>NW_027077452.1:319600-639200 GCF_963924675.1 Phocoena phocoena
GGCACACTGAGCCTTTGTTTAATTCCTCTTTCTGGTGGGCAATGAGCGATACATTTGCCCGTGCAGACACCTACAGCTAGTCTCTCATTGGTTCTCCCTATTCCTGTTCATCTTGCACAGAAATTGCAAGCTGTGCCAAAGAGGAGGTTAAAGGCCCTGACTCTCCAAGCGGGGAGAGTGTTAGTAAAGCATCTGGAATGGTGAACCCGAGGACCAGGAAACGAAAACTGAGATGCATTTTAAATCATTTCCCAATCACACGGTGGACGATACTCTGTGTTTCCCATGCATGTTTTAGCTGGAGGAAGAATCCCTTGAACCTGGAGAGTTGGGACCCATGGAATGGGTACCATGCAGTATGACTTCAAAGGGTCTGCATTTGCTCACCGAAACTCACCAATGCTATCAGCCTGAAGTGTCCAGCCTTATGTCTCAACCAGCTCTGGGTGTAGATGTGGTCAATCCCGGTTGCATCACATGCTCTGAGTGAATTATTTAAGAATTGCTCTCTATTTCACTGTCTTTGTTTTCGAAATTTATTTTGATAATGGGATTTATCGGATTTTCACTGCTGCGTTTCGGCCGCTGTACACACGCTTGATTCTCTTACGGAGACATATATATCCATGGGTTTTAAGATTCTTCCTAGTCAGGTATATTCCTAGGCATTGAATATGTGGTGTTGGGTCCATTTCGTTGAGCAAGGAGTAGGTTTTTTTATTACATATTTGGCTTATGGAAAGTTATCTGTGCTAATTTCAGTCTCTGGTTTTATGCAGCACCCCAAGGCACCTTTCACCATAACCAAGGACTAGTCGGTTTTCTAAATTTGAGACCCTGTTCTGTTTTGTAATTCAGTTCATGTGTAGTCAAGTTTACATTCCGTGTATTAGTGATATCTTATGATGTTTCTTTTTCTGTGTGACGTAGTTCACGTAGAATCACCGTACCTACATCCACTTACTATGCTGCTACGGGCCTGATGACACAGATTTCATTGCTGAGTGATATTGCATTGCACGTACGTGCCACAACTTCTTTATCCATTTTTTGCTTTCTGGGATATTTACCTGATACTGTAGACGAGCTTCTTGTGAACACAGCCGTCCCAAATATTGGGGTGGCTGTCTGTTTTTGATTTTAATTTCCGTAAGCTATAGGACCATAAGTGGAAGTGCCATAGGCTGTGTTGCTTTGTTTCTTACGTGTTTCAGGAAACACCATACACTTCTCCAGGGTGGCTTTTCACAATTTACATCCTGCCAATCAGCATAACAAGGCTCCCTGTTCTCCATATCCTGTCCTACCTTTCTGGATTTTACACTTTTTTCAGATGGCCCTTTTGCCCGGGGGGGCAGTGAGATTTCATTGTAGTGTAGATTTCATTTACAGGCTTGCTTGGTTGGCCAAAAAGGGCATATGCGTTTTTTCCTGAATATATTCAGGAAAAAACGCATACGCCCTTTTTGGCCAAGTGCATCATTGTCGACGTTGTGCCTCTTTTCCTATGCTTTCAGGGCAATTCGAGTCTACCCCCTAAATCGTTTTCCTGAAATTCTGCCCCGCTTTCAAGTCCCCTTCGCAGGCTTACTTCAATATATTTTTGGAGGATAGCTGTCATTTATAACTCTGCAGGTTTGTGAAGTACAGTGCCCCTGAGCTCCTTTCTTCAACTCGCTTTCTTGTGAGCTGGGCACAAAACCGCAGCATTGCTTCAGGCCCTAATCTGTTTCCGGCAGGGCACGTTGAGCCTTTGGTTAATTCCTCTTCCTGGTGGGCAATGAGCGTTACATTTGCCCGTGCAGACACCTACAGCTAGTCTCTCATTGGTTCTCCCTATTCCTGTTCATCTTGCACAGAAATTGCAAGCTGTACCAAAGAGGAGGTTAAAGGCACTGACTCTCCATGCGGGGAGAGTGTTAGTAAAGCATCTGAAATGGTGAACCCGAGGACCAGGATACGAAAACTGAGATGCATTTTAAATCGTTTCCCAATCACACGGTAGACGATACTCTGTGTTTCCCAAGCATGTTTTAGCTGGAGGAAGAATGACTTGAACCTGAAGATTTGGGACCCATGGAATGGGTACCATGCAGTATGACTTCAAAGGGTCTGCATTTGCTCACCAAAACTCACCAATGCTATCAGCCTGAAGTGTCCAGCCTTATGTCTCAACCAGCTCTGGGTGTAGATGTGGTCAATCCCGGTTGCATCACATGCCCTGAGTGAATTATTTAAGAATTGCTCTCTATTTCACTGTCTTTGTGTTTTGTTTTCGAAATTTATTTTGATAATGGGATTTATCGGATTTTCACTGCTGCGTTTCGGCCGCTGTACACACGCTTGATTCTCTTACGGAGACATATATTTCCATGGGTTTTAAGATTCTTCCTAGTCAGGTATATTCCTAGGCGTTGAATATGTGGTGTTGGGTCCATTTCATTGAGCAAGGAGTAGGTCTTGTCTATTACATATTTGGCTTATGGAAAGTTATCTGTGCTAATTTCAGCCTCTGGTTTTATGCAGCACCCCAAGCCACCTTTCCCCATAAGCAAGCACTAGTTGGTTTTCTAAATTTGACACCCTGTTCTGTTTTGTAATTCAGTTCATGTGTAGTCAAGTTTACATTCCGTGTATTAGTGATATCTTATGATGTTTCTTTTTCTGTGTGACGTAGTTCACGTAGAATCACCGTACCTGCATCCACTCCCTATGCCGCTACGGGCCTGATGACGCAGATTTAATTGCTGAGTGATATTGCATTGTACGTACGTGCCACAACTTCTTTATCCATTTTTTGCTTTCTGGGATATTTACCTGATAATGTAGACGAGCTTCTTGTGAACACAGCCGTCCCAAATATTGGGGTGGCTGTCTGTTTTTGATTTTAATTTCCGTAAGCTATAGGACCATAAGTGGAAGTGCCATAGGCTGTGTTGCTTTGTTTCTTACGTGTTTCAGGAAACACCATACACTTCTCCAGGGTGGCTGCTGGCAATTTACATCCTGCCAATCAGCATAACAAGGCTCCCTGTTCTCCATATCCTGTCCTACCTTTCTGGATTTTACACTGTTTTCAGATGGCCCTTTTGCCTGGGGGGCAGTGAGACTTCATTGTAGTGCAGATTTCCTTTACAGGCTTGCTTGGTTGGCCAAAAAGGGCGTATGCGTTTTTTCCTGAATATATTCAGGAAAAAACGCATACGCCCTTTTTGGCCAAGTGCATCATTGTCGACGTTGTGCCTCTTTTCCTATGCTTTCAGGGCAATTCCAGTCTACCCCCTGCAATCGTTTTCCTGAAATTCTGCCCCGCTTTCAAGTCCCCTTCGCAGGCTTACTTCAATATATTTTTGGAGGATAGCTGTCATTTATAACTCTGCAGGTTTGTGAAGTACAGTGCCCCTGAGCTCCTTTCTTCAACTCGCTTTCTTGTGAGCTGGGCACAAAACCACAGCATTGCTTCAGGCCCTAATCTGTTTCCAGCAGGGCACGTTGAGCCTTTGGTTAATTCCTCTTCCTGGTGGGCAATGAGCGTTACATTTGCCCGTGCAGACACCTACAGCTAGTCTCTCATTGGTTCTCCCTATTCCTGTTCATCTTGCACAGAAATGGCAAGCTGTGCGAAACAGAAGGTTAAAGGCACTGACTCTCCAAGCGGGGAGAGTGTTAGTAAAGCATCTGGAATGGTGAACCCGAGGACCAGGAAACGAAAACTGAGATGCATTTTAAATCATTTCCCAATCACACGGTGGACGATACTCTGGGTTTCCCATGCATGTTTTAGCTGGAGGAAGAATCCCTTGAACCTGGAGAGTTGGGACCCATGGAATGGGTACCATGCAATATGACTTCAAAGGGTCTGCATTTGCTCACCGAAACTCACCAGTGCTATCAGCCAGAAGTGTCCAGCCTTATGTCTCAACCAGCTCTGGGTGTAGATGTGGTCAATCCCGGTTGCATCACATGCCCTGAGTGAATTATTTAAGAATTGCTCTCTATTTCACTGTCTTTGTTTTCGAAATTTATTTTGATAATGGGATTTATCGGATTTTCACTGCTGCGTTTCGGCCGCTGTACACACGCTTGATTCTCTTACGGAGACATATATATCCATGGGTTTTAAGATTCTTCCTAGTCAGGTATATTCCTAGGCATTGAATATGTGGTGTTGGGTCCATTTCGTTGAGCAAGGAGTAGGTTTTTTTATTACATATTTGGCTTATGGAAAGTTATCTGTGCTAATTTCAGTCTCTGGTTTTATGCAGCACCCCAAGGCACCTTTCACCATAACCAAGGACTAGTCGGTTTTCTAAATTTGAGACCCTGTTCTGTTTTGTAATTCAGTTCATGTGTAGTCAAGTTTACATTCCGTGTATTAGTGATATCTTATGATGTTTCTTTTTCTGTGTGACGTAGTTCACGTAGAATCACCGTACCTACATCCACTTACTATGCTGCTACGGGCCTGATGACACAGATTTCATTGCTGAGTGATATTGCATTGCACGTACGTGCCACAACTTCTTTATCCATTTTTTGCTTTCTGGGATATTTACCTGATACTGTAGACGAGCTTCTTGTGAACACAGCCGTCCCAAATATTGGGGTGGCTGTCTGTTTTTGATTTTAATTTCCGTAAGCTATAGGACCATAAGTGGAAGTGCCATAGGCTGTGTTGCTTTGTTTCTTACGTGTTTCAGGAAACACCATACACTTCTCCAGGGTGGCTTTTCACAATTTACATCCTGCCAATCAGCATAACAAGGCTCCCTGTTCTCCATATCCTGTCCTACCTTTCTGGATTTTACACTTTTTTCAGATAGCCCTTTTGCCCGGGGAGGCAGTGAGATTTCATTGTAGTGTAGATTTCATTTACAGGCTTGCTTGGTTGGCCAAAAAGGGCATATGCGTTTTTTCCTGAATATATTCAGGAAAAAACGCATACGCCCTTTTTGGCCAAGTGCATCATTGTCGACGTTGTGCCTCTTTTCCTATGCTTTCAGGGCAATTCGAGTCTACCCCCTAAATCGTTTTCCTGAAATTCTGCCCCGCTTTCAAGTCCCCTTCGCAGGCTTACTTCAATATATTTTTGGAGGATAGCTGTCATTTATAACTCTGCAGGTTTGTGAAGTACAGTGCCCCTGAGCTCCTTTCTTCAACTCGCTTTCTTGTGAGCTGGGCACAAAACCGCAGCATTGCTTCAGGCCCTAATCTGTTTCCGGCAGGGCACGTTGAGCCTTTGGTTAATTCCTCTTCCTGGTGGGCAATGAGCGTTACATTTGCCCGTGCAGACACCTACAGCTAGTCTCTCATTGGTTCTCCCTATTCCTGTTCATCTTGCACAGAAATTGCAAGCTGTACCAAAGAGGAGGTTAAAGGCACTGACTCTCCATGCGGGGAGAGTGTTAGTAAAGCATCTGAAATGGTGAACCCGAGGACCAGGATACGAAAACTGAGATGCATTTTAAATCGTTTCCCAATCACACGGTAGACGATACTCTGTGTTTCCCAAGCATGTTTTAGCTGGAGGAAGAATGACTTGAACCTGAAGATTTGGGACCCATGGAATGGGTACCATGCAGTATGACTTCAAAGGGTCTGCATTTGCTCACCAAAACTCACCAATGCTATCAGCCTGAAGTGTCCAGCCTTATGTCTCAACCAGCTCTGGGTGTAGATGTGGTCAATCCCGGTTGCATCACATGCCCTGAGTGAATTATTTAAGAATTGCTCTCTATTTCACTGTCTTTGTGTTTTGTTTTCGAAATTTATTTTGATAATGGGATTTATCGGATTTTCACTGCTGCGTTTCGGCCGCTGTACACACGCTTGATTCTCTTACGGAGACATATATTTCCATGGGTTTTAAGATTCTTCCTAGTCAGGTATATTCCTAGGCGTTGAATATGTGGTGTTGGGTCCATTTCATTGAGCAAGGAGTAGGTCTTGTCTATTACATATTTGGCTTATGGAAAGTTATCTGTGCTAATTTCAGCCTCTGGTTTTATGCAGCACCCCAAGCCACCTTTCCCCATAAGCAAGCACTAGTTGGTTTTCTAAATTTGACACCCTGTTCTGTTTTGTAATTCAGTTCATGTGTAGTCAAGTTTACATTCCGTGTATTAGTGATATCTTATGATGTTTCTTTTTCTGTGTGACGTAGTTCACGTAGAATCACCGTACCTGCATCCACTCCCTATGCCGCTACGGGCCTGATGACGCAGATTTAATTGCTGAGTGATATTGCATTGTACGTACGTGCCACAACTTCTTTATCCATTTTTTGCTTTCTGGGATATTTACCTGATAATGTAGACGAGCTTCTTGTGAACACAGCCGTCCCAAATATTGGGGTGGCTGTCTGTTTTTGATTTTAATTTCCGTAAGCTATAGGACCATAAGTGGAAGTGCCATAGGCTGTGTTGCTTTGTTTCTTACGTGTTTCAGGAAACACCATACACTTCTCCAGGGTGGCTGCTGGCAATTTACATCCTGCCAATCAGCATAACAAGGCTCCCTGTTCTCCATATCCTGTCCTACCTTTCTGGATTTTACACTGTTTTCAGATGGCCCTTTTGCCTGGGGGGCAGTGAGACTTCATTGTAGTGCAGATTTCCTTTACAGGCTTGCTTGGTTGGCCAAAAAGGGCGTATGCGTTTTTTCCTGAATATATTCAGGAAAAAACGCATACGCCCTTTTTGGCCAAGTGCATCATTGTCGACGTTGTGCCTCTTTTCCTATGCTTTCAGGGCAATTCCAGTCTACCCCCTGCAATCGTTTTCCTGAAATTCTGCCCCGCTTTCAAGTCCCCTTCGCAGGCTTACTTCAATATATTTTTGGAGGATAGCTGTCATTTATAACTCTGCAGGTTTGTGAAGTACAGTGCCCCTGAGCTCCTTTCTTCAACTCGCTTTCTTGTGAGCTGGGCACAAAACCACAGCATTGCTTCAGGCCCTAATCTGTTTCCAGCAGGGCACGTTGAGCCTTTGGTTAATTCCTCTTCCTGGTGGGCAATGAGCGTTACATTTGCCCGTGCAGACACCTACAGCTAGTCTCTCATTGGTTCTCCCTATTCCTGTTCATCTTGCACAGAAATTGCAAGCTGTGCCAAAGAGGAGGTTAAAGGCACTGACTCTCCAAGCGGGGAGAGTGTTAGTAAAGATTCTGGAATGGTGAACCCGAGGACCAGGATACGAAAACTGAGATGCATTTTAAATCGTTTCCCAATCACACGGTAGACGATACTCTGTGTTTCCCATGCATGTTTTAGCTGGAGGAAGAATGACTTGAACCTGAAGAGTTGGGACCCATGGAATGGGTACCATGCAGTATGACTTCAAAGGGTCTGCATTTGCTCACCGAAACTCACCAATGCTATCAGCCTGAAGTGTCCAGCCTTATGTTTCAACCAGCTCTGGGTGTAGATGTGGTCAATCCCGGTTGCATCACATGCCCTGAGTGAATTATTTAAGAATTGCTCTGTATTTCACTGTCTTTGTTTTCGAAATTTATTTTGATAATGGGATTTATCAGATTTTCACTGCTGCGTTTCGGCCGCTGTACACACGCTTGATTCTCTTACGGAGACATATATATCCATGGGTTTTAAGATTCTTCCTAGTCAGGTATATTCCTAGGCGTTGAATATGTGGTGTTGGGTCCATTTCGTTGAGCAAGGAGTAGGTATTTTTTATTACATATTTGGCTTATGGAAAGTTATCTGTGCTAATTTCAGTCTCTGGTTTTATGCAGCACCCCAAGGCACCTTTCACCATAACCAAGGACTAGTCGGTTTTCTATATTTGAGACCCAGTTCTGTTTTGTAATTCAGTTCATGTGTAGTCAAGTTTACATTCCGTGTATTAGTGATATCTTATGATGTTTCTTTTTCTGTGTGACGTAGTTCACGTAGAATCACCGTACCTGCATCCACTTACTATGCCGCTACGGGCCTGATGACACAGATTTCATTGCTGAGTGATATTGCATTGCACGTACGTGCCACAACTTCTTTATCCATTTTTTGCTTTCTGGGATATTTACCTGATACTGTAGACGAGCTTCTTGTGAACACAGCCGTCCCAAATATTGGGGTGGCTGTCTGTTTTTGATTTTAAATTCCGTAAGCTATAGGACCATAAGTGGAAGTGCCATAGGCTGTGTTGCTTTGTTTCTTACGTGTTTCAGGAAACACCATACACTTCTCCAGGGTGGCTGTTCACAATTTACATCCTGCCAATCAGCATAACAAGGCTCCCTGTTCTCCATATCCTGTCCTACCTTTCTGGATTTTACACTTTTTTCAGATGGCCCTTTTGCCCGGGGGGGCAGTGAGATTTCATTGTAGTGTAGATTTCCTTTACAGGCCTGCTTGGTTGGCCAAAAAGGGCATATGCGTTTTTTCCTGAATATATTCAGGAAAAAACGCATACGCCCTTTTTGGCCAAGTGCATCATTGTCGACGTTGTGCCTCTTTTCCTATGCTTTCAGGGCAATTCCAGTCTACCCCCTGCAATCGTTTTCCTGAAATTCTGCCCCGCTTTCAAGTCCCCTTCGCAGGCTTACTTCAATATATTTTTGGAGGAGAGCTGTCATTTATAACTCTGCAGGTTTGTGAAGTACAGTGCCCCTGAGATCTTTTCTTCAACTCGCTTTCTTGTGAGCTGGGCACAAAACCGCAGCATTGCTTCAGGCCCTAATCTGTTTCCGGCAGGGTACGTTGAGCCTTTGGTTAATTCCTCTTCCTGGTGGGCAATGAGCGTTACATTTGCCCGTGCAGACACCTACAGCTAGTCTCTCATTGGTTCTCCCTATTCCTGTTCATCTTGCACAGAAATTGCAAGCTGTGCCAAACAGGAGGTTAAAGGCACTGACTCTCCAAGCGGGGAAAGTGTTATTAAAGCATCTGGAATGGTGAACCCGAGGACCAGGATACGAAAACTGAGATGCATTTTAAATCGTTTCCCAATCACACGGTGGACGATACTCTGGGTTTCCCATGCATGTTTTAGCTGGAGGAAGAATGCCTTGAACCTGGAGAGTTGGGACCCATGGAATGGGTACCATGCAGTATGACTTCAAAGGGTCTGCATTTGCTCACCGAAACTCACCAGTGCTATCAGCCAGAAGTGTCCAGCCTTATGTCTCAACCAGCTCTGGGTGTAGATGTGGTCAATCCCGGTTGCATCACATGCCCTGAGTGAATTATTTAAGAATTGCTCTCTATTTCACTGTCTTTTTGTTTTGTTTTCGAAATTTATTTTGATAATGGGATTTATCGGATTTTCACTGCTGCGTTTCGGCCGCTGTACACACGCTTGTTTCTCTTACGGAGACATATATATCCATGGGTTTTAAGATTCTTCCTAGTCAGGTATATTCCTAGGCGTTGAATATGTGGTGTTGAGTCCATTTCGTTGAGCAAGGAGTAGGTCTTGTCTATTACATATTTGGCTTATGGAATGTTATCTGTGCTAATTTCTGTCTCTGGTTTTATGCAGCACCCCAACGCACCTTTCCCCATAAGCAAGCACTAGTTGGTTTTCTAAATTTGAGACCCTGTTCTGTTTTGTAATTCAGTTCATGTGTAGTCAAGTTTGCATTCCGTTTATTAGTGATATCTTATGATGTTTCTTTTTCTGTGTGACGTAGTTCACGTAGAATCACCGTACCTGCATCCACTTACTATGCCGCTATGGGCCTGATGACACAGATTTCATTGCTGAGTGATATTGCATTGTACGTACTTGCCACAACTTCTTTATCCATTTTTTGCTTTCTGGGATATTTACCTGATACTGTAGACGAGCTTCTTGTGAACACAGCCGTCCCAAATATTGGGGTGGCTGTCTGTTTTTGATTTTAATTTCCATAAGCTATAGGACCATAAGTGGAAGTGCCATAGGCTGTGTTGCTGTGTTTCTTACGTGTTTCAGGAAACACCATACACTTCTCCAGGGTGGTTGCTGGCAATTTACATCCTGCCAATCAGCATAACAAGGCTCCCTGTTCTCCATATCCTGTCCTACCTTTCTGGATTTTACACTTTTTTCAGATGGCCCTTTTGCCCGGGGGGCAGTGAGATTTCATTGTAGTGCAGATTTCCTTTACAGGCTTGCTTGGTTGGCCAAAAAGGGCGTATGCGTTTTTTCCTGAATATATTCAGGAAAAAACGCATACGCCCTTTTTGGCCAAGTGCATCATTGTCGACGTTGTGCCTCTTTTCCTATGCTTTCAGGGCAATTCCAGTCTACCCCCTGCAATCGTTTTCCTGAAATTCAGCCCCGCTTTCAAGTCCCCTTCGCAGGCTTACTTCAATATATTTTTGGAGGAAAGCTGTCATTTATAACTCTGCAGGTTTGTGAAGTACAGTGCCCCTGAACTCCTTTCTTCAACTCGCATTCTGGTGAGCTGGGCACAAAACCGCAGGATTGCTTCAGGCCCTAATCTGTTTCCAGCAGGGCACACTGAGCCTTTGTTTAATTCCTCTTCCTGGTGGGCAATGAGCGTTACATTTGCCCGTGCAGACACCTACAGCTAGTCTCTCATTGGTTCTCCCTATTCCTGTTCATCTTGCACAGAAATTGCAAGCTGTGCGAAACAGGAGGTTAAAGGCACTGACTCTCCAAGTGGGGAGAATGATAGTAAAGCATCTGGAATGGTGAACCCGAGGACCATGATACGAAAACTGAGATGCATTTTAAATCATTTCCCAATCACATGGTGGACGATACTCTGGGTTTCCCATGCATGTTTTAGCTGGAGGAAGAATCCCTTGAACCTGGAGAGTTGGGACCCATGGAATGGGTACCATGCAGTATGACTTCAAAGGGTCTGCATTTGCTCACCGAAACTCACCAATGCTATCACCCTGAAGTGTCCAGCCTTATGTCTCAACCAGCTCTGGGTGTAGATGTGGTCAATCCCGGGTGCATCACATGCCCTGAGTGAATTATTTAAGACTTGCTCTCTATTTCACTGTCTTTGTTTTCGAAATTTATTTTGATAATGGGATTTATCGGATTTTCACTGCTGCGTTTCGGCCGCTGTACACACGCTTGATTCTCTTATGGAGACATATATATCCATGGGTTTTAAGATTCTTCCTAGTCAGGTATATTCTTAGGCGTTGAATATGTGGTGTTGGGTCCATTTCGTTGAGCAAGGAGTAGGTCTTTTTTATTACATATTTGGCTTATGGAAAGTTATCTGTGCTAATTTCAGTCTCTGGTTTTATGCAGCACCCCAAGGCACCTTTCACCATAACCAAGGACTAGTCGGTTTTCTAAATTTGAGACACTGTTCTGTTTTGTAATTCAGTTCATGTGTAGTCAAGTTTACATTCCGTGTATTAGTGATATCTTATGATGTTTCTTTTTCTGTGTGACGTAGTTCACGTAGAATCACCGTACCTGCATCCACTCACTATGCCGCTACGGGCCTGATGACACAGATTTCATTGCTGAGTGATATTGCATTGTACGTACGTGCCACAACTTCTTTATCCATTTTTTGCTTTCTGGGATATTTACCTGATACTGTAGACGAGCTTCTTGTGAACACAGCCGTCCCAAATATTGGGGTGGCTGTCTGTTTTTGATTTTAATTTCCGTAAGCTATAGGACCATAAGTGGAAGTGCCATAGGATGTGTTGCTTTGTTTCTTACGTGTTTCAGGAAACACCATACACTTCTCCAGGGTGGCTGCTGGCAATTTACATCCTGCCAATCAGCATAACAAGGCTCCCTGTTCTCCATATCCTGTCCTACCTTTCTGGATTTTACACTTTTTTCAGATGGCCCTTTTGCCCGGGGGGGCAGTGAGATTTCATTGTATTGCAGATTTCCTTTACAGGCTTGCTTGGTTGGCGAAAAAGGGCGTATGAGTTTTTTCCTGAATATATTCAGGAAAAAACGCATACGCCCTTTTTGGCCAAGTGCATCATTGTCGACGTTGTGCCTCTTTTCCTATGCTTTCAGGGCAATTCCAGTCTACCCCCTGCAATCGTTTTCCTGAAATTCAGCCCCGCTTTCAAGTCCCCTTCGCAGGCTTACTTCAATATATTTTTGGAGGATAGCTGTCATTTATAACTCTGCAGGTTTGTGAAGTACAGTGCCCCTGAGCTCCTTTCTTCAACTCGCTTTCTTGTGAGCTGGGCACAAAACCGCAGGATTGCTTCAGGCCCTAATCTGTTTCCAGCAGGGCACACTGAGCCTTTGTTTAATTCCTCTTCCTGGTGGGCAATGAGCGTTACATTTGCCCGTGCAGACACCTACAGCTAGTCTCTCATTGGTTCTCCCTATTCCTGTTCATCTTGCACAGAAATGGCAAGCTGTGCGAAACAGGAGGTTAAAGGCACTGACTCTCCAAGCGGGGAGAGTGTTAGTAAAGCATCTGGAATGGTGATCCCGAGGACCAGGATACGAAAACTGAGATGCATTTTAAATCGTTACCCAATCACACGGTGGACGATACTCTGGGTTTCCCATGCATGTTTTAGCTGGAGTAAGAATGCCTTGAACCTGGAGAGTTGGGACCCATGGAATGGGTACCATGCAGTATGACTTCAAAGGGTCTGAATTTGCTCACCGAAACTCACCAGTGCTATCAGCCAGAAGTTTCCAGCCTTATGTCTCAAACAGCTCTGGGTGTAGATGTGGTCAATCCCAGTTGCATCACATGCCCTGAGTGAATTATTTAAGACTTGCTCTCTATTTCACTGTCTTTGTGTTTTGTTTTCGAAATTTATTTTGATAATGGGATTTATCGGATTTTCACTGCTGCGTTTCGGCCGCTGTACACACGCTTGATTCTCTTACGGAGACATATATATCCATGGGTTTTAAGATTCTTCCTAGTCAGGTATATTCCTAGGCGTTGAATATGTGGTGTTGAGTCCATTTCGTTGAGCAAGGAGTAGGTCTTGTCTATTACATATTTGGCTTATGGAAAGTTACTGTGCTAATTTCAGTCTCTGGTTTTATGCAGCTCCCCAACGCACCTTTCCCCATAAGCAAGCACTAGTTGGTTTTCTAAATTTGAGACCCTGTTCTTTTTTGTAATTCAGTTCATGTGTAGTCAAGTTTACATTCCGTGTATTAGTGATATCTTATGATGTTTCTTTTTCTGTGTGACGTAGTTCACGTAGAATCACCGTACCTGCATCCACTCACTATGCCGCTACGGGCCTGATGACCCAGATTTCATTGCTGAGTGATATTGCATTGTACGTACGTGCCACAACTTCTTTATCCATTTTTTGCTTTCTGGGATATTTACCTGATACTGTAGACGAGCTTCTTGTGAACACAGCCGTCCCAAATATTGGGGTGGCTGTCTGTTTTTGATTTTAATTTCCGTAAGCTATAGGACCATAAGTGGAAGTGCCATAGGCTGTGTTGCTTTGTTTCTTACATGTTTCAGGAAACACCATACACTTCTCCAGGGTGGCTGCTGGCAATTTACACCCTGCCAATCAGCATAACAAGGCTCCCTGTTCTCCATATCCTGTCCTACCTTTCTGGATTTTACACTTTTTTCAGATGGCCCTTTTGCCCGGGGGGGCAGTGAGATTTCATTGTATTGCAGATTTCATTTACAGGCTTGCTTGGTTGGCCAAAAAGGGCGTATGAGTTTTTTCCTGAATATATTCAGGAAAAAACGCATACGCCCTTTTTGGCCAAGTGCATCATTGTCGACGTTGTGCCTCTTTTCCTATGCTTTCAGGGCAATTCCAGTCTACCCCCTGCAATCGTTTTCCTGAAATTCAGCCCCGCTTTCAAGTCCCCTTCGCAGGCTTACTTCAATATATTTTTGGAGGATAGCTGTCATTTATAACTCTGCAGGTTTGTGAAGTACAGTGCCCCTGAGCTCCTTTCTTCAACTCGCTTTCTTGTGAGCTGGGCACAAAACCGCAGGATTGCTTCAGGCCCTAATCTGTTTCCAGCAGGGCACACTGAGCCTTTGTTTAATTCCTCTTCCTGGTGGGCAATGAGCATTACATTTGCCCGTGCAGACACCTACAGCTAGTCTCTCATTGGTTCTCCCTATTCCTGTTCATCTTGCACAGAAATGGCAAGCTGTGCGAAACAGGAGGTTAAAGGCACTGACTCTCCAAGCGGGGAGAGTGTTAGTAAAGCATCTGGAATGGTGATCCCAAGGACCAGGATACGAAAACTGAGATGCATTTTAAATCGTTACCCAATCACACGGTGGACAATACTCTGGGTTTCCCATGCATGTTTTAGCTGGAGGAAGAATCCCTTGAACCTGGAGAGTTGGGACCCATGGAATGGGTACCATGCAGTATGACTTCAAAGGGTCTGCATTTGCTCACCGAAACTCACCAATGCTATCAGCCTGAAGTGTCCAGCCTTATGTCTCAACCAGCTCTGGGTGTAGATGTGGTCAATCCCGGTTGCATCACATGCTCTGAGTGAATTATTTAAGAATTGCTCTCTATTTCACTGTCTTTGTTTTCGAAATTTATTTTGATAATGGGATTTATCGGATTTTCACTGCTGCGTTTCGGCCGCTGTACACACGCTTGATTCTCTTATGGAGACATATATATCCATGGGTTTTAAGATTCTTCCTAGTCAGGTATATTCCTAGGCATTGAATATGTGGTGTTGAGTCCATTTCGTTGAGCAAGGAGTAGGTCTTGTCTATTACATATTTGGCTTATGGAATGTTATCTGTGCTAATTTCAGTCTCTGGTTGTATGCAGCAACCCAAGGCACCTTTCCCCATAAGCAAGCACTAGTTGGTTTTCTAAATTTGAGACCCTGTTCTGTTTTGTAATTCAGTTCATGTGTAGTCAAGTTTACATTCCGTGTATTAGTGATATCTTATGATGTTTCTTTTTCTGTGTGACGTAGTTCACGTAGAATCACCGTACCTGCATCCATTTACTATGCCGCTACGGGCCTGATGACACAGATTTCATTGCTGAGTGATATTGCATTGCACGTACGTGCCACAACTTCTTTATCCATTTTTTGCTTTCTGGGATATTTACCTGATACTGTAGACGAGCTTCTTGTGAACACAGCCGTCCCAAATATTGGGGTGGCTGTCTGTTTTTGATTTTAATTTCCGTAAGCTATAGGACCATAAGTGGAAGTGCCATAGGCTGTGTTGCTTTGTTTCTTACGTGTTTCAGGAAACACCATACACTTCTCCAGGGTGGCTGCTGGCAATTTACATCCTGCCAATCAGCATAACAAGGCTCCCTGTTCTCCATATCCTGTCCTAAGTTTCTGGATTTTACACTTTTTTCAGATGGCCCTTTTGCCCGGTGGGGCAGTGAGATTTCATTGTAGTGCAGATTTCCTTTACAGGCTTGCTTGGTTGGCCAAAAAGGGCGTATGCGTTTTTTCCTGAATATATTCAGGAAAAAACGCATACGCCCTTTTTGGCCAAGTGCATCATTGTCGACGTTGTGCCTCTTTTCCTATGCTTTCAGGGCAATTCCAGTCTACCCCCTGCAATCGTTTTCCTGAAATTCAGCCCCGCTTTCAAGTCCCCTTCGCAGGCTTACTTCAATATATTTTTGGAGGATAGCTGTCATTTATAACTCTGCAGGTTTGTGAAGTACAGTGCCCCTGAGCTCCTTTCTTCAACTCGCTTTCTTGTGAGCTGGGCACAAAACCGCAGGATTGCTTCAGGCCCTAATCTGTTTCCAGCAGGGCACACTGAGCCTTTGTTTAATTCCTCTTCCTGGTGGGCAATGAGCGTTACATTTGCCCGTGCAGACACCTACAGCTAGTCTCTCATTGGTTCTCCCTATTCCTGTTCATCTTGCACAGAAATTGCAAGCTGTGCGAAACAGGAGGTTAAAGGCACTGACTCTCCAAGCGGGGAGAGTGTTAGTAAAGCATCTGGAATGGTGAACCCGAGGACCAGGAAACGAAAACTGAGATGCATTTTAAATCATTTCCCAATCACATGGTGGACGATACTCTGGGTTTCCCATGCATGTTTTAGCTGGAGGAAGAATCCCTTGAACCTGGAGAGTTGGGACCCATGGAATGGGTACCATGCAGTATGACTTCAAAGGGTCTGCATTTGCTCACCGAAACTCACCAATGCTATCACCCTGAAGTGTCCAGCCTTATGTCTCAACCAGCTCTGGGTGTAGATGTGGTCAATCCCGGTTGCATCACATGCCCTGAGTGAATTATTTAAGACTTGCTCTCTATTTCACTGTCTTTGTGTTTTGTTTTCGAAATTTATTTTGATAATGGGATTTATCGGATTTTCACTGCTGCGTTTCGGCCGCTGTACACACGCTTGATTCTCTTACGGAGACATATATATCCATGGGTTTTAAGATTCTTCCTAGTCAGGTATATTCCTAGGCGTTGAATATGTGGTGTTGAGTCCATTTCGTTGAGCAAGGAGTAGGTCTTGTCTATTACATATTTGGCTTATGGAAAGTTACTGTGCTAATTTCAGTCTCTGGTTTTATGCAGCTCCCCAACGCACCTTTCCCCATAAGCAAGCACTAGTTGGTTTTCTAAATTTGAGACCCTGTTCTTTTTTGTAATTCAGTTCATGTGTAGTCAAGTTTACATTCCGTGTATTAGTGATATCTTATGATGTTTCTTTTTCTGTGTGACGTAGTTCACGTAGAATCACCGTACCTGCATCCACTCACTATGCCGCTACGGGCCTGATGACACAGATTTCATTGCTGAGTGATATTGCATTGTACGTACGTGCCACAACTTCTTTATCCATTTTTTGCTTTCTGGGATATTTACCTGATACTGTAGACGAGCTTCTTGTGAACACAGCCGTCCCAAATATTGGGGTGGCTGTCTGTTTTTGATTTTAATTTCCGTAAGCTATAGGACCATAAGTGGAAGTGCCATAGGCTGTGTTGCTTTGTTTCTTACGTGTTTCAGGAAACACCATACACTTCTCCAGGGTGGCTGCTGGCAATTTACACCCTGCCAATCAGCATAACAAGGCTCCCTGTTCTCCATATCCTGTCCTACCTTTCTGGATTTTACACTTTTTTCAGATGGCCCTTTTGCCCGGGGGGGGAAGTGAGATTTCATTGTATTGCAGATTTCCTTTACAGGCTTGCTTGGTTGGCCAAAAAGGGCGTATGAGTTTTTTCCTGAATATATTCAGGAAAAAACGCATACGCCCTTTTTGGCCAAGTGCATCATTGTCGACGTTGTGCCTCTTTTCCTATGCTTTCAGGGCAATTCCAGTCTACCCCCTGCAATCGTTTTCCTGAAATTCAGCCCCGCTTTCAAGTCCCCTTCGCAGGCTTACTTCAATATATTTTTGGAGGATAGCTGTCATTTATAACTCTGCAGGTTTGTGAAGTACAGTGCCCCTGAGCTCCTTTCTTCAACTCGCTTTCTTGTGAGCTGGGCACAAAACCGCAGGATTGCTTCAGGCACTAATCTGTTTCCAGCAGGGCACACTGAGCCTTTGTTTAATTCCTCTTCCTGGTGGGCAATGAGCATTACATTTGCCCGTGCAGACACCTACAGCTAGTCTCTCATTGGTTCTCCCTATTCCTGTTCATCTTGCACAGAAATGGCAAGCTGTGCGAAACAGGAGGTTAAAGGCACTGACTCTCCAAGCGGGGAGAGTGTTAGTAAAGCATCTGGAATGGTGATCCCGAGGACCAGGATACGAAAACTGAGATGCATTTTAAATCGTTACCCAATCACACGGTGGACGATACTCTGGGTTTCCCATGCATGTTTTAGCTGGAGGAAGAATCCCTTGAACCTGGAGAGTTGGGACCCATGGAATGGGTACCATGCAGTATGACTTCAAAGGGTCTGCATTTGCTCACCGAAACTCACCAATGCTATCAGCCTGAAGTGTCCAGCCTTATGTCTCAACCAGCTCTGGGTGTAGATGTGGTCAATCCCGGTTGCATCACATGCTCTGAGTGAATTATTTAAGAATTGCTCTCTATTTCACTGTCTTTGTTTTCGAAATTTATTTTGATAATGGGATTTATCGGATTTTCACTGCTGCGTTTCGGCCGCTGTACACACGCTTGATTCTCTTATGGAGACATATATATCCATGGGTTTTAAGATTCTTCCTAGTCAGGTATATTCCTAGGCGTTGAATATGTGGTGTTGAGTCCATTTCGTTGAGCAAGGAGTAGGTCTTGTCTATTACATATTTGGCTTATGGAATGTTATCTGTGCTAATTTCAGTCTCTGGTTGTATGCAGCAACCCAAGGCACCTTTCCCCATAAGCAAGCACTAGTTGGTTTTCTAAATTTGAGACCCTGTTCTGTTTTGTAATTCAGTTCATGTATAGTCAAGTTTACATTCCGTGTATTAGTGATATCTTATGATGTTTCTTTTTCTGTGTGACGTAGTTCACGTAGAATCACCGTACCTGCATCCATTTACTATGCCGCTACGGGCCTGATGACACAGATTTCATTGCTGAGTGATATTGCATTGCACGTACGTGCCACAACTTCTTTATCCATTTTTTGCTTTCTGGGATATTTACCTGATACTGTAGACGAGCTTCTTGTGAACACAGCCGTCCCAAATATTGGGGTGGCTGTCTGTTTTTGATTTTAATTTCCATAAGCTATAGGACCATAAGTGGAAGTGCCATAGGCTGTGTTGCTTTGTTTCTTACGTGTTTCAGGAAACACCATACACTTCTCCAGGTTGGCTGCTGGCAATTTACATCCTGCCAATCAGCATAACAAGGCTCCCTGTTCTCCATATCCTGTCCTAAGTTTCTGGATTTTACACTTTTTTCAGATGGCCCTTTTGCCCGGTGGGGCAGTGAGATTTCATTGTAGTGCAGATTTCCTTTACAGGCTTGCTTGGTTGGCCAAAAAGGGCGTATGCGTTTTTTCCTGAATATATTCAGGAAAAAACGCATACGCCCTTTTTGGCCAAGTGCATCATTGTCGACGTTGTGCCTCTTTTCCTATGCTTTCAGGGCAATTCCAGTCTACCCCCTGCAATCGTTTTCCTGAAATTCAGCCCCGCTTTCAAGTCCCCTTCGCAGGCTTACTTCAATATATTTTTGGAGGATAGCTGTCATTTATAACTCTGCAGGTTTGTGAAGTACAGTGCCCCTGAGCTCCTTTCTTCAACTCGCTTTCTTGTGAGCTGGGCACAAAACCGCAGGATTGCTTCAGGCCCTAATCTGTTTCCAGCAGGGCACACTGAGCCTTTGTTTAATTCCTCTTCCTGGTGGGCAATGAGCGTTACATTTGCCCGTGCAGACACCTACAGCTAGTCTCTCATTGGTTCTCCCTATTCCTGTTCATCTTGCACAGAAATTGCAAGCTGTGCGAAACAGGAGGTTAAAGGCACTGACTCTCCAAGCGGGGAGAGTGTTAGTAAAGCATCTGGAATGGTGAACCCGAGGACCAGGAAACGAAAACTGAGATGCATTTTAAATCATTTCCCAATCACACGGTGGACGATACTCTGGGTTTCCCATGCATGTTTTAGCTGGAGGAAGAATCCCTTGAACCTGGAGAGTTGGGACCCATGGAATGGGTACCATGCAGTATAACTTCAAAGGGTCTGCATTTGCTCACCGAAACTCACCAATGCTATCAGCCTGAAGTGTCCAGCCTTATGTCTCAACCAGCTCTGGGTGTAGATGTGGTCAATCCCGGTTGCATCACATGCCCTGAGTGAATTATTTAAGAATTGCTCTCTATTTCACTGTCTTTGTGTTTTGTTTTCGAAATTTATTTTGATAATGGGATTTATCGGATTTTCACTGCTGCGTTTCGGCCGCTGTACACACGCTTGATTCTCTTACGGAGACATATATATCCATGGGTTTTAAGATTCTTCCTACTCAGGTATATTCCTAGGCGTTGAATATGTGGTGTTGGGTCCATTTCGTTGAGCAAGGAGTAGGTCTTGTCTATTACATATTTGGCTTATGGAACGTTATCTGTGCTAATTTCAGTTTCTGGTTTTATGCAGCACCCCAAGGCACCTTTCCACATAAGCAAGCACTAGTTGGTTTTCTAAATTTGAGACCCTGTTCTTTTTTGTAATTCAGTTCATGTGTAGTCAAGTTTACATTCCGTGTATTAGTGATATCTTATGATGTTTCTTTTTCTGTGTGACGTAGTTCACGTAGAATCACCGTACCTGCATCCACTCACTATGCCGCTACGGGCCTGATGACACAGATTTCATTGCTGAGTGATATTGCATTGCACGTACGTGCCACAACTTCTTTATCCATTTTTTGCTTTCTGGGATATTTACCTGATACTGTAGACGAGCTTCTTGTGAACACAGCCGTCCCAAATATTGGGGTGGCTGTCTGTTTTTGATTTTAATTTCCGTAAGCTATAGGACCATAAGTGGAAGTGCCATAGGCTGTGTTGCTTTGTTTCTTACGTGTTTCAGGAAACACCATACACTTCTCCAGGGTGGCTGCTGGCAATTTACATCCTGCCAATCAGCATAACAAGGCTCCCTGTTCTCCATATCCTGTCCTACCTTTCTGGATTTTACACTTTTTTCAGATGGCCCTTTTGCCCGGGGGGGCAGTGAGATTTCATTGTAGTGCAGATTTCCTTTACAGGCTTGCTTGGTTGGCCAAAAAGGGCGTATGCGTTTTTTCCTAAATATATTCAGGAAAAAACGCATACGCCCTTTTTGGCCAAGTGCATCATTGTCGACGTTGTGCCTCTTTTCCTATGCTTTCAGGGCAATTCCAGTCTACCCCCTGCAATCGTTTTCCTGAAATTCAGCCCCACTTTCAAGTCCCCTTCGCAGGCTTACTTCAATATATTTTTGGAGGATAGCTGTCATTTATAACTCTGCAGGTTTGTGAATTACAGTGCCCCTGAGCTCCTTTCTTCAACTCGCTTTCTTGTGAGCTGGGCACAAAACCGCAGGATTGCTTCAGGCCCTAATCTGTTTCCAGCAGGGCACACTGAGCCTTTGTTTAATTCCTCTTCCTGGTGGGCAATGAGCGTTACATTTGCCCGTGCAGACACCTATATCTAGTCTCTCATTGGTTCTCCCTATTCCTGTTCATCTTGCGCAGAAATTGCAAGCTGTGCCAAACAGGAGGTTAAAGGCAGTGACTCTCCAAGCGGGGAGAGTGTTAGTAAATCATCTGGAATGGTGAACCCGAGGACCAGGATACGAAAACTGAGATGCATTTTAAATCGTTTCCCAATCACACGGTGGACCATACTGTGGGGTTCCCATGCATGTTTTAGCTGGAGGAAGAATCCCTTGTACCTGAAGAGTTGGGACCCATGGAATAGGTACCATGCAGTATGACTTCAAAGGGTCTGCATTTGCTCACCGAAACTCACCAATGCTATCAGCCTGAAGTGTCCAGCCTGATGTCTCAACCAGCTCTGGGTGTAGATGTGGTCAATCCCGGTTGCATCACATGCCCTGAGTGAATTAGTTAAGAATTGCTCTCTATTTCACTGTCTTTGTGTTTTGTTTTCGAAATTTATTTTGATAATGGGATTTATCGGATTTTCACTGCTGCGTTTCGGCCGCTGTACACATGCTTGATTCTCTTACGGAGACATATATATCCATGGGATTTAAGATTCTTCCTAGTCAGGTATATTCATAGGCGTTGAATATGTGGTGTTGAGTCCATTTCGTTGAGCAAGGAGTAGGTCTTGTCTATTATATATTTGGCTTATGGAATGTTATCTGTGCTAATTTCAGTCTCTGGTTTTATGCAGCACCCCATGGCACCTTTCCCCATAAGCAAGCACTAGTTGGTTTTCTAAATTTGAGACCCTGTTCTGTTTTGTAATTCAGTTCATGTGTAGTCAAGTTTACATTCCGTGTATTAGTGATATCTTATGATGTTTCTTTTTCTGTGTGACGTAGTTCACGTAGAATCACCGTACCTGCATCCATTCGCTATGCCGCTACGGGCCTGATGACACAGATTTCATTGCTGAGTGATATTGCATTGCACGTACGTGCCACAACTTCTTTATCCATTTTTTGCTTTCTGGGATATTTACCTGGTACTGTAGACGAGCTTCTTGGAAACACAGCCGTCCCAAACTTTGGAGTGGCTCTCTGTTTTTGATTTTAATTTCCCTAAGTAATAGGACCATAAGTGCAATTGCCATAGGCTGTGTTGCTTTATTTCTTACGTGCTTCAGGAAACACCATACACTTCTCCAGGGTGGCTGTTGGCAATTTACATCCTGCCAATCAGCATAACAAGGCTCCCTGTTCTCCATATCCTGTCCTACCTTTCTGGATTTTACACTTTTTTCAGATGGCCCTCTTGCCCGGGGGGCAGTGAGACTTCATTGTAGTGCAGATTTCCTTTACAGGCTTGCTTGGTTGGCCAAAAACGGCGTATGCGTTTTTTCCTGAATATATTCAGGAAAAAACGCATACGCCATTTTTGGCCAAGTGCATCATTGTCGAAGTTCTGCCTCTTTTCCTATGCTTTCAGGGCAATTCCAGTCTACCCCATGCAATCGTTTTCCTGAAATTCAGCCCCGCTTTCAAGTCCCCTTCACAGGCTTACTTCAATATACTTTTGGAAGATAGCTGTCATTTATAACTCTGCAGGTTTGTGAATTACAGTGCCCCTGAGCTCCTTTCTTCAACTCGCTTTCTTGTGAGCTGGGCACAAAACCGCAGGATTGCTTCAGGCCCTAATCTGTTTCCAGCAGGGCCCACTGAGCCTTTGTTTAATTCCTCTTCCTGGTGGGCAATGAGCGTTACATTTGCCCGTGCAGACACCTACAGCTAGTCTCTCATTGGTTCTCCCTATTCCTGTTCATCTTGCACAGAAATTGCAAGCTGGGCCAAAGAGGAGGTTAAAGGCACTGACTCTCTAAGCGGGGAGAGTGTTAGTAAAGCATCTGGAATGGTGAACCCGAGGACCAGGATACGAAAACTGAGATGCATTTTAAATCGTTTCCCAATCACACGGTGGACGATACTCTGGGTTTCCCATGCATGTTTTAGCTGGAGGAAGAATCCCTTGAACCTGGAGAGTTGGGACCCATGGAAAGGGTACCATGCAGTATGACTTCAAAGGGTCTGCATTTGCTCACCAAAACTCACCAATGCTATCAGCCTGAAGTGTCCAGCCTTATGTCTCAACCAGCTCTGGGTGTAGATGTGGTCAATCCCGGTTGCATCACATGCCCTGAGTGAATTATTTAAGAATTGCTCTCTATTTTACTGTCTTTGTGTTTTGTTTTCGAAATTTATTTTGATAATGGGATTTATCGGATTTTCACTGCTGCGTTTCGGCCGCTGTACACACGCTTGATTCTCTTACGGAGACATATATATCCATGGGTTTTAAGATTCTTCCTAGTCAGGTATATTCCTAGGCGTTGAATATGTGGTGTTGGGTCCATTTCGTTGAGCAAGGAGTAGGTCTTGTCTATTACATATTTGGCTTATGGAAAGTTATCTGTGCTAATTTCAGTCTCTGGTTTTATGCAGCACCCCAAGGCACCTTTCCCCATAAGCAAGCACTAGTTGGTTTTCTAAATTTGAGACCCTGTTCTGTTTTGTAATTCAGTTCATGTGTAGTCAAGTTTACATTCCGTGTATTAGTGATATCTTATGATGTTTCTTTTTCTGTGTGACGTAGTTCACGTAGAATCACCGTACCTGCATCCACTCACTATGCCGCTACGGGCCTGATGACACAGATTTCATTGCTGAGTGATATTGCATTGTACGTATGTGCCACAACTTCTTTATCCATTTTTTGCTTTCTGGGATATTTACCTGATACTGTAGACGAGCTTCTTGTGAACACAGCCGTCCCAAATATTGGGGTGGCTGTCTGTTTTTGATTTTAATTTCCGTAAGCTATAGGACTATAAGTGGAAGTGCCATAGGATGTGTTGCTTTGTTTCTTACGTGTTTCAGGAAACACCATACACTTCTCCAGGGTGGCTGCTGGCAATTTACATCCTGCCAATCAGCATAACAAGGCTCCCTGTTCTCCATATCCTGTCCTACCTTTCTGGATTTTACACTTTTTTCAGATGGCCCTTTTGCCCGGGGGGCAGTGAGACTTCATTGTAGTGCAGATTTCCTTTACAGGCTTGCTTGGTCGGCCAAAAAGGGCGTATGCGTTTTTTCCTGAATATATTCAGGAAAAAACGCATACGCCCTTTTTGGCCAAGTGCATCATTGTCGACGTTCTGCCTCTTTTCCTATGCTTTCAGGGCAATTCCAGTCTACCCCCTGCAATCGTTTTCCTGAAATTCTGCCCCACTTTCAAGTCCCCTTCGCAGGCTTACTTCAATATATTTTTGGAGGATAGCTGTCATTTATAACTCTGCAAGTTTGTGAATTACAGTGCCCCTGAGCTCCTTTCTTCAACTCGCTTTCTTGTGAGCTGGGCACAAAACCGCAGGATTGCTTCAGGCCCTAATCTGTTTTCAGCAGGGCACGCTGAGCCTTTGTTTAATTCCTCTTCCTGGTCGGCAATGAGCGTTACATTTGCCCGTGCAGACACCTATATCTAGTCTCTCATTGGTTCTCCCTATTCCTGTTCATCTTGCGCAGAAATTGCAAGCTGTGCCAAACAGGAGGTTAAAGGCAGTGACTCTCCAAGCGGGGAGAGTGTTAATAAATCATCTGGAATGGTGAACACGAGGACCAGGATACGAAAACTGAGATGCATTTTAAATCGTTTCCCAATCACACGGTGGACCATACTGTGGGGT
This sequence comes from Phocoena phocoena, assembly GCF_963924675.1. NCBI lineage: Eukaryota > Metazoa > Chordata > Mammalia > Artiodactyla > Phocoenidae > Phocoena > Phocoena phocoena. Next base: position 344,302 of record NW_027077452.1, read on the forward strand.
TCCCATGCATGTTTTAGCTGGAGGAAGAATCCCTTGTACCTGAAGAGTTGGGACCCATGGAATAGGTACCATGCAGTATGACTTCAAAGGGTCTGCATTTGCTCACCGAAACTCACCAATGCTATCAGCCTGAAGTGTCCAGCCTGATGTCTCAACCAGCTCTGGGTGTAGATGTGGTCAATCCCGGTTGCATCACATGCCCTGAGTGAATTAGTTAAGAATTGCTCTCTATTTCACTGTCTTTGTGTTTTGTTTTCGAAATTTATTTTGATAATGGGATTTATCGGATTTTCACTGCTGCGTTTCGGCCGCTGTACACATGCTTGATTCTCTTACGGAGACATATATATCCATGGGATTTAAGATTCTTCCTAGTCAGGTATATTCATAGGCGTTGAATATGTGGTGTTGAGTCCATTTCGTTGAGCAAGGAGTAGGTCTTGTCTATTACATATTTGGCTTATGGAATGTTATCTGTGCTAATTTCAGTCTCTGGTTTTATGCAGCACCCCATGGCACCTTTCCCCATAAGCAAGCACTAGTTGGTTTTCTAAATTTGAGACCCTGTTCTGTTTTGTAATTCAGTTCATGTGTAGTCAAGTTTACATTCCGTGTATTAGTGATATCTTATGATGTTTCTTTTTCTGTGTGACGTAGTTCACGTAGAATCACCGTACCTGCATCCATTCGCTATGCCGCTACGGGCCTGATGACACAGATTTCATTGCTGAGTGATATTGCATTGCACGTACGTGCCACAACTTCTTTATCCATTTTTTGCTTTCTGGGATATTTACCTGGTACTGTAGACGAGCTTCTTGGAAACACAGCCGTCCCAAACTTTGGAGTGGTTCTCTGTTTTTGATTTTAATTTCCCTAAGTAATAGGACCATAAGTGCAATTGCCATAGGCTGTGTTGCTTTATTTCTTACGTGCTTCAGGAAACACCATACACTTCTCCAGGGTGGCTGTTGGCAATTTACATCCTGCCAATCAGCATAACAAGGCTCCCTGTTCTCCATATCCTGTCCTACCTTTCTGGATTTTACACTTTTTTCAGATGGCCCTCTAGCCCGGGGGGCAGTGAGACTTCATTGTAGTGCAGATTTCCTTTACAGGCTTGCTTGGTTGGCCAAAAACGGCGTATGCGTTTTTTCCTGAATATATTCAGGAAAAAACGCATACGCCATTTTTGGCCAAGTGCATCATTGTCGAAGTTCTGCCTCTTTTCCTATGCTTTCAGGGCAATTCCAGTCTACCCCATGCAATCGTTTTCCTGAAATTCAGCCCCGCTTTCAAGTCCCCTTCACAGGCTTACTTCAATATACTTTTGGAAGATAGCTGTCATTTATAACTCTGCAGGTTTGTGAATTACAGTGCCCCTGAGCTCCTTTCTTCAACTCGCTTTCTTGTGAGCTGGGCACAAAACCGCAGGATTGCTTCAGGCCCTAATCTGTTTCCAGCAGGGCACACTGAGCCTTTGTTTAATTCCTCTTCCTGGTGGGCAATGAGCGTTACATTTGCCCGTGCAGACACCTATAGCTAGTCTCTCATTGGTTCTCCCTATTCCTGTTCATCTTGCACAGAAATTGCAAGCTGTGCGAAACAGGAGGTTAAAGGCACTGACTCTCCAAGCGGGGAGAGTGTTAGTAAAGCATCTGGAATGGTGAACCCGAGGACCAGGATACGAAAACTGAGATGCATTTTAAATCGTTTCCCAATCACACGGTGGACCATACTGTGGGTTTCCCATGCATGTTTTAGCTGGAGGAAGAATCCCTTGAACCTGAAGAGTTGGGACCCATGGAATAGGTACCATGCAGTATGACTTCAAAGGGTCTGTATTTGCTCACTGAAACTCACCAATGCTATCAGCCTGAAGTGTCCATCCTTATGTCTCAACCAGCTCTGGGTGTAGATGTGGTCAATCCCGGTTGCATCACATGCTCTGAGTGAATTATTTAAGAATTGCTCTCTATTTCACTGTCTTTGTTTTCGAAATTTATTTTGATAATGGGATTTATCGGATTTTCACTGCTGCGTTTCGGCCGCTGTACACACGCTTGATTCTCTTATGGAGACATATATATCCATGGGTTTTAAGATTCTTCCTAGTCAGGTATATTCCTAGGCATTGAATATGTGGTGTTGAGTCCATTTCGTTGAGCAAGGAGTAGGTCTTGTCTATTACATATTTGGCTTATGGAATGTTATCTGTGCTAATTTCAGTCTCTGGTTGTATGCAGCAACCCAAGGCACCTTTCCCCATAAGCAAGCACTAGTTGGTTTTCTAAATTTGAGACCCTGTTCTGTTTTGTAATTCAGTTCATGTGTAGTCAAGTTTACATTCCGTGTATTAGTGATATCTTATGATGTTTCTTTTTCTGTGTGACGTAGTTCACGTAGAATCACCGTACCTGCATCCATTTACTATGCCGCTACGGGCCTGATGACACAGATTTCATTGCTGAGTGATATTGCATTGCACGTACGTGCCACAACTTCTTTATCCATTTTTTGCTTTCTGGGATATTTACCTGATACTGTAGACGAGCTTCTTGTGAACACAGCCGTCCCAAATATTGGGGTGGCTGTCTGTTTTTGATTTTAATTTCCGTAAGCTATAGGACCATAAGTGGAAGTGCCATAGGCTGTGTTGCTTTGTTTCTTACGTGTTTCAGGAAACACCATACACTTCTCCAGGGTGGCTGCTGGCAATTTACATCCTGCCAATCAGCATAACAAGGCTCCCTGTTCTCCATATCCTGTCCTAAGTTTCTGGATTTTACACTTTTTTCAGATGGCCCTTTTGCCCGGTGGGGCAGTGAGATTTCATTGTAGTGCAGATTTCCTTTACAGGCTTGCTTGGTTGGCCAAAAAGGGCGTATGCGTTTTTTCCTGAATATATTCAGGAAAAAACGCATACGCCCTTTTTGGCCAAGTGCATCATTGTCGACGTTGTGCCTCTTTTCCTATGCTTTCAGGGCAATTCCAGTCTACCCCCTGCAATCGTTTTCCTGAAATTCAGCCCCGCTTTCAAGTCCCCTTCGCAGGCTTACTTCAATATATTTTTGGAGGATAGCTGTCATTTATAACTCTGCAGGTTTGTGAAGTACAGTGCCCCTGAGCTCCTTTCTTCAACTCGCTTTCTTGTGAGCTGGGCACAAAACCGCAGGATTGCTTCAGGCCCTAATCTGTTTCCAGCAGGGCACACTGAGCCTTTGTTTAATTCCTCTTCCTGGTGGGCAATGAGCGTTACATTTGCCCGTGCAGACACCTACAGCTAGTCTCTCATTGGTTCTCCCTATTCCTGTTCATCTTGCACAGAAATTGCAAGCTGTGCGAAACAGGAGGTTAAAGGCACTGACTCTCCAAGCGGGGAGAGTGTTAGTAAAGCATCTGGAATGGTGAACCCGAGGACCAGGAAACGAAAACTGAGATGCATTTTAAATCATTTCCCAATCACATGGTGGACGATACTCTGGGTTTCCCATGCATGTTTTAGCTGGAGGAAGAATCCCTTGAACCTGGAGAGTTGGGACCCATGGAATGGGTACCATGCAGTATGACTTCAAAGGGTCTGCATTTGCTCACCGAAACTCACCAATGCTATCACCCTGAAGTGTCCAGCCTTATGTCTCAACCAGCTCTGGGTGTAGATGTGGTCAATCCCGGTTGCATCACATGCCCTGAGTGAATTATTTAAGACTTGCTCTCTATTTCACTGTCTTTGTGTTTTGTTTTCGAAATTTATTTTGATAATGGGATTTATCGGATTTTCACTGCTGCGTTTCGGCCGCTGTACACACGCTTGATTCTCTTACGGAGACATATATATCCATGGGTTTTAAGATTCTTCCTAGTCAGGTATATTCCTAGGCGTTGAATATGTGGTGTTGAGTCCATTTCGTTGAGCAAGGAGTAGGTCTTGTCTATTACATATTTGGCTTATGGAAAGTTACTGTGCTAATTTCAGTCTCTGGTTTTATGCAGCTCCCCAACGCACCTTTCCCCATAAGCAAGCACTAGTTGGTTTTCTAAATTTGAGACCCTGTTCTTTTTTGTAATTCAGTTCATGTGTAGTCAAGTTTACATTCCGTGTATTAGTGATATCTTATGATGTTTCTTTTTCTGTGTGACGTAGTTCACGTAGAATCACCGTACCTGCATCCACTCACTATGCCGCTACGGGCCTGATGACACAGATTTCATTGCTGAGTGATATTGCATTGTACGTACGTGCCACAACTTCTTTATCCATTTTTTGCTTTCTGGGATATTTACCTGATACTGTAGACGAGCTTCTTGTGAACACAGCCGTCCCAAATATTGGGGTGGCTGTCTGTTTTTGATTTTAATTTCCGTAAGCTATAGGACCATAAGTGGAAGTGCCATAGGCTGTGTTGCTTTGTTTCTTACGTGTTTCAGGAAACACCATACACTTCTCCAGGGTGGCTGCTGGCAATTTACACCCTGCCAATCAGCATAACAAGGCTCCCTGTTCTCCATATCCTGTCCTACCTTTCTGGATTTTACACTTTTTTCAGATGGCCCTTTTGCCCGGGGGGGGAAGTGAGATTTCATTGTATTGCAGATTTCCTTTACAGGCTTGCTTGGTTGGCCAAAAAGGGCGTATGAGTTTTTTCCTGAATATATTCAGGAAAAAACGCATACGCCCTTTTTGGCCAAGTGCATCATTGTCGACGTTGTGCCTCTTTTCCTATGCTTTCAGGGCAATTCCAGTCTACCCCCTGCAATCGTTTTCCTGAAATTCAGCCCCGCTTTCAAGTCCCCTTCGCAGGCTTACTTCAATATATTTTTGGAGGATAGCTGTCATTTATAACTCTGCAGGTTTGTGAAGTACAGTGCCCCTGAGCTCCTTTCTTCAACTCGCTTTCTTGTGAGCTGGGCACAAAACCGCAGGATTGCTTCAGGCACTAATCTGTTTCCAGCAGGGCACACTGAGCCTTTGTTTAATTCCTCTTCCTGGTGGGCAATGAGCATTACATTTGCCCGTGCAGACACCTACAGCTAGTCTCTCATTGGTTCTCCCTATTCCTGTTCATCTTGCACAGAAATGGCAAGCTGTGCGAAACAGGAGGTTAAAGGCACTGACTCTCCAAGCGGGGAGAGTGTTAGTAAAGCATCTGGAATGGTGATCCCGAGGACCAGGATACGAAAACTGAGATGCATTTTAAATCGTTACCCAATCACACGGTGGACGATACTCTGGGTTTCCCATGCATGTTTTAGCTGGAGGAAGAATCCCTTGAACCTGGAGAGTTGGGACCCATGGAATGGGTACCATGCAGTATGACTTCAAAGGGTCTGCATTTGCTCACCGAAACTCACCAATGCTATCAGCCTGAAGTGTCCAGCCTTATGTCTCAACCAGCTCTGGGTGTAGATGTGGTCAATCCCGGTTGCATCACATGCTCTGAGTGAATTATTTAAGAATTGCTCTCTATTTCACTGTCTTTGTTTTCGAATTTATTTTGATAATGGGATTTATCGGATTTTCACTGCTGCGTTTCGGCCGCTGTACACACGCTTGATTCTCTTATGGAGACATATATATCCATGGGTTTTAAGATTCTTCCTAGTCAGGTATATTCCTAGGCGTTGAATATGTGGTGTTGAGTCCATTTCGTTGAGCAAGGAGTAGGTCTTGTCTATTACATATTTGGCTTATGGAATGTTATCTGTGCTAATTTCAGTCTCTGGTTGTATGCAGCAACCCAAGGCACCTTTCCCCATAAGCAAGCACTAGTTGGTTTTCTAAATTTGAGACCCTGTTCTGTTTTGTAATTCAGTTCATGTATAGTCAAGTTTACATTCCGTGTATTAGTGATATCTTATGATGTTTCTTTTTCTGTGTGACGTAGTTCACGTAGAATCACCGTACCTGCATCCATTTACTATGCCGCTACGGGCCTGATGACACAGATTTCATTGCTGAGTGATATTGCATTGCACGTACGTGCCACAACTTCTTTATCCATTTTTTGCTTTCTGGGATATTTACCTGATACTGTAGACGAGCTTCTTGTGAACACAGCCGTCCCAAATATTGGGGTGGCTGTCTGTTTTTGATTTTAATTTCCATAAGCTATAGGACCATAAGTGGAAGTGCCATAGGCTGTGTTGCTTTGTTTCTTACGTGTTTCAGGAAACACCATACACTTCTCCAGGTTGGCTGCTGGCAATTTACATCCTGCCAATCAGCATAACAAGGCTCCCTGTTCTCCATATCCTGTCCTAAGTTTCTGGATTTTACACTTTTTTCAGATGGCCCTTTTGCCCGGTGGGGCAGTGAGATTTCATTGTAGTGCAGATTTCCTTTACAGGCTTGCTTGGTTGGCCAAAAAGGGCGTATGCGTTTTTTCCTGAATATATTCAGGAAAAAACGCATACGCCCTTTTTGGCCAAGTGCATCATTGTCGACGTTGTGCCTCTTTTCCTATGCTTTCAGGGCAATTCCAGTCTACCCCCTGCAATCGTTTTCCTGAAATTCAGCCCCGCTTTCAAGTCCCCTTCGCAGGCTTACTTCAATATATTTTTGGAGGATAGCTGTCATTTATAACTCTGCAGGTTTGTGAAGTACAGTGCCCCTGAGCTCCTTTCTTCAACTCGCTTTCTTGTGAGCTGGGCACAAAACCGCAGGATTGCTTCAGGCCCTAATCTGTTTCCAGCAGGGCACACTGAGCCTTTGTTTAATTCCTCTTCCTGGTGGGCAATGAGCGTTACATTTGCCCGTGCAGACACCTACAGCTAGTCTCTCATTGGTTCTCCCTATTCCTGTTCATCTTGCACAGAAATTGCAAGCTGTGCGAAACAGAGGTTAAAGGCACTGACTCTCCAAGCGGGGAGAGTGTTAGTAAAGCATCTGGAATGGTGAACCCGAGGACCAGGAAACGAAAACTGAGATGCATTTTAAATCATTTCCCAATCACACGGTGGACGATACTCTGGGTTTCCCATGCATGTTTTAGCTGGAGGAAGAATCCCTTGAACCTGGAGAGTTGGGACCCATGGAATGGGTACCATGCAGTATAACTTCAAAGGGTCTGCATTTGCTCACCGAAACTCACCAATGCTATCAGCCTGAAGTGTCCAGCCTTATGTCTCAACCAGCTCTGGGTGTAGATGTGGTCAATCCCGGTTGCATCACATGCCCTGAGTGAATTATTTAAGAATTGCTCTCTATTTCACTGTCTTTGTGTTTTGTTTTCGAAATTTATTTTGATAATGGGATTTATCGGATTTTCACTGCTGCGTTTCGGCCGCTGTACACACGCTTGATTCTCTTACGGAGACATATATATCCATGGGTTTTAAGATTCTTCCTACTCAGGTATATTCCTAGGCGTTGAATATGTGGTGTTGGGTCCATTTCGTTGAGCAAGGAGTAGGTCTTGTCTATTACATATTTGGCTTATGGAACGTTATCTGTGCTAATTTCAGTTTCTGGTTTTATGCAGCACCCCAAGGCACCTTTCCACATAAGCAAGCACTAGTTGGTTTTCTAAATTTGAGACCCTGTTCTTTTTTGTAATTCAGTTCATGTGTAGTCAAGTTTACATTCCGTGTATTAGTGATATCTTATGATGTTTCTTTTTCTGTGTGACGTAGTTCACGTAGAATCACCGTACCTGCATCCACTCACTATGCCGCTACGGGCCTGATGACACAGATTTCATTGCTGAGTGATATTGCATTGCACGTACGTGCCACAACTTCTTTATCCATTTTTTGCTTTCTGGGATATTTACCTGATACTGTAGACGAGCTTCTTGTGAACACAGCCGTCCCAAATATTGGGGTGGCTGTCTGTTTTTGATTTTAATTTCCGTAAGCTATAGGACCATAAGTGGAAGTGCCATAGGCTGTGTTGCTTTGTTTCTTACGTGTTTCAGGAAACACCATACACTTCTCCAGGGTGGCTGCTGGCAATTTACATCCTGCCAATCAGCATAACAAGGCTCCCTGTTCTCCATATCCTGTCCTACCTTTCTGGATTTTACACTTTTTTCAGATGGCCCTTTTGCCCGGGGGGGCAGTGAGATTTCATTGTAGTGCAGATTTCCTTTACAGGCTTGCTTGGTTGGCCAAAAAGGGCGTATGCGTTTTTTCCTAAATATATTCAGGAAAAAACGCATACGCCCTTTTTGGCCAAGTGCATCATTGTCGACGTTGTGCCTCTTTTCCTATGCTTTCAGGGCAATTCCAGTCTACCCCCTGCAATCGTTTTCCTGAAATTCAGCCCCACTTTCAAGTCCCCTTCGCAGGCTTACTTCAATATATTTTTGGAGGATAGCTGTCATTTATAACTCTGCAGGTTTGTGAATTACAGTGCCCCTGAGCTCCTTTCTTCAACTCGCTTTCTTGTGAGCTGGGCACAAAACCGCAGGATTGCTTCAGGCCCTAATCTGTTTCCAGCAGGGCACACTGAGCCTTTGTTTAATTCCTCTTCCTGGTGGGCAATGAGCGTTACATTTGCCCGTGCAGACACCTATATCTAGTCTCTCATTGGTTCTCCCTATTCCTGTTCATCTTGCGCAGAAATTGCAAGCTGTGCCAAACAGGAGGTTAAAGGCAGTGACTCTCCAAGCGGGGAGAGTGTTAGTAAATCATCTGGAATGGTGAACCCGAGGACCAGGATACGAAAACTGAGATGCATTTTAAATCGTTTCCCAATCACACGGTGGACCATACTGTGGGGTTCCCATGCATGTTTTAGCTGGAGGAAGAATCCCTTGTACCTGAAGAGTTGGGACCCATGGAATAGGTACCATGCAGTATGACTTCAAAGGGTCTGCATTTGCTCACCGAAACTCACCAATGCTATCAGCCTGAAGTGTCCAGCCTGATGTCTCAACCAGCTCTGGGTGTAGATGTGGTCAATCCCGGTTGCATCACATGCCCTGAGTGAATTAGTTAAGAATTGCTCTCTATTTCACTGTCTTTGTGTTTTGTTTTCGAAATTTATTTTGATAATGGGATTTATCGGATTTTCACTGCTGCGTTTCGGCCGCTGTACACATGCTTGATTCTCTTACGGAGACATATATATCCATGGGATTTAAGATTCTTCCTAGTCAGGTATATTCATAGGCGTTGAATATGTGGTGTTGAGTCCATTTCGTTGAGCAAGGAGTAGGTCTTGTCTATTATATATTTGGCTTATGGAATGTTATCTGTGCTAATTTCAGTCTCTGGTTTTATGCAGCACCCCATGGCACCTTTCCCCATAAGCAAGCACTAGTTGGTTTTCTAAATTTGAGACCCTGTTCTGTTTTGTAATTCAGTTCATGTGTAGTCAAGTTTACATTCCGTGTATTAGTGATATCTTATGATGTTTCTTTTTCTGTGTGACGTAGTTCACGTAGAATCACCGTACCTGCATCCATTCGCTATGCCGCTACGGGCCTGATGACACAGATTTCATTGCTGAGTGATATTGCATTGCACGTACGTGCCACAACTTCTTTATCCATTTTTTGCTTTCTGGGATATTTACCTGGTACTGTAGACGAGCTTCTTGGAAACACAGCCGTCCCAAACTTTGGAGTGGCTCTCTGTTTTTGATTTTAATTTCCCTAAGTAATAGGACCATAAGTGCAATTGCCATAGGCTGTGTTGCTTTATTTCTTACGTGCTTCAGGAAACACCATACACTTCTCCAGGGTGGCTGTTGGCAATTTACATCCTGCCAATCAGCATAACAAGGCTCCCTGTTCTCCATATCCTGTCCTACCTTTCTGGATTTTACACTTTTTTCAGATGGCCCTCTTGCCCGGGGGGCAGTGAGACTTCATTGTAGTGCAGATTTCCTTTACAGGCTTGCTTGGTTGGCCAAAAACGGCGTATGCGTTTTTTCCTGAATATATTCAGGAAAAAACGCATACGCCATTTTTGGCCAAGTGCATCATTGTCGAAGTTCTGCCTCTTTTCCTATGCTTTCAGGGCAATTCCAGTCTACCCCATGCAATCGTTTTCCTGAAATTCAGCCCCGCTTTCAAGTCCCCTTCACAGGCTTACTTCAATATACTTTTGGAAGATAGCTGTCATTTATAACTCTGCAGGTTTGTGAATTACAGTGCCCCTGAGCTCCTTTCTTCAACTCGCTTTCTTGTGAGCTGGGCACAAAACCGCAGGATTGCTTCAGGCCCTAATCTGTTTCCAGCAGGGCCCACTGAGCCTTTGTTTAATTCCTCTTCCTGGTGGGCAATGAGCGTTACATTTGCCCGTGCAGACACCTACAGCTAGTCTCTCATTGGTTCTCCCTATTCCTGTTCATCTTGCACAGAAATTGCAAGCTGGGCCAAAGAGGAGGTTAAAGGCACTGACTCTCTAAGCGGGGAGAGTGTTAGTAAAGCATCTGGAATGGTGAACCCGAGGACCAGGATACGAAAACTGAGATGCATTTTAAATCGTTTCCCAATCACACGGTGGACGATACTCTGGGTTTCCCATGCATGTTTTAGCTGGAGGAAGAATCCCTTGAACCTGGAGAGTTGGGACCCATGGAAAGGGTACCATGCAGTATGACTTCAAAGGGTCTGCATTTGCTCACCAAAACTCACCAATGCTATCAGCCTGAAGTGTCCAGCCTTATGTCTCAACCAGCTCTGGGTGTAGATGTGGTCAATCCCGGTTGCATCACATGCCCTGAGTGAATTATTTAAGAATTGCTCTCTATTTTACTGTCTTTGTGTTTTGTTTTCGAAATTTATTTTGATAATGGGATTTATCGGATTTTCACTGCTGCGTTTCGGCCGCTGTACACACGCTTGATTCTCTTACGGAGACATATATATCCATGGGTTTTAAGATTCTTCCTAGTCAGGTATATTCCTAGGCGTTGAATATGTGGTGTTGGGTCCATTTCGTTGAGCAAGGAGTAGGTCTTGTCTATTACATATTTGGCTTATGGAAAGTTATCTGTGCTAATTTCAGTCTCTGGTTTTATGCAGCACCCCAAGGCACCTTTCCCCATAAGCAAGCACTAGTTGGTTTTCTAAATTTGAGACCCTGTTCTGTTTTGTAATTCAGTTCATGTGTAGTCAAGTTTACATTCCGTGTATTAGTGATATCTTATGATGTTTCTTTTTCTGTGTGACGTAGTTCACGTAGAATCACCGTACCTGCATCCACTCACTATGCCGCTACGGGCCTGATGACACAGATTTCATTGCTGAGTGATATTGCATTGTACGTATGTGCCACAACTTCTTTATCCATTTTTTGCTTTCTGGGATATTTACCTGATACTGTAGACGAGCTTCTTGTGAACACAGCCGTCCCAAATATTGGGGTGGCTGTCTGTTTTTGATTTTAATTTCCGTAAGCTATAGGACTATAAGTGGAAGTGCCATAGGATGTGTTGCTTTGTTTCTTACGTGTTTCAGGAAACACCATACACTTCTCCAGGGTGGCTGCTGGCAATTTACATCCTGCCAATCAGCATAACAAGGCTCCCTGTTCTCCATATCCTGTCCTACCTTTCTGGATTTTACACTTTTTTCAGATGGCCCTTTTGCCCGGGGGGCAGTGAGACTTCATTGTAGTGCAGATTTCCTTTACAGGCTTGCTTGGTCGGCCAAAAAGGGCATATGCGTTTTTTCCTGAATATATTCAGGAAAAAACGCATACGCCCTTTTTGGCCAAGTGCATCATTGTCGACGTTCTGCCTCTTTTCCTATGCTTTCAGGGCAATTCCAGTCTACCCCCTGCAATCGTTTTCCTGAAATTCTGCCCCGCTTTCAAGTCCCCTTCGCAGGCTTACTTCAATATACTTTTGGAAGATAGCTGTCATTTATAACTCTGCAGGTTTGTGAATTACAGTGCCCCTGAGCTCCTTTCTTCAACTCGCTTTCTTGTGAGCTGGGCACAAAACCGCAGGATTGCTTCAGGCCCTAATCTGTTTCCAGCAGGGCACACTGAGCCTTTGTTTAATTCCTCTTCCTGGTGGGCAATGAGCATTACATTTGCCCGTGCAGACACCTACAGCTAGTCTCTCATTGGTTCTGCCTATTCCTGTTCATCTTGCACAGAAATTGCAAGCTGTGCCAAAGATGAGGTTAAAGGCACTGACTCTCTAAGCGGGGAGAGTGTTAGTAAAGCATCTGGAATGGTGAACCCGAGGACCAGGATACGAAAACTGAGATGCATTTTAAATCGTTTCCCAATCACACGGTGGACGATACTCTGGGTTTCCCATGCATGTTTTAGCTGGAGGAAGAATCCCTTGTACCTGAAGAGTTGGGACCCATGGAATGGGTACCATGCAGTATGACTTCAAAGGGTCTGCATTTGCTCACCGACACTCACCAATGCTATAAGCCTGAAGCGTCCAGCCTTATGTCTCAACCAGCTCTGGGTTTAGATGTGGTCAATCCCGGTTGCATCACATGCCCTGAGTGAATTATTTAAGAATTGCTCTCTATTTCACTGTCTTTGTGTTTTGTTTTCGAAATTTATTTTGATAATGGGATTTATCGGATTTTCACTGCTGTGTTTCGGCCGCTGTACACACGCTTGATTCTCTTATGGAGACATATATATCCATGGGTTTTAAGATTCTTCCTAGTCAAGTATATTCCTAGGCGTTGAATATGTGGTTTTGGGTCCATTTCGTTGAGCAAGGAGTAGGTCTTGTCTATTACATATTTGGCTTATGGAAAGTTATCTGTGCTAATTTCAGTCTCTGGTTTTATGCAGCACCCCAACGCACCTTTCCCCATAAGCAAGCACTAGTTGGTTTTCTAAGTTTGAGACCCTGTTCTGTTTTGTAATTCAGTTCATGTGTAGTCAAGTTTACATTCCGTGTATTAGTGATATCTTATGATGTTTCTTTTTCTGTGTGACGTAGTTCACGTAGAATCACCGTACCTGCATCCACTCACTATGCCGCTACGGGCCTGATGACACAGATTTCATTGCTGAGTGATATTGCATTGTACGTACGTGCCACAACTTCTTTATCCATTGTTTGCTTTCTGGGATATTTACCTGATACTGTAGACGAGCTTCTTGTGAACACAGCCGTCCCAAACATTGGGGTGGCTCTCTGTTTTTGATTTTAATTTCCGTATGCTATAGGACCATAAGTGGAAGTGCCATAGGCTGTGTTGCTTTGTTTCTTACGTGTTTCAGGAAACACCATACACTTCTCCAGGGAGGCTGCCGGCAATTTACATCCTGCCAATCAGCATAACAAGGCTCCCTGTTCTCCATATCCTGTCCTACCTTTCTGGATTTTACACTTTTTTCAGATGGCCCTTTTGCCCGGGGGGGGGGCAGTGAGACTTCATTGTAGTGCAGATTTCCTTTACAGGCTTGCTTTTTTGGCCAAAAAGGGAGTATGCGTTTTTTCCTGAATATATTCAGGAAAAAACGCATACGCCCTTTTTGGCCAAGTGCATCATTGTCGACGTTCTGCCTCTTTTCCTATGCTTTCAGGGCAATTCCAGTCTACCCCCTGCAATCGCTTTCCAGAAATTCTGCCCCCTTTCAAGTCCCCTTCGCAGGCTTAGTTCAATATATTTTTGGAGGATAGCTGTCATTTATAACTCTGCAGGTTTGTGAATTACAGTGCCCCTGAACTCCTTTCTTCAACTCGCTTTCTTGTGAGCTGGGCACAATACCGCAGGATTTCTTCAGGCCCTAATCTGTTCCGGCAGGGCACACTGAGCCTTTGGTTAATTCCTCTTCCTGGTGGGAAATGAGCGTTACATTTGCCCGTGCAGACACCTATAGCTAGTCTCTCATTGGTTCTCCCTATTCCTGTTCATCTTGCACAGAAATTGCAAGCTGTGCGAAACAGGAGGTTAAAGGCACTGACTCTCCAAGCGGGGAGAGTGTTAGTAAAGCATCTGGAATGGTGAACCCGAGGACCAGGATACGAAAACTGAGATGCATTTTAAATCGTTTCCCAATCACACGGTGGACCATACTGTGGGTTTCCCATGCATGTTTTAGCTGGAGGAAGAATCCCTTGAACCTGAAGAGTTGGGACCCATGGAATAGGTACCATGCAGTATGACTTCAAAGGGTCTGCATTTGCTCACCGAAACTCACCAATGCTATCAGCCTGAAGTGTCCAGCCTTATGTCTCAACCAGCTCTGGGTGTAGATGTGGTACATCCCGGTTTCATCACATGCCCTGAGTGAATTATTTAAGAATTGCTCTCTATTTCACTGTCTTTGTGTTTTATTTTCAAAATTTATTTTGATAATGGGATTTATCGGATTTTCACTGCTGCGTTTCGGCCGCTGTACACACGCTTGATTCTCTTACGGAGACATATATATCCATGGGTTTTAAGATTCTTCCTAGTCAGGTATATTTCTAGGCGTTGAATATGTGGTGTTGGGTCCATCTCATTGAGCAAGGAGTAGGTCTTGTCTATTATATATTTGGCTTATGGAAAGTTATCTGTGCTAATTTCAGTCTCTGGTTTTATGCAGCACCCCAACGCACCTTTCCCCATAAGCAAGCACTAGTTGGTTTTCTAAATTTGAGACCCTGTTCTGTTTTGTAATTCAGTTCATTTGTAGTCAAGTTTACATTCCGTGTATTAGTGATATCTTATGATGTTTCTTTTTCTGTGTGACGTAGTTCACGTAGAATCACCGTACCTGCATCCACTCAGTATGCCGCTACGGGCCTGATGACACAGATTTCATTGCTGAGTGATATTGCATTGCACGTACGTGCCACAACTTCTTTATCCATTTTTTGCTTTCTGGGATATTTACCTGGTACTGTAGACGAGCTTCTTGGAAACACAGCCGTCCCAAACTTTGGAGTGGCTCTCTGTTTTTGATTTTAATTTCCCTAAGTAATAGGACCATAAGTGCAATTGCCATAGGCTGTGTTGCTTTATTTCTTACGTGTTTCAGGAAACACCATACACTTCTCCAGGGTGGCTGTTGGCAATTTACATCCTGCCAATCAGCATAACAAGGCTCCCTGTTCTCCATATCCTGTCCTACCTTTCTGGATTTTACACTTTTTTCAGATGGCCCTCTTGCCCGGGGGGCAGTGAGACTTCATTGTAGTGCAGATTTCCTTTACAGGCTTGCTTGGTTGGCCAAAAAGGGCGTATGCGTTTTTTCCTGAATATATTCAGGAAAAAACGCATACGCCCTTTTTGGCCAAGTGCATCATTGTCGACGTTCTGCCTCTTTTCCTATGCTTTCAGGGCAATTCCAGTCTACCCCCTGCAATCGTTTTCCTGAAATTCTGCCCCGCTTTCAAATCCCCTTCGCAGGCTTACTTCAATATATTTTTGGAGGATAGCTGTCATTTATAACTCTGCAGGTTTGTGAATTACAGTGCCCCTGAGCTCCTTTCTTCAACTCGCTTTCTTGTGAGCTGGGCACAAAACCGCAGGATTGCTTCAGGCCCTAATCTGTTTCCGGCAGGGCATGCTGAGCCTTTGGTTAATTCCTCTTCCTGGTGGGAAATGAGCGTTACGTTTGCCCGTGCAGACACCTACAGCTATTTTCTCATTGGTTCTCCCTATTCCTGTTCATCTTGCACAGAAATTGCAAGCTGGGCCAAACAGGAGGTTAAAGGCACTGACTCTCCAAGCAGGGAGACTGTTAGTAAAGCATCTGGAATGGTGAACCCGAGGACCAGGATACGAAATCTGAGATGCATTTTAAATCGTTTCCGAATCACACGGTGGACCATACTGTGGGTTTCCCATGCATGTTTTAGCTGCAGGAAGAATCCCTTGAACCTGAAGAGTTGGGACCCATGGAATAGGTACCATGCAGTATGACTTCAAAGGGACTGCATTTGCTCACCGAAACTCACCAATGCTATCAGCCTGAAGTGTCCAGCCTTATGTGTCATCCAGCTCTGGGTGTAGATGTGGTCCATCCCGGTTGCATCACATGCCCTGAGTGAATTATTTAAGAATGGCTCTCTATTTCACTGTCTTTGTGTTTTGTTTTCGAAATTTATTTTGATAATGGGATTTATCGGATTTTCACTGCTGCGTTTCGGCCGCTGTACACACGCTTGATTCTCTTACGGAGACATATATATCCATGGGTTTTAAGATTCTTCCTAGTCAGGTATATTCCTAGGCGTTGAATATGTGGTGTTGGGTCCATTTCGTTGAGCAAGGAGTAGGTCTTGTCTATTACATATTTGGCTTATGGAAAGTTATCGGTGCTAATTTCAGTCTCTGGTTTTTTGCAGCACCCCAACGCACCTTTCCCCATAAGCAAGCACTAGTTGGTTTTCTAAATTTGAGACCCTGTTCTGTTTTGTAATTCAGTTCATGTGTAGTCAAGTTTACATTCCGTGTATTAGTGATATCTTATGATGTTTCTTTTTCTGTGTGACGTAGTTCACGTGGAATCACCGTACCTGCATCCACTCACTATGCCGCTACGGGCCTGATGACACAGATTTCATTGCTGAGTGATATCGCATTGTACGTACGTGCCACAACTTCTTTATCCATTTTTTGCTTTCTGGGATATTTACCTGGTACTGTAGACGAGCTTCTTGGGAACACAGCCGTCCCAAACTTTGGGGTGTCTCTGTGTTTTTGATTTTAATTTCCCTAAGGAATAGGACCATAAGTGCAATTGCCATAGGCTGTGTTGCTTTGTTTCTTACGTGTTTCAGGAAACACCATACACTTCTCCAGGGTGGCTGCTGGCAATTTACATCCTGCCAATCAGCATAACAAGGCTCCCTGTTCTCCATATCCTGTCCTACATTTCTGGATTTTACACTTTTTTCAGATGGCCCTTTTGCCCGGCGGGCAGTGAGACTTCATTGTAGTGCAGATTTCCTTTACAGGCTTGCTTTTTTGGCCAAAAAGGGCGTATGCGTTTTTTCCTAAATATATTCAGGAAAAAACGCATACGCCCTTTTTGGCCAAGTGCATCATTGTCGACGTTGTGCCTCTTTTCCTATGCTTTCAGGGCAATTCCAATCTACCCCCTGCAATCGTTTTCCTGAAATTCTGCCCCGCTTTCCAGTCCCCTTCGCAGGCTTACTTCAATATATTTTTGGAGGATGGCTGTCATTTATAACTCTGCAGGTATGTGAAGTACAGTGCCCCTGAGCTCCTTTCTTCAACTCGCTTTCTTGTGAGCTGGGCACAAAACCGCATGATTGCTTCAGGCCCTAATCTGTTTCCGGCAGGGCATGCTGAGCCTTTGGTTAATTCCTCTTCCTGGTGGGAAATGAGCGTTACGTTTACCCGTGCAGACACCTACAGCTAGTCTCTCATTGGTTCTCCCTATTCCTGTTCATCTTGCACAGAAATTGCAAGCTGGGCCAAACAGGAGGTTAAAGGCACTGACTCTCCAAGCAGGGAGAGTGTTAGTAAAGCATCTGGAATGGTGAACCCGAGGACCAGGATACGAAAACTGAGATGCATTTTAAATCGTTTCCCAATCACACGGTGGACCATACTGTGGGGTTCCCATGCATGTTTTAGCTGGAGGAAGAATCCCTTGAACCTGAAGATTTGGGACCCATGGAATAGATACCATGCAGTATGACTTCAAACGGTCTGCATTTGCTCACCGAAACTCACCAATGCTATCAGCCTGAAGTGTCCAGCCTTATGTGTCATCCAGCTCTGGGTGTAGATGTGGTCCATCCCGGTTGCATCACATGCCCTGAGTGAATTATTTAAGAATTGCTCTCTATTTCACTGTTTTTGTGTTTTGTTTTCGAAATTTATTTTGATAATGGGATTTATCGGATTTTCACTGCTGCGTTTCGGCCGCTGTACACACGCTTGATTCTCTTACGGAGACATATATATCCATGGGTTTTAAGATTCTTCCTAGTCAGGTATATTCCTAGGCGTTGAATATGTGGTGTTGAGTCCATTTCGTTGAGCAAGGAGTAGGTCTTGTCTATTACATATTTGGCTTATGGAATGTTATCTGTGCTAATTTCAGTCTCTGGTTTTATGCAGCACCCCATGGCACCTTTCCCCATAAGCAAGCACTAGTTGGTTTTCTAAATTTGAGACCCTGTTCTGTTTTGTAATTCAGTTCATGTGTAGTCAAGTTTACATTCCGTGTATTAGTGATATCTTATGATGTTTCTTTTTCTGTGTGACGTAGTTCACGTAGAATCACCGTACCTGCATCCATTCACTATGCCGCTACGGGCCTGATGACACAGATTTCATTGCTGAGTGATACTGCATTGCACGTACGTGCCACAACTTCTTTATCCATTTTTTGCTTTCTGGGATATTTACCTGGTACTGTAGACGAGCTTCTTGGGAACACAGCCGTCCCAAACTTTGGGGTGTCTCTGTGTTTTTGATTTTAATTTCCCTAAGGAATAGGACCATAAGTGCAATTGCCATAGGCTGTGTTGCTTTGTTTCTTACGTGTTTCAGGAAACACCATACACTTCTCCAGGGAGGCTGCTGGCAATTTACATCCTGCCAATCAGCATAACAAGGCTCCCTGTTCTCCATATCCTGTCCTACATTTCTGGATTTTACACTTTTTTCAGATGGCCCTATTGCCCGGCGGGCAGTGAGACTTCATTGTAGTGCAGATTTCCTTTACAGGCTTGCTTGGTTGGCCAAAAAGGGCGTATGCGTTTTTTCCTTAATATATTCAGGAAAAAACGCATACGCCCTTTTTGGCCAAGTGCATCATTGTCGACGTTGTGCCTCTTTTCCTATGCTTTCAGGGCAATTCCAGTCTACCCCCTGCAATCGTTTTCCTGAAATTCTGCCCCGCTTTCCAGTCCCCTTCGCAGGCTTACTTCAATATATTTTTGGAGGATGGCTGTCATTTATAACTCTGCAGGTTTGTGAAGTACAGTGCCCCTGAGCTCCTTTCTTCAACTCGCTTTCTTGTGAGCTGGGCACAAAACCGCATGATTGCTTCAGGCCCTAATCTTTTTCCGGCAGGGCATGCTGAGCCTTTGGTTAATTCCTCTTCCTGGTGGGAAATGAGCGTTACGTTTGCCCGTGCAGACACCTACAGCTAGTCTCTCATTGGTTCTCCCTATTCCTGTTCATCTTGCACAGAAATTGCAAGCTGGGCCAAACAGGAGGTTAAAGGCACTGACTCTCCAAGAGGGAGAGTGTTAGTAAAGCATCTGGAATGGTGAACCCGAGGACCAGGATACGAAAACTGAGATGCATTTTAAATCGTTTCCCAATCACACGGTGGACCATACTGTGGGGTTCCCATGCATGTTTTAGCTGGAGGAAGAATCCCTTGAACCTGAAGATTTGGGACCCATGGAATAGATACCATGCAGTATGACTTCAAAGGGTCTGCATTTGCTCACCGAAACTCACCAATGCTATCAGCCTGAAGTGTCCAGCCTTATGTGTCATCCAGCTCTGGGTGTAGATGTGGTCCATCCCGGTTGCATCACATGCCCTGAGTGAATTATTTAAGAATTGCTCTCTATTTCACTGTTTTTGTGTTTTGTTTTCGAAATTTATTTTGATAATGGGATTTATCGGATTTTCGCTGCTGCGTTTCGGCCGCTGTACACACGCTTGATTCTCTTACGGAGACATATATATCCATGGGTTTTAAGATTCTTCCTAGTCAGGTATATTCCTAGGCGTTGAATATGTGGTGTTGAGTCCATTTCGTTGAGCAAGGAGTAGGTCTTGTCTATTACATATTTGGCTTATGGAATGTTATCTGTGCTAATTTCAGTCTCTGGTTTTATGCAGCACCCCATGGCACCTTTCCCCATAAGCAAGCACTAGTTGGTTTTCTAAATTTGAGACCCTGTTCTGTTTTGTAATTCAGTTCATGTGTAGTCAAGTTTACATTCCGTGTATTAGTGATATCTTATGATGTTTCTTTTTCTGTGTGACGTAGTTCACGTAGAATCACCGTACCTGCATCCATTCACTATGCCGCTACGGGCCTGATGACACAGATTTCATTGCTGAGTGATACTGCATTGCACGTACGTGCCACAACTTCTTTATCCATTTTTTGCTTTCTGGGATATTTACCTGGTACTGTAGACGAGCTTCTTGGGAACACAGCCGTCCCAAACTTTGGGGTGTCTCTGTGTTTTTGATTTTAATTTCCCTAAGGAATAGGACCATAAGTGCAATTGCCATAGGCTGTGTTGCTTTGTTTCTTACGTGTTTCAGGAAACACCATACACTTCTCCAGGGTGGCTGCTGGCAATTTACATCCTGCCAATCAGCATAACAAGGCTCCCTGTTCTCCATATCCTGTCCTACATTTCTGGATTTTACACTTTTTTCAGATGGCCCTTTTGCCCGGCGGGCAGTGAGACTTCATTGTAGTGCAGATTTCCTTTACAGGCTTGCTTGGTTGGCCAAAAAGGGCGTATGCGTTTTTTCCTGAATATATTCAGGAAAAAACGCATACGCCCTTTTTGGCCAAGTGCATCATTGTCGACGTTGTGCCTCTTTTCCTATGCTTTCAGGGCAATTCCAGTCTACCCCCTGCAATCGTTTTCCTGAAATTCTGCCCCGCTTTCCAGTCCCCTTCGCAGGCTTACTTCAATATATTTTTGGAGGATGGCTGTCATTTATAACTCTGCAGGTTTGTGAAGTACAGTGCCCCTGAGCTCCTTTCTTCAACTCGCTTTCTTGTGAGCTGGGCACAAAACCGCATGATTGCTTCAGGCCCTAATCTGTTTCCGGCAGGGCATGCTGAGCCTTTGGTTAATTCCTCTTCCTGGTGGGAAATGAGCGTTACGTTTGCCCGTGCAGACACCTACAGCTAGTCTCTCATTGGTTCTCCCTATTCCTGTTCATCTTGCACAGAAATTGCAAGCTGGGCCAAACAGGAGGTTAAAGGCACTGACTCTCCAAGCAGGGAGAGTGTTAGTAAAGCATCTGGAATGGTGAACCCGAGGACCAGGATACGAAAACTGAGATGCATTTTAAATCGTTTCCCAATCACACGGTGGACCATACTGTGGGGTTCCCATGCATGTTTTAGCTGGAGGAAGAATCCCTTGAACCTGAAGATTTGGGACCCATGGAATAGATACCATGCAGTATGACTTCAAAGGGTCTGCATTTGCTCACCGAAACTCACCAATGCTATCAGCCTGAAGTGTCCAGCCTTATGTGTCATCCAGCTCTGGGTGTAGATGTGGTCCATCCCGGTTGCATCACATGCCCTGAGTGAATTATTTAAGAATTGCTCTCTATTTCACTGTTTTTGTGTTTTGTTTTCGAAATTTATTTTGATAATGGGATTTATCGGATTTTCACTGCTGCGTTTCGGCCGCTGTACACACGCTTGATTCTCTTACGGAGACATATATATCCATGGGTTTTAAGATTCTTCCTAGTCAGGTATATTCCTAGGCGTTGAATATGTGGTGTTGAGTCCATTTCGTTGAGCAAGGAGTAGGTCTTGTCTATTACATATTTGGCTTATGGAATGTTATCTGTGCTAATTTCAGTCTCTGGTTTTATGCAGCACCCCATGGCACCTTTCCCCATAAGCAAGCACTAGTTGGTTTTCTAAATTTGAGACCCTGTTCTGTTTTGTAATTCAGTTCATGTGTAGTCAAGTTTACATTCCGTGTATTAGTGATATCTTATGATGTTTCTTTTTCTGTGTGACGTAGTTCACGTAGAATCACCGTACCTGCATCCATTCACTATGCCGCTACGGGCCTGATGACACAGATTTCTTTGCTTAGTGATACTGCATTGCACGTACGTGCCACAACTTCTTTATCCATTTTTTGCTTTCTGGGATATTTACCTGGTACTGTAGACGAGCTTCTTGGGAACACAGCCATCCCAAACTTTGGGGTGTCTCTGTGTTTTTGATTTTAATTTCCCTAAGGAATAGGACCATAAGTGCAATTGCCATAGGCTGTGTTGCTTTGTTTCTTACGTGTTTCAGGAAACACCATACACTTCTCCAGGGTGGCTGCTGGCAATTTACATCCTGCCAATCAGCATAACAAGGCTCCCTGTTCTCCATATCCTGTCCTACCTTTCTGGATTTTACACTTTTTTTCAGATGGCCCTATTGCCCGGCGGGCAGTGAGACTTCATTTTAGTGCAGATTTCCTTTACAGGCTTGCTTGGTTGGCCAAAAAGGGCGTATGCGTTTTTTCCTGAATATATTCAGGAAAAAACGCATACGCCCTTTTTGGCCAAGTGCATCATTGTCGACGTTGTGCCTCTTTTCCTATGCTTTCAGGGCAATTCCAGTCTACCCCCTGCAATCGTTTTCCTGAAATTCTGCCCCGCTTTCCAGTCCCCTTCGCAGGCTTACTTCAATATATTTTTGGAGGATGGCTGTCATTTATAACTCTGCAGGTTTGTGAAGTACAGTGCCCCTGAGCTCCTTTCTTCAACTCGCTTTCTTGTGAGCTGGGCACAAAACCGCATGATTGCTTCAGGCCCTAATCTGTTTCCGGCAGGGCATGCTGAGCCTTTGGTTAATTCCTCTTCCTGGTGGGAAATGAGCGTTACGTTTGCCCGTGCAGACACCTACAGCTAGTCTCTCATTGGTTCTCCCTATTCCTGTTCATCTTGCACAGAAATTGCAAGCTGTGCCAAACAGGAGGTTAAAGGCACTGACTCTCCAAGCAGGGAGAGTATTAGTAAATCATCTGGAATGGTGAACCCGAGGACCAGGATACGCAAACTGAGATGCATTTTAAATCGTTTCCCAATCACACAGTGGACCATACTGTGGGTTTCCCATGCATGTTTTAGCTGGAGGAAGAATCCCTTGAACCTGGAGAGTTGGGACCCATGGAATAGGTACCATGCAGTATGACTTCAAAGGGTCTGCATTTGCTCACCGAAACTCACCAATGCTATCAGCCTGAAGTGTCCAGCCTTATGTCTCAACCAGCTCTGGGTGTAGATATGGTCAATCCCGGTTGCATCACATGCCCTGAGTGAATTATTTAAGAAATGCTCTCTATTTCACTGTCTTTGTGTTTTGTTTTCGAAATTTATTTTGATAATGGGATTTATCGGATTTTCACTGCTGCGTATCGGCCGCTGTACACACGCTTGATTCTCTTACGGAGACATATATATCCATGGGTTTTAAGATTCTTCCTAGTCAGGTATATTCCTAGGCGTTGAATATGTGGTGTTGGGTCCATTTCGTTGAGCAAGGAGTAGGTCTTGTCTATTACATATTTGTCTTATGGAATGTTATCTGTGCTAATTTCAGTCTCTGGTTTTATGCAGCACCCCAAGGCACCTTTCCCCATAAGCAAGCACTAGTTGGTTTTCTAAATTTGAGACCCTGTTCTGTTTTGTAATACAGTTCATGTGTAGTCAAGTTTACATTCCGTGTATTAGTGATATCTTATGATGTTTCTTTTTCTGTGTGACGTAGTTCACGTAGAATCACCGTACCTGCATCCATTCACTATGCCGCTACGGGCCTGATGACACAGATTTCATTGCTGAGTGATACTGCATTGCACGTACGTGCCACAACTTCTTTATCCATTTTTTGCTTTCTGGGATATTTACCTGGTACTGTAGACGAGCTTCTTGGGAACACAGCCGTCCCAAACTTTGGGGTGTCTCTGTGTTTTTGATTTTAATTTCCCTAAGGAATAGGACCATAAGTGCAATTGCCATAGGCTGTGTTGCTTTGTTTCTTACGTGTTTCAGGAAACACCATACACTTCTCCAGGGTGGCTGCTGGCAATTTACATCCTGCCAATCAGCATAACAAGGCTCCCTGTTCTCCATATCCTGTCCTACATTTCTGGATTTTACACTTTTTTCAGATGGCCCTATTGCCCGGCGGGCAGTGAGACTTCATTGTAGTGCAGATTTCCTTTACAGGCTTGCTTGGTTGGCCAAAAAGGGCGTATGCGTTTTTTCCTTAATATATTCAGGAAAAAACGCATACGCCCTTTTTGGCCAAGTGCATCATTGTCGACGTTGTGCCTCTTTTCCTATGCTTTCAGGGCAATTCCAGTCTACCCCCTGCAATCGTTTTCCTGAAATTCTGCCCCGCTTTCCAGTCCCCTTCGCAGGCTTACTTCAATATATTTTTGGAGGATGGCTGTCATTTATAACTCTGCAGGTTTGTGAAGTACAGTGCCCCTGAGCTCCTTTCTTCAACTCGCTTTCTTGTGAGCTGGGCACAAAACCGCATGATTGCTTCAGGCCCTAATCTTTTTCCGGCAGGGCATGCTGAGCCTTTGGTTAATTCCTCTTCCTGGTGGGAAATGAGCGTTACGTTTGCCCGTGCAGACACCTACAGCTAGTCTCTCATTGGTTCTCCCTATTCCTGTTCATCTTGCACAGAAATTGCAAGCTGGGCCAAACAGGAGGTTAAAGGCACTGACTCTCCAAGAGGGAGAGTGTTAGTAAAGCATCTGGAATGGTGAACCCGAGGACCAGGATACGAAAACTGAGATGCATTTTAAATCGTTTCCCAATCACACGGTGGACCATACTGTGGGGTTCCCATGCATGTTTTAGCTGGAGGAAGAATCCCTTGAACCTGAAGATTTGGGACCCATGGAATAGATACCATGCAGTATGACTTCAAAGGGTCTGCATTTGCTCACCGAAACTCACCAATGCTATCAGCCTGAAGTGTCCAGCCTTATGTGTCATCCAGCTCTGGGTGTAGATGTGGTCCATCCCGGTTGCATCACATGCCCTGAGTGAATTATTTAAGAATTGCTCTCTATTTCACTGTTTTTGTGTTTTGTTTTCGAAATTTATTTTGATAATGGGATTTATCGGATTTTCGCTGCTGCGTTTCGGCCGCTGTACACACGCTTGATTCTCTTACGGAGACATATATATCCATGGGTTTTAAGATTCTTCCTAGTCAGGTATATTCCTAGGCGTTGAATATGTGGTGTTGAGTCCATTTCGTTGAGCAAGGAGTAGGTCTTGTCTATTACATATTTGGCTTATGGAATGTTATCTGTGCTAATTTCAGTCTCTGGTTTTATGCAGCACCCCATGGCACCTTTCCCCATAAGCAAGCACTAGTTGGTTTTCTAAATTTGAGACCCTGTTCTGTTTTGTAATTCAGTTCATGTGTAGTCAAGTTTACATTCCGTGTATTAGTGATATCTTATGATGTTTCTTTTTCTGTGTGACGTAGTTCACGTAGAATCACCGTACCTGCATCCATTCACTATGCCGCTACGGGCCTGATGACACAGATTTCATTGCTGAGTGATACTGCATTGCACGTACGTGCCACAACTTCTTTATCCATTTTTTGCTTTCTGGGATATTTACCTGGTACTGTAGACGAGCTTCTTGGGAACACAGCCGTCCCAAACTTTGGGGTGTCTCTGTGTTTTTGATTTTAATTTCCCTAAGGAATAGGACCATAAGTGCAATTGCCATAGGCTGTGTTGCTTTGTTTCTTACGTGTTTCAGGAAACACCATACACTTCTCCAGGGTGGCTGCTGGCAATTTACATCCTGCCAATCAGCATAACAAGGCTCCCTGTTCTCCATATCCTGTCCTACATTTCTGGATTTTACACTTTTTTCAGATGGCCCTTTTGCCCGGCGGGCAGTGAGACTTCATTGTAGTGCAGATTTCCTTTACAGGCTTGCTTGGTTGGCCAAAAAGGGCGTATGCGTTTTTTCCTGAATATATTCAGGAAAAAACGCATACGCCCTTTTTGGCCAAGTGCATCATTGTCGACGTTGTGCCTCTTTTCCTATGCTTTCAGGGCAATTCCAGTCTACCCCCTGCAATCGTTTTCCTGAAATTCTGCCCCGCTTTCCAGTCCCCTTCGCAGGCTTACTTCAATATATTTTTGGAGGATGGCTGTCATTTATAACTCTGCAGGTTTGTGAAGTACAGTGCCCCTGAGCTCCTTTCTTCAACTCGCTTTCTTGTGAGCTGGGCACAAAACCGCATGATTGCTTCAGGCCCTAATCTGTTTCCGGCAGGGCATGCTGAGCCTTTGGTTAATTCCTCTTCCTGGTGGGAAATGAGCGTTACGTTTGCCCGTGCAGACACCTACAGCTAGTCTCTCATTGGTTCTCCCTATTCCTGTTCATCTTGCACAGAAATTGCAAGCTGGGCCAAACAGGAGGTTAAAGGCACTGACTCTCCAAGCAGGGAGAGTGTTAGTAAAGCATCTGGAATGGTGAACCCGAGGACCAGGATACGAAAACTGAGATGCATTTTAAATCGTTTCCCAATCACACGGTGGACCATACTGTGGGGTTCCCATGCATGTTTTAGCTGGAGGAAGAATCCCTTGAACCTGAAGATTTGGGACCCATGGAATAGATACCATGCAGTATGACTTCAAAGGGTCTGCATTTGCTCACCGAAACTCACCAATGCTATCAGCCTGAAGTGTCCAGCCTTATGTGTCATCCAGCTCTGGGTGTAGATGTGGTCCATCCCGGTTGCATCACATGCCCTGAGTGAATTATTTAAGAATTGCTCTCTATTTCACTGTTTTTGTGTTTTGTTTTCGAAATTTATTTTGATAATGGGATTTATCGGATTTTCACTGCTGCGTTTCGGCCGCTGTACACACGCTTGATTCTCTTACGGAGACATATATATCCATGGGTTTTAAGATTCTTCCTAGTCAGGTATATTCCTAGGCGTTGAATATGTGGTGTTGAGTCCATTTCGTTGAGCAAGGAGTAGGTCTTGTCTATTACATATTTGGCTTATGGAATGTTATCTGTGCTAATTTCAGTCTCTGGTTTTATGCAGCACCCCATGGCACCTTTCCCCATAAGCAAGCACTAGTTGGTTTTCTAAATTTGAGACCCTGTTCTGTTTTGTAATTCAGTTCATGTGTAGTCAAGTTTACATTCCGTGTATTAGTGATATCTTATGATGTTTCTTTTTCTGTGTGACGTAGTTCACGTAGAATCACCGTACCTGCATCCATTCACTATGCCGCTACGGGCCTGATGACACAGATTTCTTTGCTTAGTGATACTGCATTGCACGTACGTGCCACAACTTCTTTATCCATTTTTTGCTTTCTGGGATATTTACCTGGTACTGTAGACGAGCTTCTTGGGAACACAGCCATCCCAAACTTTGGGGTGTCTCTGTGTTTTTGATTTTAATTTCCCTAAGGAATAGGACCATAAGTGCAATTGCCATAGGCTGTGTTGCTTTGTTTCTTACGTGTTTCAGGAAACACCATACACTTCTCCAGGGTGGCTGCTGGCAATTTACATCCTGCCAATCAGCATAACAAGGCTCCCTGTTCTCCATATCCTGTCCTACCTTTCTGGATTTTACACTTTTTTTCAGATGGCCCTATTGCCCGGCGGGCAGTGAGACTTCATTGTAGTGCAGATTTCCTTTACAGGCTTGCTTGGTTGGCCAAAAAGGGCGTATGCGTTTTTTCCTGAATATATTCAGGAAAAAACGCATACGCACTTTTTGGCCAAGTGCATCATTGTCGACGTTGTGCCTCTTTTCCTATGCTTTCAGGGCAATTCCAGTCTACCCCCTGCAATCGTTTTCCTGAAATTCTGCCCCGCTTTCCAGTCCCCTTCGCAGGCTTACTTCAATATATTTTTGGAGGATGGCTGTCATTTATAACTCTGCAGGTTTGTGAAGTACAGTGCCCCTGAGCTCCTTTCTTCAACTCGCTTTCTTGTGAGCT
Source organism: Phocoena phocoena (assembly GCF_963924675.1). Taxonomy (NCBI): domain Eukaryota; kingdom Metazoa; phylum Chordata; class Mammalia; order Artiodactyla; family Phocoenidae; genus Phocoena; species Phocoena phocoena. The sequence goes on from NW_027077452.1 coordinate 371,915, forward strand.
GGGCACAAAACCGCATGATTGCTTCAGGCCCTAATCTGTTTCCGGCAGGGCATGCTGAGCCTTTGGTTAATTCCTCTTCCTGGTGGGAAATGAGCGTTACGTTTGCCCGTGCAGACACCTACAGCTAGTCTCTCATTGGTTCTCCCTATTCCTGTTCATCTTGCACAGAAATTGCAAGCTGTGCCAAACAGGAGGTTAAAGGCACTGACTCTCCAAGCAGGGAGAGTATTAGTAAATCATCTGGAATGGTGAACCCGAGGACCAGGATACGCAAACTGAGATGCATTTTAAATCGTTTCCCAATCACACAGTGGACCATACTGTGGGTTTCCCATGCATGTTTTAGCTGGAGGAAGAATCCCTTGAACCTGGAGAGTTGGGACCCATGGAATAGGTACCATGCAGTATGACTTCAAAGGGTCTGCATTTGCTCACCGAAACTCACCAATGCTATCAGCCTGAAGTGTCCAGCCTTATGTCTCAACCAGCTCTGGGTGTAGATATGGTCAATCCCGGTTGCATCACATGCCCTGAGTGAATTATTTAAGAAATGCTCTCTATTTCACTGTCTTTGTGTTTTGTTTTCGAAATTTATTTTGATAATGGGATTTATCGGATTTTCACTGCTGCGTATCGGCCGCTGTACACACGCTTGATTCTCTTACGGAGACATATATATCCATGGGTTTTAAGATTCTTCCTAGTCAGGTATATTCCTAGGCGTTGAATATGTGGTGTTGGGTCCATTTCGTTGAGCAAGGAGTAGGTCTTGTCTATTACATATTTGTCTTATGGAATGTTATCTGTGCTAATTTCAGTCTCTGGTTTTATGCAGCACCCCAAGGCACCTTTCCCCATAAGCAAGCACTAGTTGGTTTTCTAAATTTGAGACCCTGTTCTGTTTTGTAATACAGTTCATGTGTAGTCAAGTTTACATTCCGTGTATTAGTGATATCTTATGATGTTTCTTTTTCTGTGTGACGTAGTTCACGTAGAATCACCGTACCTGCATCCACTCACTATGCCGCTACGGGCCTGATGACACAGATTTCATTGCGGAGTGATATTGCATTGTACGTACGTGCCACAACTTCTTTATCCATTTCTTGCTTTCTGGGATATTTACCTGATACTGTAGACGAGCTTCTTGTGAACACAGCCGTCCCAAATATTGGGGTGGCTGTCTGTTTTTGATTTTAATTTCCGTAAGCTATAGGACCATAAGTGGAAGTGCCATAGGCTGTGTTGCTTTGTTTCTTACGTGTTTCAGGAAACACCATACACTTCTCCAGGGTGGCTGCTGGCAATTTACATCCTGCCAATCAGCATAACAAGGCTCCCTGTTCTCCATATCCTGTCCTACCTTTCTAGATTTTACACTTTTTTCAGATGGCCCTTTTGCCCGGGGGGCAGTGAGACTTCATTGTAGTGCAGATTTCCTTTACAGGCTTGCTTGGTTGGCCAAAAAGGGCGTATGCGTTTTTTCCTGAATATATTCAGGAAAAAACGCATACGCCCTTTTTGACCAAGTGCATCATTGTCAACGTTCTGCCTCTTTTCCTATGCTTTCAGGGCAATTCCAGTCTACCCCCTGCAATCGTTGTCCTGAAATTCTGCCCCGCTTTCAAGTCCCCTTCGCAGGCTTACTTCAATATATTTTTGGAGGATAGCTGTCATTTATGACACTGCAGGTTTGTGAATTACAGTGCCCCTGAGCTCCTTTCTTCAACTCGCTTTCTTGTGAGCTGGGCACAAAACCGCAGGATTGCTTCAGGCCCTAATCTGTTTCTGGCAGGGCACGCTGAGCCTTTGGTTAATTCCTCTTCCTGGTGGGAAATGAGCCTTACATTTGCCCGTGCAGACACCTACAGCTAGTCTCTCATTGGTTCTCCCTATTCCTGTTCATCTTGCACAGAAATTGCAAGCTGTGCCAAACAGGAGGTTAAAGGCACTGACTCTCCAAGCAGGGAGAGTGTTAGTAAAGCATCTGGAATGGTGAACCCGAGGACCAGGATACGAAAACTGAGATGCATTTTAAATCGTTTCCCAATCACACGGTGGACGATACTCTGGGTTTCCCATGCATGTTTTAGCTGGAGGAAGAATGCCTTGAACCTGGAGAGTTGGGACCCATGGAATGGGTACCATGCAGTATGACTTCAAAGGGTCTGCATTTGCTCACCGAAACTCACCAGTGCTATCAGCCTGAAGTGTCCAGCCTTATGTCTCAACCAGCTCTGGGTGTAGATGTGGTCAATCCCGGTTGCATCACATGCCCTGAGTGAATTATTTAAGAATTGCTCTCTATTTCACTGTCCTTGTGTTTTGTTTTCGAAATTTATTTTGATAATGGGATTTATCGGATTTTCACTGCTGCATTTCCGCCGCTGTACACATGCTTGATTCTCTTACGGAGACATATATATCCACGGGTTTTAAGATTCTTCCTAGTCAGGTATATTCCTAGGCGTTGAATATGTGGTGTTGAGTCCATTTCGTTGAGCAAGGAGTAGGTCTTGTCTATTACATATTTGGCTTATGGAATGTTATCTGTGCTAATTTCAGTCTCTGGTTTTATGCAGCACCCCAACGCACCTTTCCCCATAAGCAAGCACTAGTTGGTTTTCTAAATTTGAGACCCTGTTCTGTTTTGTAATTCAGTTCATGTGTAGTCAAGTTTACATTCCGTGTATTAGTGATATCTTATGATGTTTCTTTTTCTGTGTGACGTAGTTCACGTAGAATCACCGTACCTGCATCCACTCAGTATGCCGCTACGGGCCTGATGACACAGATTTCATTGCTGAGTGATATTGCATTGCACGTACGTGCCACAACTTCTTTATCCATTTTTTGCTTTCTGGGATATTTACCTGATACTGTAGACGAGCTTCTTGTGAACACAGCCGTCCCAAATATTGGGGTGGCTGTCTGTTTTTGATTTTAATTTCCGTAAGCTATAGGACCATAAGTGGAAGTGCCATAGGCTGTGTTGCTTTGTTTCTTACGTGTTTCAGGAAACACCATACACTTCTCCAGGGTGGCTGCTGGCAATTTACATCCTGCCAATCAGCATAACAAGGCTCCCTGTTCTCCATATCCTGTCCTACCTTTCTGGATTTTACACTTTTTTCAGATGGCCCTTTTGCCCGGGGGGGCAGTGAGATTTCATTGTAGTGCAGATTTCCTTTACAGGCTTGCTTGGTTGGCCAAAAAGGGCGTATGCGTTTTTTCCTGAATATATTCAGGAAAAAACGCATACGCCCTTTTTGGCCAAGTGCATCATTTTCGACGTTGTGCCTCTTTTCCTATGCTTTCAGGGCAATTCCAGTCTACCCCCTGCAATCTTTTTCCTGAAATTCAGCCCTGCTTTCAAGTCCCCTTCGCAGGCTTACTTCAATATATTTTTGGAGGATAGCTGTCATTTATAACTCTGCAGGTTTGTGAAGTACAGTGCCCCTGAGCTCCTTTCTTCAACTCGCTTTCTTGTGAGCTGGGCACAAAACCGCAGGATTGCTTCAGGCCCTAATCTGTTTCCAGCAGGGCACACTGAGCCTTTGTTTAATTCCTCTTCCTGGTGGGCAATGAGCGTTACATTTGCCCGTGCAGACACCTATAGCTAGTCTCTCATTGGTTCTCCCTATTCCTGTTCATCTTGCACAGAAATGGCAAGCTGTACCAAACAGGAGGTTAAAGGCACTGACTCTCCAAGCGGGGAGAGTGTTAGTAAAGCATCTGGAATGGTGAACCCGAGGACCAGGATACTAAAACTGAGATGCATTTTAAATCGTTTCCCAATCACACGGTGGACGATACTCTGGGTTTCCCATGCATGTTTTAGCTGGAGGAAGAATGCCTTGAACCTGGAGAGTTGGGACCCATGGAATGGGTACCATGCAGTATGACTTCAAAGGGTCTGTATTTGCTCACCGAAACTCACCAGTGCTATCAGCCAGAAGTGTCCAGCCTTATGTCTCAACCAGCTCTGGGTGTAGATGTGGTCAATCCCGGTTGCATCACATGCCCTGAGTGAATTATTTAAGAATTGCTCTCTATTTCACTGTCTTTGTGTTTTGTTTTCGAAATTTATTTTGATAATGGGATTTATCGGATTTTCACTGCTGCATTTCCGCCGCTGTACACACGCTTGATTCTCTTATGGAGACATATATATCCATGGGTTTTAAGATTCTTCCTAGTCAGGTATATTCCTAGGCGTTGAATATGTGGTGTTGAGTCCATTTCGTTGAGCAAGGAGTAGGTCTTGTCTATTACATATTTGGCTTATGGAATGTTATCTGTGCTAATTTCAGTCTCTGGTTTTATGCAGCACCCCAACGCACCTTTCCCCATAAGCAAGCACTAGTTGGTTTTCTAAATTTGAGACCCTGTTCTGTTTTGTAATTCAGTTCATGTGTAGTCAAGTTTACATTCCGTGTATTAGTGATATCTTATGATGTTTCTTTTTCTGTGTGACGTAGTTCACGTAGAATCAACGTACCTGCATCCACTTACTATGCCGCTACGGGCCTGATGACACAGATTTCATTGCTGAGTGATATTGCATTGCACGTACGTGCCACAACTTCTTTATCCATTTTTTTGCTTTCTGGGATATTTACCTGATACTGTAGACGAGCTTCTTGTGAACACAGCCGTCCCAAATATTGCGGTGGTTGTCTGTTTTTGATTTTAATTTCCGTAAGCTATAGGACCATAAGTGGAAGTGCCATAGGCTGTGTTGCTTTGTTTCTTACGTGTTTCAGGAAACACCATACACTTCTCCAGGGTGGCTGCTGGCAATTTCCATCCTGCCAATCAGCATAACAAGGCTCCCTGTTCTCCATATCCTGTCCTATCTTTCTGGATTTTACACTTTTTTCAGATGGCCCTTTTGCCCGGGGCGGCAGTGAGATTTCATTGTAGTGCAGTTTTATTTTACAGGCTTGCTTGGTTGGCCAAAAAGGGCTTTTGCGTTTTTTCCTGAATATATTCAGGAAAAAACGCATACGCACTTTTTGGCCAAGTGCATCATTGTCGACATTGTGCCTCTTTTCCTATGCTTTCAGGGCAATTCCAGTCTACCCCCTGCAATCGTTATCCTGAAATTCTGCCCCGCTTTCAAGTCCCCTTTGCAGGCTTACTTCAATATATTTTTGGAGGATAGCTGTCATTTATAACTCTGCAGGTTTGTGAATTACAGTGGCCCTGAGCTCCTTTCTTCAACTCGCTTTCTTGTGAGCTGGGCACAAAACCGCAGGATTGCTTCAGGCCCTAATCTGTTTCCAGCAGGGCACACTGAGCCTTTGTTTAATTCCTCTTCCTGGTGGGCAATGAGCGTTACATTTGCCCGTGCAGACACCTACAGCTAGTCTCTCATTGTTTCTCCCTATTCCTGTTCATCTTGCACAGAAATTGCAAGCTGTGCCAAAGAGGAGGTTAAAGGCACTGACTCTCCAAGCAGGGAGAGTGTTAGTAAAGCATCTGGAATGGTGAACCCGAGGACCAGGATACGAAAACTGAGATGCATTTTAAATCGTTTCCCAATCACACGGTGGACCATACTGTGGGTTTCCCATGCATGTTTTAGCTGGAGGAAGAATCCCTTGAACCTGAAGAGTTGGGACCCATGGAATAGGTACCATGCAGTATGACTTCAAAGGGTCTGCATTTGCTCACCGAAACTCACCAATGCTATCAGCCTGAAGTGTCCAGCCTTATGTCTCAACCAGCTCTGGGTGTAGATGTGGTCAATCCCGGTTGCATCACATGCCCTGAGTGAATTAGTTAAGAATTGCTCTCTATTTCACTGTGTTTGTGTTTTGTTTTCGAAATTTATTTTGATAATGGGATTTATCGGATTTTCACTGCTGCGTTTCGGCCGCTGTACACACGCTTGATTCTCTTACGGAGACATATATATCCATGGGTTTTAAGATTCTTCCTAGTCAGGTATATTCCTAGGCGTTGAATATGTGGTGTTGGGTCCATTTCGTTGAGCAAGGAGGAGGTCTTGTCTATTACATATTTGGCTTATGGAAAGTTATCTGTGCTAATTTCAGTCACTGGTTTTATGCAGCACCCCAATGCACCTTTCCCCATAAGCAAGCACTAGTTGGTTTTCTAAATTTGAGACCCTGTTCTGTTTTGTAATTCAGTTCATGTGTAGTCAAGTTTTCATTCCGTGTATTAGTGATATCTTATGATGTTTCTTTTTCTGTGTGACGTAGTTCACGTAGAATCACTGTACCTGCATCCACGCACTATGCCGCTACGGGCCTGATGACACAGATTTCATTGCTGAGTGATATTGCATTGCACGTACGTGCCACAACTTCTTTATCCATTTTTTGCTTTCTGGGATATTTACCTGGTCCTGTAGACGAGCTTCTTGGGAACACAGCCGTCCCAAACATTGGGGTGGCTCTCTGTTTTTGATTTTAATTTCCCTAAGCAATAGGACCATAAGTGGAAGTGCCATAGGCTGTGTTGCTTTATTTCTTACGTGTTTCAGGAAACACCATACACTTCTCCAGGGTGGCTGTTCACAATTTACATCCTGCCAATCAGCATAACAAGGCTCCCTGTTCTCCATATCCTGTCCTATCTTTCTGGATTTTACACTTTTTTCAGATGGCCCTTTTGCCCGGGTGGGCAGTGAGATTTCATTGTAGTGCAGATTTCCTTTACAGGCTTGCTTGGTTGGCCAAAAAGGGCGTATGCGTTTTTTCCTGAATATATTCAGGAAAAAACGCATACGCCCTTTTTGGCCAAGTGCATCATTGTCGACATTGTGCCTCTTTTCCTATGCTTTCAGGGCAATTCCAGTCTACCCCCTGCAATGGTTTTCCTGAAACTCTGCCCCGCTTTCAAGTCCCCTTCGCAGGCTTACTTCAATATATTTTTGGAGGATAGCTGTCATTTATAACTCTGCAGGTTTGTGAATTACAGTGCCCCTGAGCTCCTTTCTTCAACTCGCTTTCTTGTGAGCTGGGCACAAAACCGCAGGATTGCTTCAGGCCCTAATCTCTTTCCGGCAGGGCACGCTGAGCCTTTGGTTAATTCCTCTTCCTGGTGGGAAATGAGCATTACATTTGCCCGTGCAGACACCTATAGCTAGTCTCTCATTGGTTCTCCCTATTCCTGTTCATCTTGCACAGAAATTGCAAGCTGTGCCAAACAGGAGGTTAAAGGCACTGACTCTCCAAGCGGGGAGAGTGTTAGTAAAGCGTCTGGAATGGTGAACCCGAGGACCAGGATACGAAAACTGAGATGCATTTTAAATCGTTTCCCAATCACACGGTGGACGTTACTCTGGGTTTCCCATGCATGTTTTAGCTGGAGGAAGAATGCCTTGAACCTGGAGAGTTGGGACCCATGGAATGGGTACCATGCAGTATGACTTCAAAGGGTCTGCATTTGCTCACCGAAACTCACCAATGCTATGAGCCTGAAGTGTCCAGCATTATGTCTCAACCAGCTCTGGGTGTAGATGTGGTCAATCCCGGTTGCATCACATGCCCTGAGTGAATTATTTAAGAATTGCTCTGTATTTCACTGTCTTTGTGTTTTGTTTTCGAAATTTATTTTGATAATGGGATTTATCGGATTTTCACTGCTGCGTTTCGGCCGCTGTACACACCCTTGATTCTCTTACGGAGACATATATATCCATGGGTTTTGAGATTCTTCCTAGTCAGGTATATTCCTAGGCGTTGAATATGTGGTGTTGAGTCCATTTCGTTGAACAAGGAGTAGGTCTTGTCTATTACATATTTGGCTTATGGAAAGTTATCTGTGCTAATTTCAGTCTCTGGTTTTATGCAATACCCCAACGCACCTTTCCCCATAAGCAAGCACAAGTTTGTTTTCTAAATTTGAGACCCTGTTCTGTTTTGTATTTCAGTTCATGTGTAGTCAAGTTTACATTCCGTGTATTAGTGATATCTTATGATGTTTCTTTTTCTGTGTGACGTAGTTCACGTAGAATCACCGTACCTGCATCCACTCACTATGCCGCTACGGGCCTGATGACATAGATTTCATTGCTGAGTGATATTGCATTGCACGTACGTGCCACAACTTCTTAATCCATTTTTTGCTTTCTGGGATATTTACCTGATACTGTAGACGAGCTTCTTGTGAACACAGCCGTCCCAAATATTGGGGTGGCTGTCTGTTTTTGATTTTAATTTCCGTAAGCTATAGGACCATAAGTGGAAGTGCCATAGGCTGTGTTGCTTTGTTTCTTACGTGTTTCAGGAAACACCATACACTTCTCCAGGGTGGCTGCTGGCAATTTACATCCTGCCAATCAGCATAACAAGGCTCCCTGTTCTCCATATCCTGTCCTACCTTTCTGGATTTTATACTTTTTTCAGATGGCCCTTTTGCAAGGGGGGCAGTGAGACTTCATTGTAGTGCAGATTTCCTTTACAGGCTTGCTTGGTTGGCCAAAAAGGGCGTATGCGTTTTTTCCTGAACATATTCAGGAAAAAACGCATATGCCCTTTTTGGCCAAGTGCATCATTGTCGACGTTGTGCCTCTTTTCCTATGCTTTCAGGGCAATTCCAGTCTACCCCCTGCAATCGTTTTCCTGAAACTCTGCCCCGCTTTCAAGTCCCCTTCGCAGGCTTACTTCAATATATTTTTGGAGGATAGCTGTCATTGATAACTCTGCAGGTTTGTGAATTACAGTGCCCCTGAGCTCCTTTCTTCAACTCGCTTTCTTGTGAGCTGGGCACAAAACCGCAGGATTGCTTCAGGCCGTAATCTGTTTCCGGCAGGGCACGCTGAGCCTTTGGTTAATTCCTCTTCCTGGTGGGCAATGAGCATTACATTTGCCCGTGCAGACACCTATAGCTAGTCTCCATTGGTTCTCCCTATTCCTGTTCATCTTGCACAGAAATTGCAAGCTGTGCCAAAGAGGAGGTTAAAGGCACTGACTCTCCAAGCGGGGAGAGTGTTAGTAAAGCATCTGGAATGGTGAACCCGAGGACCAGGATACGAAAACTGAGATGCATTTTAAATCGTTTCCCAATCACACGGTGGATGATACTCTGGGTTTCCCATGCATGTTTTAGCTGGAGGAAGAATCCCTTGAACCTGGAGAGTTGGGACCCATGGAATGGGTACCATGCAGTATGACTTCAAAGGGTCTGCATTTGCTCACCGAAACTCACCAATGCTATCAGCCTGAAGTGTCCAGCCTTATGTCTCAACCAGCTCTGGGTGTAGATGTGGTCAATCCCGGTTGCATCACATGCCCTGAGTGAATTATTTAAGAATTGCTCTCTATTTCACTGTCTTTGTGTTTTGTTTTCGAAATTTATTTTGATAATGGGATTTATCGGATTTTCACTGCTGCGTTTCGGCCGCTGTACACACGCTTGATTCTCTTACGGAGACATATATATCCATGGGTTTTAAGGTTCTTCCTAGTCAGGTATATTCCTAAGCGTTGAATATGTAGTGTTGGGTCCATTTCGTTGAGCAAGGAGTAGGTCTTGTCTATTACATATTTGGCTTATGGAAAGTTATCTGTGCTAATTTCAGTCTCTGGTTTATGCAGCACCCCAAGGCACCTTTCCCCATAAGCAAGCACTAGTTGGTTTTCTAAATTTGAGACCCTGTTCTGTTTTGTAATTCAGTTCATGTGTAGTCAAGTTTATATTCCGTGTATTAGTGATATCTTATGATGTTTCTTTTTCTGTGTGACGTAGTTCACGTAGATTCACCGTATCTGCATCCACTCACTATGCCGCTACGGGCCTGATGACACAGATTTCATTGCTGAGTGATATTGCATTGTACGTACGTGCCACAACTTTTTATCCATTTTTTGCTTTCTGGGATATTTACCTGATACTGTAGACGAGCTTCTTGTGAACACAGCCGTCCCAAATATTGGGGTGGCTGTCTGTTTTTGATTTTAATTTCCGTAAGCTATAGGAGCATAAGTGGAAGTGCCATAGGCTATGTTGCTTTGTTTCTTACGTGTTTCAGGAAACACCATACACTTCTCCAGGGTGGCTGCTGGCAATTTACATCCTGGCAATCAACATAACAAGGCTCCCTGTTCTCCATATCCTGTCCTAACTTTCTGGATTTTACAGTTTTTTCAGATGGCCCTTTTGCCCGGGGGGCAGTGAGACTTCATTGTAGTGCAGATTTCCTTTACAGGCTTGCTTGGTTGGGCAAAAAAGGCGTATGCATTTTTTCCTGAATATATTCAGGAAAAAACGCATACGCCCTTTTTGGCCAAGTGCATCATTGTCGACGTTGTGCCTCTTTTCCTATGCTTTCAGGGCAATTCCAGTCTACCCCCTGCAATCGTTTTCCTGAAATTCTGCCCCACTTTCAAGTCCCCTTCGCAGGCTTACTTCAATATATTTTTGGAGGATAGCTGTCATTTATAACTCTGCATGTTTGTGAATTACAGTGCCCCTGAGCTCCTTTCTTCAACTCGCTTTCTTGTGAGCTGGGCACAAAACCGCAGGATTGCTTCAGGCCCTAATCTCTTTCCAGCAGGGCACGCTGAGCCTTTGTTTAATTCCTCTTCCTGGTGGGCAATGAGTGTTACATTTGCCCGTGCAGACACCTACAGCTAGTCTTTCATTGGTTCTCCCTATTCCTGTTCATCTTGCACAGAAATTGCATGCTGTGCCAAAGAGGAGGTTTAAGGCACTGACTCTCCAAGCGGGGAGAGTGTTAGTAAAGCATCTGGAATGGTGAAACCGAGGACCAGGATACGAAAACTGAGTTGCATTTTAAATCGTTTCCCAATCACACGGTGGACGATACTCTGGATTTCCCATGCATGTTTTAGCTGGAGGAAGAATGCCTTGAACCTGGAGAGTTGGGACCCATGGAATGGGTACCATGCAGTATGACTTCAAAGGGTCTGCATTTGCTCACCGAAACTCACCAATGCTATCAGCCTGAAGTGTCCAGCCTTATGTCTCAACCAGCTGTGGGTGTAGATGTGGTCAATTCCGGTTGCATCACATGCCCTGAGTGAATTATTTAAGAATTGCTCTCTATTTCACTGTCTTTGTGTTTTGTTTTCGAAATTTATTTTGATAATGGGATTTATCGGATTTTCACTGCTGCATTTCGGCCTCTGTACACACGCTTGATTCTCTTACGGAGACATATATATCCATGGATTTTAAGATTCTTCCTAGTCAGGTATATTCCTAGGCGTTGAATATGTGGTGTTGGGTCCATTTCGTTGAGCAAGGAGTAGGTCTTGTCTTTTACATATTTGGCTTATGGAAAGTTATCTGTGCTAATTTCAGTCTCTGGTTTTATGCAGCACCCTAAAGCACCTTTCCCCATAAGCAAGCACTAGTTGGTTTTCTAAATTTGAGACTCTGTTCTGTTTTGTAATTCAGTTCATGTGTAGTCAAGTTTACCTTCCGTGTATTAGTGATATCTTATGATGTTTCTTTTTCTGTGTGACGTAGTTCGCGTAGAATCACCGTACCTGCATCCACTCACTATGCCGCTACGGGCCTGATGACACAGATTTCATTGCTAAGTGATATTGCATTGTACGTACGTGCCACAATTTCTTTATCCATTTTTTGCTTTCTGGGATATTTACCTCATACTGTAGACGAGCTTCTTGTGAACACAGCCGTCCCAAATATTGGGGTGGCTGTCTGTTTTTGATTTTAATTTCCGTAAGCTATAGGACCATAAGTGGAAGTGCCATAGGCTGTGTTGCTTTGTTTCTTACGTGTTTCAGGAAACACCATACACTTCTCCAGGGTGGCTGCTGGCAATTTACATCCTGCCAATCAGCATAACAAGGCTCCCTGTTCTCCATATCCTGTCCTACCTTTCTAGATTTTACACTTTTTTCAGATGGCCCTTTTGCCCGGGGGGGCAGTGAGACTTCATTGTAGTGCAGATTTCCTTTACAGGCTTGCTTGGTTGGCCAAAAAGGGCGTATGCGTTTTTTCCTGAATATATTCAGGAAAAAACGCATACGCCCTTTTTGACCAAGTGCATCATTGTCAACGTTCTGCCTCTTTTCCTATGCTTTCAGGGCAATTCCAGTCTACCCCCTGCAATCGTTGTCCTGAAATTCTGCCCCGCTTTCAAGTCCCCTTCGCAGGCTTACTTCAATATATTTTTGGAGGATAGCTGTCATTTATGACACTGCAGGTTTGTGAATTACAGTGCCCCTGAGCTCCTTTCTTCAACTCGCTTTCTTGTGAGCTGGGCACAAAACCGCAGGATTGCTTCAGGCCCTAATCTGTTTCTGGCAGGGCACGCTGAGCCTTTGGTTAATTCCTCTTCCTGGTGGGAAATGAGCCTTACATTTGCCCGTGCAGACACCTACAGCTAGTCTCTCATTGGTTCTCCCTATTCCTGTTCATCTTGCACAGAAATTGCAAGCTGTGCCAAACAGGAGGTTAAAGGCACTGACTCTCCAAGCGGGGAGAGTGTTAGTAAAGCATCTGGAATGGTGAACCCGAGGACCAGGATACGAAAACTGAGATGCATTTTAAATCGTTTCCCAATCACACGGTGGACGATACTCTGGGTTTCCCATGCATGTTTTAGCTGGAGGAAGAATGCCTTGAACCTGGAGAGTTGGGACCCATGGAATGGGTACCATGCAGTATGACTTCAAAGGGTCTGCATTTGCTCACCGAAACTCACCAGTGCTATCAGCCTGAAGTGTCCAGCCTTATGTCTCAACCAGCTCTGGGTGTAGATGTGGTCAATCCCGGTTGCATCACATGCCCTGAGTGAATTATTTAAGAATTGCTCTCTATTTCACTGTCCTTGTGTTTTGTTTTCGAAATTTATTTTGATAATGGGATTTATCGGATTTTCACTGCTGCATTTCCGCCGCTGTACACATGCTTGATTCTCTTACGGAGACATATATATCCATGGGTTTTAAGATTCTTCCTAGTCAGGTATATTCCTAGGCGTTGAATATGTGGTGTTGAGTCCATTTCGTTGAGCAAGGAGTAGGTCTTGTCTATTACATATTTGGCTTATGGAATGTTATCTGTGCTAATTTCAGTCTCTGGTTTTATGCAGCACCCCAACGCACCTTTCCCCATAAGCAAGCACTAGTTGGTTTTCTAAATTTGAGACCCTGTTCTGTTTTGTAATTCAGTTCATGTGTAGTCAAGTTTACATTCCGTGTATTAGTGATATCTTATGATGTTTCTTTTTCTGTGTGACGTAGTTCACGTAGAATCACCGTACCTGCATCCACTCAGTATGCCGCTACGGGCCTGATGACACAGATTTCATTGCTGAGTGATATTGCATTGCACGTACGTGCCACAACTTCTTTATCCATTTTTTGCTTTCTGGGATATTTACCTGATACTGTAGACGAGCTTCTTGTGAACACAGCCGTCCCAAATATTGGGGTGGCTGTCTGTTTTTGATTTTAATTTCCGTAAGCTATAGGACCATAAGTGGAAGTGCCATAGGCTGTGTTGCTTTGTTTCTTATGTGTTTCAGGAAACACCATACACTTCTCCAGGGTGGCTGCTGGCAATTTACATCCTGCCAATCAGCATAACAAGGCTCCCTGTTCTCCATATCCTGTCCTACCTTTCTGGATTTTACACTTTTTTCAGATGGCCCTTTTGCCCGGGGGGGCAGTGAGATTTCATTGTAGTGCAGATTTCCTTTACAGGCTTGCTTGGTTGGCCAAAAAGGGCGTATGCGTTTTTTCCTGAATATATTCAGGAAAAAACGCATACGCCCTTTTTGGCCAAGTGCATCATTTTCGACGTTGTGCCTCTTTTCCTATGCTTTCAGGGCAATTCCAGTCTACCCCCTGCAATCTTTTTCCTGAAATTCAGCCCTGCTTTCAAGTCCCCTTCGCAGGCTTACTTCAATATATTTTTGGAGGATAGCTGTCATTTATAACTCTGCAGGTTTGTGAAGTACAGTGCCCCTGAGCTCCTTTCTTCAACTCGCTTTCTTGTGAGCTGGGCACAAAACCGCAGGATTGCTTCAGGCCCTAATCTGTTTCCAGCAGGGCACACTGAGCCTTTGTTTAATTCCTCTTCCTGGTGGGCAATGAGCGTTACATTTGCCCGTGCAGACACCTACAGCTAGTCTCTCATTGGTTCTCCCTATTCCTGTTCATCTTGCACAGAAATGGCAAGCTGTACCAAACAGGAGGTTAAAGGCACTGACTCTCCAAGCGGGGAGAGTGTTAGTAAAGCATCTGGAATGGTGAACCCGAGGACCAGGATACTAAAACTGAGATGCATTTTAAATCGTTTCCCAATCACACGGTGGACGATACTCTGGGTTTCCCATGCATGTTTTAGCTGGAGGAAGAATGCCTTGAACCTGGAGAGTTGGGACCCATGGAATGGGTACCATGCAGTATGACTTCAAAGGGTCTGTATTTGCTCACCGAAACTCACCAGTGCTATCAGCCAGAAGTGTCCAGCCTTATGTCTCAACCAGCTCTGGGTGTAGATGTGGTCAATCCCGGTTGCATCACATGCCCTGAGTGAATTATTTAAGAATTGCTCTCTATTTCACTGTCTTTGTGTTTTGTTTTCGAAATTTATTTTGATAATGGGATTTATCGGATTTTCACTGCTGCATTTCCGCCGCTGTACACACGCTTGATTCTCTTATGGAGACATATATATCCATGGGTTTTAAGATTCTTCCTAGTCAGGTATATTCCTAGGCGTTGAATATGTGGTGTTGAGTCCATTTCGTTGAGCAAGGAGTAGGTCTTGTCTATTACATATTTGGCTTATGGAATGTTATCTGTGCTAATTTCAGTCTCTGGTTTTATGCAGCACCCCAACGCACCTTTCCCCATAAGCAAGCACTAGTTGGTTTTCTAAATTTGAGACCCTGTTCTGTTTTGTAATTCAGTTCATGTGTAGTCAAGTTTACATTCCGTGTATTAGTGATATCTTATGATGTTTCTTTTTCTGTGTGACGTAGTTCACGTAGAATCACCGTACCTGCATCCACTTACTATGCCGCTACGGGCCTGATGACACAGATTTCATTGCTGAGTGATATTGCATTGCACGTACGTGCCACAACTTCTTTATCCATTTTTTTGCTTTCTGGGATATTTACCTGATACTGTAGACGAGCTTCTTGTGAACACAGCCGTCCCAAATATTGCGGTGGTTGTCTGTTTTTGATTTTAATTTCCGTAAGCTATAGGACCATAAGTGGAAGTGCCATAGGCTGTGTTGCTTTGTTTCTTACGTGTTTCAGGAAACACCATACACTTCTCCAGGGTGGCTGCTGGCAATTTACATCCTGCCAATCAGCATAACAAGGCTCCCTGTTCTCCATATCCTGTCCTACCTTTCTGGATTTTACACTTTTTTCAGATGGCCCTTTTGCCCGGGGGGCAGTGAGACTTTATTGTAGTGCAGATTTCCTTTACAGGCTTGCTTGGTTGGCCTAAAAGGGCATACGCGTTTTTTCCTGAATATATTCAGGAAAAAACGCATACGCCCTTTTTGGCCAAGTGCATCATTGTCCACGTTGTGCCTCTTTTCCTATGCTTTCAGGGCAATTCCAGTCTACCCCCTGCAATCGTTTTCCTGAAATTCTGCCCCGATTTCAAGTCCCCTTCGCAGGCTTACTTCAATATATATTTGGAGGATAGCTGTCATTTATAACTCTGCAGGTTTGTGAAGTACAGTGCCCCTGAGCTCCTTTCTTCAACTCGCTTTCTTGTGAGCTGGGCACAAAACCGCAGGATTGCTTCAGGCCCTAATCTGTTTCCAGCAGGGCACACTGAGCCTTTGTTTAATTCCTCTTCCTGGTGGGCAATGAGCGTTACATTTGCCCGTGCAGACACCTACAGCTAGTCTCTCATTGGTTCTCCCTATTCCTGTTCATCTTGCACAGAAATGGCAAGCTGTGCCAAACAGGAGGTTAAAGGCACTGACTCTCCAAGCGGGGAGAGTGTTAGTAAAGCTTCAGGAATGGTGAACCCGAGGACCAGGATACGAAAACTGAGATGCATTTTAAATCGTTTCCCAATCACACGGTGGACGATACTCTGGGTTTCCCATGCATGTTTTAGCTGGAGGAAGAATGCCTTGAACCTGGAGAGTTGGGACCCATGGAATGGGTACCATGCAGTATGACTTCAAAGGGTCTGCATTTGCTCACCGAAACTCACCAGTGCTATCAGCCTGAAGTGTCCAGCCTTATGTCTCAACCAGCTCTGGGTGTAGATGTGATCAATCCCGGTTACATCACATGACCTGAGTGAATTATTTAAGAATTGCTCTCTATTTCACTGTCTTTGTGTTTTGTTTTCGAAATTTATTTTGATAATGGGATTTATCGGATTTTCACTGCTGCATTTCCGCCGCTGTACACACGCTTGATTCTCTTACGGAGACATATATATCCATGGGTTTTAAGATTCTTCCTAGTCAGGTATATTCCTAGGCATTGAATATGTGGTGTTGAGTCCATTTCGTTGAGCAAGGAGTAGGTCTTGTCTATTACATATTTGGCTTATGGAATGTTATCTGTGCTAATTTCAGTCTCTGGTTTTATGCAGCGCCCCAATGCACCTTTCCCCATAAGCAAGCACTAGTTGGTTTTCTAAATTTGAGACCCTGTTCTGTTTTGTAATTCAGTTCATGTGTAGTCAAGTTTACATTCCGTGTATTAGTGATATCTTATGATGTTTCTTTTTCTGTGTGACGTAGTTCACGTAGAATCACCATACCGGCATCCACTTACTATGCCGCTATGGGCCTGATGACACAGATTTCATTGCTGAGTGATATTGCATTGCACGTACGTGCCACAATTTCTTTATCCATTTTTTGCTTTCTGGGATATTTACCTGATACTGTAGACGAGCTTCTTGTGAACACAGCCGTCCCAAATATTGGGGTGGCTGTCTGTTTTTGATTTTAATTTCCGTAAGCTATAGGTCCATAAGTGGAAGTGCCATAGGCTGTGTTGCTTTTTTTCTTACGTGTTTCAGGAAACACCATACACTTCTCCAGGGTGGCTGCTGGCAATTTACATCTTGCCAATCAGCATAACAAGGCTCCCTGTTCTCCATATCCTGTCCTCACTTTCTGGATTTTACACATTTTTCAGATGGCCCTTTTGACCGGGGGGGCAGTGAGATTTCATTGTAGTGCAGATTTCCTTTACAGGCTTGCTTGTTTGGCCAAAAAGGGCGTATGCGTTTTTTCCTGAATATATTCAGAAAAAAACGCATACGCACTTTTTGGCCAAGTGCATCATTGTCGACGTTGTGCCTCTTTTCCTATGCTTTCAGGGCAATTCCAGTCTACCCCCTGCAATCGTTTTCTTGAAATTCAGCCCCGCTTTCAAGTCCCCTTCGCAGGCTTACTTCAATATATTTTTGGAGGATAGCTGTCATTTATAACTCTGCAGGTTTGTGAAGTACAGTGCCCCTGAGCTCCTTTCTTCAACTCGCTTTCTTGTGAGCTGGGCACAAAACCGCAGGATTGCTTCAGGCCCTAATCTTTTTCCAGCAGGGCACACTGAGCCTTTGTTTAATTCCTCTTCCTGGTGGGCAATGAGCGTTACATTTGCCCGTGCAGACACCTACAGCTAGTCTCTCATTGGTTCTCCCTATTCCTGTTCATCTTGCACAGAAATTGCAAGCTGTGCCAAACAGGAGGTTAAAGGCACTGACTCTCCAAGCGGGGAGAGTGATAGTAAAGCATCTGGAATGGTGAACCCGAGGACCAGGATACGAAAACTGAGATGCATTTTAAATCATTTCGCAATCACACGGTGGACGATATTCTGGGTTTCCCATGCATGTTTTAGCTGGAGGAAGAATCCCTTGAACCTGGAGAATTGGGACCCATGGAATGGGTACCATGCAGTATGACTTCAAAGGGTCTGCATTTGCTCACCGAAACTCACCAATGCTATCAGCCTGAAGTGTCCAGCCTTATGTCTCAACCAGCTCTGGGTGTAGATGTGGTCAATCCCGGTTGCATCACATGCCCTGAGTGAATTAATTAAGAATTGCTCTCTATTTCACTGTCTTTGTGTTTTGTTTTCTAAATTTATTTTGATAATGGGATTTATCGGATTTTCACTGCTGCGTTTCGGCCGCTGTACACACGCTTGATTCTCTTACGGAGACATATATATCCATGGGTTTTAAGATTCTTCCTAGTCAGGTATATTCCTAGGCGTTGAATATGTGGTGTTGGGTCCATTTCGTTGAACAAGGAGTAGGTCTTGTCTATTACATATTTGGCTGATGGAAAGTTATCTGTGCTAATTTCAGTCTCTGGTTTTATGCAGCACCCCAACGCACCTTTCCCCATAAGCAAGCACTAGTTGGTTTTCTAAATTTGAGACCCTGTTCTTTTTTGTAATTCAGTTCATGTGTAGTCAAGTTTACATTCCGTGTATTAGTGATATCTTATGATGTTTCTTTTTCTGTGTGACGTAGTTCACGTAGAATCACCGTACCTGCATCCACTCACTATGCCGCTACGGGCCTGATGACACAGATTTCATTGCTGAGTGATATTGCATTGTACGTACGTGCCACAACTTCTTTATCCATTTTTTGCTTTCTGGGATATTTACCTGATACTGTAGACGAGCTTCTTGTGAACACAGCCGTCCCAAATATTGGGGTGGCTGTCTGTTTTTGATTTTAATTTCCGTAAGCTATAGGACCATAAGTGGAAGTGCCATAGGCTGTTTTGCTTTGTTTCTTACGTGTTTCCGGAAACACCATACACTTCTCCAGGGTGGCTGCTGGCAATTTACATCCTGCCAATTAGCATAACAAGGCTCCCTGTTCTCCATATCTTGTCCTAACTTTCTGGATTTTACACTTTTTTCAGATGGCCCTATTGCCCGGTGGGCAGTGAGATTTCATTGTAGTGCAGATTTCCTTTACACGCTTGCTTGGTTGGCTAAAAAGGGCGTATGCGTTTTTTCCTGAATATATTCAGGAAAAAACGCATACGCCCTTTTTGGCCAAGTGCATCATTGTCGACGTTGTGCCTCTTTTCCTATGCTTTCAGGGCAATTCCAGTCTACCCGCTGCAATCGTATTCCTGAAATTCAGCCCCGCTTTCAAGTCCCCTTCGCAGGCTTACTTCAATATATTTTTGGAGGATAGCTGTCATTTATAACTCTGCAGGTTTGTGAAGTACAGTGCCCCTGAGCTCCTTTCTTCAACTCGCTTTCTTGTGAGCTGGGCACAAAACAGCAGGATTGCTTCAGGCCCTAATCTGTTTCCAGCAGGGCACACTGAGCCTTTGTTTAATTCCTCTTCCTGGTGGGCAATGAGCGTTACATTTGCCCGTGCAGACACCTACAGCTAGTCTCTCATTGGTTCTCCCTATTCCTGTTCATCTTGCACAGAAATGGCAAGCTGTGCCAAACAGGAGGTTAAAGGCACTGACTCTCCAAGGGGGGAGAGTGTTAGTAAAGCATCAGGAATGGTGAACCCGAGGACCAGGATACGAAAACTGAGATGCATTTTAAATCGTTTCCCAATCACACGGTGGACGATACTCTGGGTTTCCCATGCATGTTTTAGCTGGAGGAAGAATGCCTTGAACCTGGAGAGTTGGGACCCATGGAATGGGTACCATGCAGTATGACTTCAAAGGGTCTGCATTTGCTCACCGAAACTCACCAGTGCTATCAGCCTGAAGTGTCCAGCCTTATGTCTCAACCAGCTCTGGGTGTAGATGTGATCAATCCCGGTTACATCACATGACCTGAGTGAATTATTTAAGAATTGCTCTCTATTTCACTGTCTTTGTGTTTTGTTTTCGAAATTTATTTTGATAATGGGATTTATCGGATTTTCACTGCTGCATTTCCGCCGCTGTACACACGCTTGATTCTCTTACGGAGACATATATATCCATGGGTTTTAAGATTCTTCCTAGTCATGTATATTCCTAGGCATTTAATATGTGGTGTTGAGTCCATTTCGTTGAGCAAGGAGTAGGTCTTGTCTATTACATATTTGGCTTATGGAATGTTATCTGTGCTAATTTCAGTCTCTGGTTTTATGCAGCGCCCCAATGCACCTTTCCCCATAAGCAAGCACTAGTTGGTTTTCTAAATTTGAGACCCTTTTCTGTTTTGTAATTCAGTTCATGTGTAGTCAAGTTTACATTCCGTGTATTAGTGATATCTTATGATGTTTCTTTTTCTGTGTGACGTAGTTCACGTAGAATCACCATACCTGCATCCACTTACAATGCCGCTACGGGCCTGATGACACAGATTTCATTGCTGAGTGATATTGCATTGCACATACGTGCCACAACTTCTTTATCCATTTTTTGCTTTCTGGGATATTTACCTGGTACTGTAGACGAGCTTTTTGGGAACACAGCCGTCACAAACTTTGGGGTGGCTCTCTGTTTTTGATTTTAATTTCCCTAAGGAATAGGACCATAAGTGCAATTGCCATAGGCTGTGTTGCTTTGTTTCTTACGTGTTTCAGGAAACACCATACACTTCTCCAGGGTGGCTGTTGGCAATTTACATCCTGCCAATCAGCATAACAAGGCTCCCTGTTCTCCATATCCTCTCCTAACTTTCTGGATTTTACACTTTTTTCAGATGACCCATTTGCCCGGGGGGCAGTGAGATTTCATTGTAGTGCAGATTTCCTTTACAGGCTTGCTTGGTTGGCCAAAAAGGGCGTATGCGTTTTTTCCTGAATATATTCAGGAAAAAACGCATACGCCCTTTTTGGCCAAGTGCATCATTGTCGACGTTGTGCCTCTTTTCCTATGCTTTCAGGGCAATTCCAGTCTACCCCCTGCAATCGTTTTCCTGAAATTCTGCCCGCTTTCAAGTCCCTTCGCAGGCTTACTTCAATATACTTTTGGAAGATAGCTGTCATTTATAACTCTGCAGGTTTGTGAATTACAGTGCCCCGGAGCTCCTTTCTTCAACTCGCTTTCTTGTGAGCTGGGCACAAAACCGCAGGATTGCTTCAGGCCCTAATCTGTTTCCGGCAGGGCACAGTGAGCCTTTAGTTAATTCCTCTTCCTGGCGGGAAATGAGCGTTACATTTGCCCGTGCAGACACCTATAGCTAGTCTCTCATTGGTTCTCCCTATTCCTGTTCATCTTGCAATGAAATTGCAAGCTGTGCCAAAGAGGAGGTTAAAGGCACTGACTCTCCAAGCGGGGAGAGTGTTAGTAAAGCATCTGGAATGATGAACCCGAGGACCAGGATACGAAAACTGAAATGCATTTTAAATCGTTTCCCAATCACACGGTGGACGATACTCTGGGTTTCCCATGCATGTTTTAGATGGAGGAAGAATGCCTTGAACATGGAGAGTTGGGACCCATGGAATCGGTACCATGCAGTATGACTTCAAAGGGTCTGCATTTGCTCACCGAAACTCACCAATGCTATCAGCCTGAAGTGTCCAGCCTTATGTCTCAACCAGCTCTGGGTGTAGATGTGGTCAATCCCGGTTGCATCACATGCCCTGAGTGAATTATTTAAGAATTGCTCTCTATTTCACTGTCTTTGTGTTTTGTTTTTGAAATTTTTTTCGATAATGGGATTTATCGGATTTTCACTGCTGCGTTTCCGCCGCTGTACACATGCTTGATTCTCTTACGGAGACATATATATCCATGGGTTTTAAGATTCTTCCTAGTTAGGTATATTCCTAGGCGTTGAATATGTGGTGTTGGGTCCATTTCGTTGAGCAAGGAGTAGGTCTTGTCTATTACATATTTGGCTTATGGAAAGTTATCTGTGCTAATTTCAGTCACTGGTTTTATGCAGCACCCCAATGCACCTTTCCCCATAAGCAAGCACTAGTTGGTTTTCTAAATTTGAGACCCTGTTCTGTTTTGTAATTCAGTTCATGTGTAGTCAAGTTTTCATTCCGTGTATTAGTGATATCTTATGATGTTTCTTTTTCTGTGTGACGTAGTTCACGTAGAATCACTGTACCTGCATCCACGCACTATGCCGCTACGGGCCTGATGACACAGATTTCATTGCTGAGTGATATTGCATTGCACGTACGTGCCACAACTTCTTTATCCATTTTTTGCTTTCTGGGATATTTACCTGGTCCTGTAGACGAGCTTCTTGGGAACACAGCCGTCCCAAACATTGGGGTGGCTCTGTGTTTTTGATTTTAATTTCCCTAAGCAATAGGACCATAAGTGGAAGTGCCATAGGCTGTGTTGCTTTATTTCTTACGTGTTTCAGGAAACACCATACACTTCTCCAGGGTGGCTGTTCACAATTTACATCCTGCCAATCAGCATAACAAGGCTCCCTGTTCTCCATATCCTGTCCTATCTTTCTGGATTTTACACTTTTTTCAGATGGCCCTTTTGCCCGGGTGGGCAGTGAGATTTCATTGTAGTGCAGATTTCCTTTACAGGCTTGCTTGGTTGGCCAAAAAGGGCGTATGCGTTTTTTCCTGAATATATTCAGGAAAAAACGCATACGCCCTTTTTGGCCAAGTGCATCATTGTCGACATTGTGCCTCTTTTCCTATGCTTTCAGGGCAATTCCAGTCTACCCCCTGCAATGGTTTTCCTGAAACTCTGCCCCGCTTTCAAGTCCCCTTCGCAGGCTTACTTCAATATATTTTTGGAGGATAGCTGTCATTTATAACTCTGCAGGTTTGTGAATTACAGTGCCCCTGAGCTCCTTTCTTCAACTCGCTTTCTTGTGAGCTGGGCACAAAACCGCAGGATTGCTTCAGGCCCTAATCTCTTTCCGGCAGGGCACGCTGAGCCTTTGGTTAATTCCTCTTCCTGGTGGGAAATGAGCATTACATTTGCCCGTGCAGACACCTATAGCTAGTCTCTCATTGGTTCTCCCTATTCCTGTTCATCTTGCACAGAAATTGCAAGCTGTGCCAAACAGGAGGTTAAAGGCACTGACTCTCCAAGCGGGGAGAGTGTTAGTAAAGCGTCTGGAATGGTGAACCCGAGGACCAGGATACGAAAACTGAGATGCATTTTAAATCGTTTCCCAATCACACGGTGGACGTTACTCTGGGTTTCCCATGCATGTTTTAGCTGGAGGAAGAATGCCTTGAACCTGGAGAGTTGGGACCCATGGAATGGGTACCATGCAGTATGACTTCAAAGGGTCTGCATTTGCTCACCGAAACTCACCAATGCTATGAGCCTGAAGTGTCCAGCATTATGTCTCAACCAGCTCTGGGTGTAGATGTGGTCAATCCCGGTTGCATCACATGCCCTGAGTGAATTATTTAAGAATTGCTCTGTATTTCACTGTCTTTGTGTTTTGTTTTCGAAATTTATTTTGATAATGGGATTTATCGGATTTTCACTGCTGCGTTTCGGCCGCTGTACACACCCTTGATTCTCTTACGGAGACATATATATCCATGGGTTTTGAGATTCTTCCTAGTCAGGTATATTCCTAGGCGTTGAATATGTGGTGTTGAGTCCATTTCGTTGAACAAGGAGTAGGTCTTGTCTATTACATATTTGGCTTATGGAAAGTTATCTGTGCTAATTTCAGTCTCTGGTTTTATGCAATACCCCAACGCACCTTTCCCCATAAGCAAGCACAAGTTTGTTTTCTAAATTTGAGACCCTGTTCTGTTTTGTATTTCAGTTCATGTGTAGTCAAGTTTACATTCCGTGTATTAGTGATATCTTATGATGTTTCTTTTTCTGTGTGACGTAGTTCACGTAGAATCACCGTACCTGCATCCACTCACTATGCCGCTACGGGCCTGATGACATAGATTTCATTGCTGAGTGATATTGCATTGCACGTACGTGCCACAACTTCTTAATCCATTTTTTGCTTTCTGGGATATTTACCTGATACTGTAGACGAGCTTCTTGTGAACACAGCCGTCCCAAATATTGGGGTGGCTGTCTGTTTTTGATTTTAATTTCCGTAAGCTATAGGACCATAAGTGGAAGTGCCATAGGCTGTGTTGCTTTGTTTCTTACGTGTTTCAGGAAACACCATACACTTCTCCAGGGTGGCTGCTGGCAATTTACATCCTGCCAATCAGCATAACAAGGCTCCCTGTTCTCCATATCTTGTCCTACCTTTCTGGATTTTATACTTTTTTCAGATGGCCCTTTTGCAAGGGGGGCAGTGAGACTTCATTGTAGTGCAGATTTCCTTTACAGGCTTGCTTGGTTGGCCAAAAAGGGCGTATGCGTTTTTTCCTGAACATATTCAGGAAAAAACGCATATGCCCTTTTTGGCCAAGTGCATCATTGTCGACGTTGTGCCTCTTTTCCTATGCTTTCAGGGCAATTCCAGTCTACCCCCTGCAATCGTTTTCCTGAAACTCTGCCCCGCTTTCAAGTCCCCTTCGCAGGCTTACTTCAATATATTTTTGGAGGATAGCTGTCATTGATAACTCTGCAGGTTTGTGAATTACAGTGCCCCTGAGCTCCTTTCTTCAACTCGCTTTCTTGTGAGCTGGGCACAAAACCGCAGGATTGCTTCAGGCCGTAATCTGTTTCCGGCAGGGCACGCTGAGCCTTTGGTTAATTCCTCTTCCTGGTGGGCAATGAGCATTACATTTGCCCGTGCAGACACCTATAGCTAGTCTCCATTGGTTCTCCCTATTCCTGTTCATCTTGCACAGAAATTGCAAGCTGTGCCAAAGAGGAGGTTAAAGGCACTGACTCTCCAAGCGGGGAGAGTGTTAGTAAAGCATCTGGAATGGTGAACCCGAGGACCAGGATACGAAAACTGAGATGCATTTTAAATCGTTTCCCAATCACACGGTGGATGATACTCTGGGTTTCCCATGCATGTTTTAGCTGGAGGAAGAATCCCTTGAACCTGGAGAGTTGGGACCCATGGAATGGGTACCATGCAGTATGACTTCAAAGGGTCTGCATTTGCTCACCGAAACTCACCAATGCTATCAGCCTGAAGTGTCCAGCCTTATGTCTCAACCAGCTCTGGGTGTAGATGTGGTCAATCCCGGTTGCATCACATGCCCTGAGTGAATTATTTAAGAATTGCTCTCTATTTCACTGTCTTTGTGTTTTGTTTTCGAAATTTATTTTGATAATGGGATTTATCGGATTTTCACTGCTGCGTTTCGGCCGCTGTACACACGCTTGATTCTCTTACGGAGACATATATATCCATGGGTTTTAAGGTTCTTCCTAGTCAGGTATATTCCTAAGCGTTGAATATGTAGTGTTGGGTCCATTTCGTTGAGCAAGGAGTAGGTCTTGTCTATTACATATTTGGCTTATGGAAAGTTATCTGTGCTAATTTCAGTCTCTGGTTTATGCAGCACCCCAAGGCACCTTTCCCCATAAGCAAGCACTAGTTGGTTTTCTAAATTTGAGACCCTGTTCTGTTTTGTAATTCAGTTCATGTGTAGTCAAGTTTATATTCCGTGTATTAGTGATATCTTATGATGTTTCTTTTTCTGTGTGACGTAGTTCACGTAGATTCACCGTATCTGCATCCACTCACTATGCCGCTACGGGCCTGATGACACAGATTTCATTGCTGAGTGATATTGCATTGTACGTACGTGCCACAACTTTTTATCCATTTTTTGCTTTCTGGGATATTTACCTGATACTGTAGACGAGCTTCTTGTGAACACAGCCGTCCCAAATATTGGGGTGGCTGTCTGTTTTTGATTTTAATTTCCGTAAGCTATAGGAGCATAAGTGGAAGTGCCATAGGCTATGTTGCTTTGTTTCTTACGTGTTTCAGGAAACACCATACACTTCTCCAGGGTGGCTGCTGGCAATTTACATCCTGGCAATCAACATAACAAGGCTCCCTGTTCTCCATATCCTGTCCTAACTTTCTGGATTTTACAGTTTTTTCAGATGGCCCTTTTGCCCGGGGGGCAGTGAGACTTCATTGTAGTGCAGATTTCCTTTACAGGCTTGCTTGGTTGGGCAAAAAAGGCGTATGCATTTTTTCCTGAATATATTCAGGAAAAAACGCATACGCCCTTTTTGGCCAAGTGCATCATTGTCGACGTTGTGCCTCTTTTCCTATGCTTTCAGGGCAATTCCAGTCTACCCCCTGCAATCGTTTTCCTGAAATTCTGCCCCACTTTCAAGTCCCCTTCGCAGGCTTACTTCAATATATTTTTGGAGGATAGCTGTCATTTATAACTCTGCATGTTTGTGAATTACAGTGCCCCTGAGCTCCTTTCTTCAACTCGCTTTCTTGTGAGCTGGGCACAAAACCGCAGGATTGCTTCAGGCCCTAATCTCTTTCCAGCAGGGCACGCTGAGCCTTTGTTTAATTCCTCTTCCTGGTGGGCAATGAGTGTTACATTTGCCCGTGCAGACACCTACAGCTAGTCTTTCATTGGTTCTCCCTATTCCTGTTCATCTTGCACAGAAATTGCATGCTGTGCCAAAGAGGAGGTTTAAGGCACTGACTCTCCAAGCGGGGAGAGTGTTAGTAAAGCATCTGGAATGGTGAAACCGAGGACCAGGATACGAAAACTGAGTTGCATTTTAAATCGTTTCCCAATCACACGGTGGACGATACTCTGGATTTCCCATGCATGTTTTAGCTGGAGGAAGAATGCCTTGAACCTGGAGAGTTGGGACCCATGGAATGGGTACCATGCAGTATGACTTCAAAGGGTCTGCATTTGCTCACCGAAACTCACCAATGCTATCAGCCTGAAGTGTCCAGCCTTATGTCTCAACCAGCTGTGGGTGTAGATGTGGTCAATTCCGGTTGCATCACATGCCCTGAGTGAATTATTTAAGAATTGCTCTCTATTTCACTGTCTTTGTGTTTTGTTTTCGAAATTTATTTTGATAATGGGATTTATCGGATTTTCACTGCTGCATTTCGGCCTCTGTACACACGCTTGATTCTCTTACGGAGACATATATATCCATGGATTTTAAGATTCTTCCTAGTCAGGTATATTCCTAGGCGTTGAATATGTGGTGTTGGGTCCATTTCGTTGAGCAAGGAGTAGGTCTTGTCTTTTACATATTTGGCTTATGGAAAGTTATCTGTGCTAATTTCAGTCTCTGGTTTTATGCAGCACCCTAAAGCACCTTTCCCCATAAGCAAGCACTAGTTGGTTTTCTAAATTTGAGACTCTGTTCTGTTTTGTAATTCAGTTCATGTGTAGTCAAGTTTACCTTCCGTGTATTAGTGATATCTTATGATGTTTCTTTTTCTGTGTGACGTAGTTCGCGTAGAATCACCGTACCTGCATCCACTCACTATGCCGCTACGGGCCTGATGACACAGATTTCATTGCTGAGTGATATTGCATTGTTCGTACGTGCCACAACTTCTTTATCCATTTTTTGCATTCTGGGATATTTACCTGGTACTGTAGACGAGCTTTTTGTGAACACAGCCATCCCAAATATTGGGGTGGCTGTCTGTTTTTGATTTTAATTTCCGTAATCTATAGGACCATAAGTGGAAGTGCCATAGGCTGTGTTGCTTTGTTTCTTACGTGTTTCAGGAAACACCATACACTTCTCCAGGGTGGCTGCTGGCAATTTACATCCTGCCAATCAGCATAACAAGGCTTCCTGTTCTCCATATCCTATCCTACCTTTCTGGATTTTACACTTTTTTCAGATGGCCCTTTTGCCCGGGGGGGGGGGCAGTGAGATTTCATTGTAGGGCAGATTTCCTTACAGGCTTGCTTGGTTGGCCAAAAAGGGCGTATGCGTTTTTTCCTGAATGTATTCAGGAAAAAACGCATACGCCCTTTTTGGCCAAGTGCATCATTGTCGACGTTCTGCCTCTTTTCCTATGCTTTCAGGGCAATTCCAGTCTACCCCCTGCAATCGTTTTCCTGAAATTCTGCCCCGCTTTCAAGTCCCCTTCGCAGGCTTACTTCAATATATTTTTGGAGGATAGCTGTCATTTATAACTCTGCACGTTTGTGAATTACAGTGCCCCTGAGCTCCTTTCTTCAACTCGCTTTCTTGTGAGCTGGGCACAAAACCGCAGGATTGCTTCAGGCCCTAATCTGTTTCCAGCAGGGCACACTGAGCCTTTGTTTAATTGTTCTTCCTCGTGGGCAATGAGCGTTACATTTGCCCGTGCAGACACCTACAGCTAGTCTCTCATTGGTTCTCCCTATTCCTGTTCATCTTGCACAGAAATTGCAAGCTGTGCCAAACAGGAGGTTAAAGGCACTGACTCTCCAAGCGGGGAGAGTGTTAGTAAAGCATCTGGAATGGTGAACCCGAGGACCAGGATACGAAAACTGAGATGCATTTTAAATCGTTTCCCAATCACACGGTGGACGATACTCTGGGTTTCCCATGCATGTTTTAGCTGGAGGAAGAATCCCTTGAACCTGGAGAGTTGGGACCCATGGAATGGGTACCATGCAGTATGACTTCAAAGGGTCTGCATTTGCTCACCGAAACTCACCAATGCTATCAGCCTGAAGTGTCCAGCCTTATGTCTCAACCAGCTCTGGGTGTAGATGTGGTCAATCCCGGTTGCATCACATGCCCTGAGTGAATTATTTAAGAATTGCTCTCTATTTCACTGTGTTTGTGTTTTGTTTTCGAAAAATTTTTTTACCGAGGTCCAGCCTCAGCAGAACAGGATTGCCTGAGGGGAGACGTAGTCGGCGAGGACAGAAGACACAACACCTCTTAGGATGCAGGAATTCTGACAAACTTTATTACACACACTATACCTTTTTATACTTTCAAAACAATAAACTGATTTTAGTTTATTACTTTATCAATCATCACCATCATTTTCTCAGACCAAAAAGAACCTTTTACATAAGCATTTCACACACGCAGTTTACATAATTTTCTTATTATGTCTGTAATTGTCCCTTGTGATTGAAAGCAATTGTCCCTTGTGGCTAAAAAACATCCTTTGTGGTTTCCTCAAAATTCTCAAAAGTCGTCATGTCCTTTTCCTTGGTTCGCTTTGCTTCAGTGCTTTACTCCCACATACTCTGCGTCAGCGCCCTTTTCTTTGTACGTATCGCCTCAGTGGTGCAGGTAAGAAGCCTTGTCACGTCTCACTCTTGGCTTAACCTAAAGACTCTTAAAGCTTTTTAATGTTTAATCATCATTAAATCAAAAGCATTTCATCAAAGCATTCTTAAAACTTCTTAATTTTATTTATATACATTTTCATAAAACACGAAAATATATACTAACAGGTGGACACAATTTATGTGGCCACTCACTACACGTACGGGGAAGCCAAAGCGGTGGGTTTGGGGGCCATGGTGGTAAACATTGAATCTTTAATCTAGACTTTAGATCTTCCTGAAAATATTTACAATAGATCTATTGTCCCTTATACTTATTAATATACAACCCAGGTTTACAGTTTAACTTTTAACGTTGCAGCTGTATGTTCCATTAAAAAGTGTTTCATCATAACTTTATTTCTTATTAAACTTCCCTTGTGCCAATACCAATGTACTCCAAATATATCTTGCACTCCCCATTTTGGTCATATATCATCTAACTTTTCCATTAATGTAGGCTGTTGCAATATAAACATTCCTATAACATTACTTTTAATCCAATATGCAGGTCAACAGGTAGGAACAGCTGGTGTAGTTGGAGGGGGATTTTTAGGTTTTTCCCACTTTACTCTATATAGAAGCCTTTCTTAAAATCCCCCATGAGTAATGGGAATATTAGTACTAATACAAGCAAATACTCAGAGCTTTTATTATATACATGGGAAATTGAGAGAATCCACGCTGTGGGAAGTTTTGCTTTCCCATGACGTACATACCCGTGCCTGCCATGCAAGCACTATTGTTCTCAGCCTTGCTGAGGCACAACAGCACTTTTCAGGGTTTCAGCCTTGCTGAGGCACAGCAGCACTTTTCAGGGTCTCAGCCTTGCTGAGGCCCAGCAGTACTTTTCAGGGTCTCAGCCTTGCTGAGGCCCAGCAGTACTTTTCAGGTGGCTCTCCACATCTCCCCCTTTTTTATTTTTTAAGAAGGCAGCATGTAGTTCAACCTTGGTTTGATACACGCTCTGTAGTGCTGCTTGTATTAATCTGATGATGACTGGAAAACAAATAAGAAGCAAAATTACCACTATACCAGCTGCACCATAGTTTATTAGAATGTGCATAAAGGATCCCTCTTTAAGGTAAGATTTTAAATTATTTAAAAATTCTGCTGCTGCTTTGGAAGGGTCCATATCATACTGAAAAGTAGCAATATCATGAATCTGTTTATGAAGACGATCTAAATCTATCCCTATATCACTGGAATTCCAAACATTCAATATATGCATCTGTATTTTTTCCCAAGTATATTCAGATTCATTTACCTTTAGAGGAGTAACACATATCCAAGAAAATTTTGTATGGCACGTTAAAGAAAGTCTTATTTTTAATGCAGTAAGTTCTTGTCCAATATGTAAAATTGCTTCTTCCAAAGCATCAACCTTTGCTTCCAATTTTCTATCAATTGCTTCTTGAGTAGCTAATGCCAATGAAATATTCTCTGATAAAGTATTAGCATATTGAGCTGTCTGTACCTCTTTAACCAAACTATATGTGGCAATTGAAAATGAACTTAAAATACCTATTAAAGCAGATATACCTAATATCAAAGTTGCTACAAATCTTTTAGGCCGCATTAATTCTCCAGCTTGTTTTATAATTTCAGCTCCTGTATCTGTATACCATGGTTCTGATAAAGATACTGGCAACATAATATAAGCTGGTCTTTTTAATAACATAATTGTTTTTATATTCATATTGGAGTTCACACAGGTTGTTAATGCACATTCATCACAAGTTATAAAAAACCTTCCATTGTTTTTTATAATTTGTAATTTCTCAGTTTTATTAGTCAATAATATGGAATATGGAGAAGCCACACAAGCCTGGATAAAATACTCACTCTCTTGAACATTAGGCCTTCTTAATATAATTGAACTTGTAGCTAAGGGCAATCTCCATAATTGTGGTTGAAAGGAAGTCTCATTGTTATTAGTGAATGTATATATAGGTGCTACCCATCCATGACTGTTCCATCTATTTACTTTTATTTGTAAGGGAATCATAGAATCATTCCAAGCATAATTTGCAGCATATTTTAAATATTGCCGGTAATTACTTTCAGGGGTATTAATACTCCAATCTGATACATAATACTTAGTTCCAGGAATATTAATACGAGTTTCTTTATTATTCATACAATATATCCAATAAGGATATCCACCATCATCATCAATCCATTTCCATTCCTCTGTTGCCTTACTTAAAGCATTATCACAATCTGGGTATCTTTGAGGATGTTTTGTGCTGACAAATTGTACTTTATTATCTACCTTATTTTGTCCCATAAATCTTCCTAATAACACCCATAAGTTTCTTTTAACATTATTATCCTCTTTAGGAGAATCAGTTAAAAAGGCTGAATTTACTATCGGTAAACATCCATTTTTTACACGATCTGATTTTCCTAACCTCTCAGAATTTAAAAAGAAACAAATCGGAGGAAAATCCGATTGCCCCTTAAAAGAAAAATTATTATTTACAACAAATTGTTCGTAGCCTTGTACACCACGAACACCATCAGTTAGTTCAGGAAATGAGGAAGTTACCGGAATAATAGCATCTTTCCATGTACAAGCATGTAATATAGGAAAATCAGGAAAATAAACCCAGTACGTATCATTAGCATTTACCTGTACTGATAAGAGACTTAACATGGCCACAAAAAAGTTAGTGGTAGTCAAAGGTATTTTTTGAGTGTTTACAGCATTTTCAGCATCCTGGCAAAGCCTTTTTATAGCCCCCCACGTTACCCGTTGCGCATTTAAAGTAAAAGCAGCATATCTCCTCTTTTTTTTCCCGGCGTTGGGTCCCAAGAAGCTTAGGCTCTAAATGCTCAGGAGAAGTTTGAGTCTCTCTATGACATGTGGACTTAAATGAGAGTTGCTGCAGCGGGGGAACCAGCGTTTCTGTCACCGAGTCTTTCGGTTTCTCTTTCTCTGACATTTCGGGTGTCAGACTCATTTCCTGACAGACGCTTCGGTAAATTCCCTACCACCGGATGTCTAACTAGACGATCTGGTATTCAGATGGGTGAGTCAAAGGTCTGTGGAAAAACACAAGCATATCCTCTACCATTGGTTAGTAGTATGTCTGGTCCATTCCATTTTCCAGTTAACACATCTTTCCAAAGAACCATTGGCTTTGATTTATCGTTATTAGCCTCCCAATGTACCATCATTGGAGTTTTTCCTTCATTATTCATATTTATATAATTGATTACAAATAAAGAATGATTTACAATATGAGGAGAAAAATATTTTAAATCTCCATTTTGTAATTTATAAATCATATTTTTTAAAATTTGATTTGCTCTTTCTACAATTGCCTGTCCTTGTGGATTATAAGGAATTCCAGTATTATGAGTAATGCCAAACCTCTGGCACAATTGTTAAAAGGATTTTATAATTTCTTTTTGTATTTTATTAAAAGGTGGGGGCGGTGGAGGAGGCCCCTTTATGTTAGTCACTCCTTTTCCTAACTTTTTAGATTGAGAAGAAGAATTTTGAGAGGCTAATGGGGGAAGCCCCAACGCCCTAAAACTTCTTGACTGTAGTTTAGTTAAATTTTCTTCTCGTACAGGGAAAGCCCCAAGATCATACTTTCTTCTCTCATAATCATAAGCTGCTGCATCTAAATCATCTTGATCAGCAGGTGGTAATTCTTCATCATGGGTTGAATCTTTTAACAAAATAGGCTTAGATTTACCTTTTGACTTATTTACCTCCTCCTCTGCGTCAGAATCATGAATATTACAATCCTTCATAGCTGCCCCTACAACCTCAGCTTCCTCCGCAAATGACTTTGGAGAAAGTAAGGGTGTAGTTTCACTGACGTCCGGAGGATATTTATATAGATTTTTTTGACCTTCTGGTAACGGGGCCAAACTTTCTCTTATTAAATTCCACAAAGTAAAAGTATCTACAGGAACCTTTTCTGGCCCAAAATGATTATAATAAACCTGCAAAGTTTGTCCTACCTTTTGCCAAGTATCCATATTGACCGTTCCTTGTTCTGGAAACCAAGGACATTGTTCTTGCACAAATTGAAAAAAGTGAGTTAATTGTTTATTTGTAACTCTTATTCCCCTTGCATTTAACATATGCTTAATAATATCAATAAATAAAAGTCTCTCTTTGGACTCTGCGTGTCCCATTATGACACCGATTACTCACCTCTCTTACCAGTCCTTCTCTAACTGGGGGTCTGCAGCACCCTATGGTGAGACTCCTATCCGTCTGAAAAATATATACACTTACCACTTCAGGTCCCTGTTCGGGCGCCACTTACCGAGGTCCAGCCTCAGCAGAACAGGATTGCCTGAGGGGAGACGGAGTCGGCGAGGACAGAAGACACAACACCTCTTAGGATGCAGGAATTCTGACAAACTTTATTACACACACTATACCTTTTTATACTTTCAAAACAATAAACTGATTTTAGTTTATTACTTTATCAATCATCACCATCATTTTCTCAGACCAAAAAGAACCTTTTACATAAGCATTTCACACACGCAGTTTACATAATTTTCTTATTATGTCTGTAATTGTCCCTTGTGATTGAAAGCAATTGTCCCTTGTGGCTAAAAAACATCCTTTGTGGTTTCCTCAAAATTCTCAAAAGTCGTCATGTCCTTTTCCTTGGTTCGCTTTGCTTCAGTGCTTTACTCCCACATACTCTGCGTCAGCGCCCTTTTCTTTGTACGTATCGCCTCAGTGGTGCAGGTAAGAAGCCTTGTCACGTCTCACTCTTGGCTTAACCTAAAGACTCTTAAAGCTTTTTAATGTTTAATCATCATTAAATCAAAAGCATTTCATCAAAGCATTCTTAAAACTTCTTAATTTTATTTATATACATTTTCATAAAACACGAAAATATATACTAACAGGTGGACACAATTTATGTGGCCACTCACTACACGTACGGGGAAGCCAAAGCGGTGGGTTTGGGGGCCATGGTGGTAAACATTGAATCTTTAATCTAGACTTTAGATCTTCCTGAAAATATTTACAATAGATCTATTGTCCCTTATACTTATTAATATACAACCCAGGTTTACAGTTTAACTTTTAACGTTGCAGCTGTATGTTCCATTAAAAAGTGTTTCATCATAACTTTATTTCTTATTAAACTTCCCTTGTGCCAATACCAATGTACTCCAAATATATCTTGCACTCCCCATTTTGGTCATATATCATCTAACTTTTCCATTAATGTAGGCTGTTGCAATATAAACATTCCTATAACATTACTTTTAATCCAATATGCAGGTCAACAGGTAGGAACAGCTGGTGTAGTTGGAGGGGGATTTTTAGGTTTTTCCCACTTTACTCTATATAGAAGCCTTTCTTAAAATCCCCCATGAGTAATGGGAATATTAGTACTAATACAAGCAAATACTCAGAGCTTTTATTATATACATGGGAAATTGAGAGAATCCACGCTGTGGGAAGTTTTGCTTTCCCATGACGTACATACCCGTGCCTGCCATGCAAGCACTATTGTTCTCAGCCTTGCTGAGGCACAGCAGCACTTTTCAGGGTCTCAGCCTTGCTGAGGCCGAGCAGTACTTTTCAGGGTCTCAGCCTTGCTGAGGCCCAGCAGTACTTTTCAGGTGGCTCTCCACATTTTTTGATAATGGGATTTATCGGATTTTCACTGCTGCGTTTCGGCCGCTGTACACACCCTTGATTCTCTTACGGAGACATATATATCCATGGGTTTTAAGATTCTTCCTAGTCAGGTATATTCCTAGGCGTTGAATATGTGGTGTTGAGTCCATTTCGTTGAGCAAGGAGTAGGTCTTGTCTATTACATATTTGGCTTATGGAAAGTTATCTGTGCTAATTTCAGTCTCTGGTTTTATGCAACACCCCAACGCACCTTTCCCCATAAGCAAGCACAAGTTGGTTTTCTAAATTTGAGACCCTGTTCTGTTTTGTAATTCAGTTCATGTGTAGTCAAGTTTACCTTCCGTGTATTAGTGATATCTTATGATGTTTCTTTTTCTGTGTGACGTAGTTCGCGTAGAATCACCGTACCTGCATCCACTCACTATGCCGCTACGGGCCTGATGACACAGATTTCATTGCTGAGTGATATTGCATTGTACGTACGTGCCACAACTTCTTTATCCATTTTTTGCATTCTGGGATATTTACCTGGTACTGTAGACGAGCTTCTTGTGAACACAGCCATCCCAAATATTGGGGTGGCTGTCTGTTTTTGATTTTAATTTCCGTAAGCTATAGGACCATAAGTGGAAGTGCCATAGGCTGTGTTGCTTTGTTTCTTACGTGTTTCAGGAAACACCATACACTTCTCCAGGGTGGCTGCTGGCAATTTACATCCTGCCAATCAGCATAACAAGGCTTCCTGTTCTCCATATCCTATCCTACCTTTCTGGATTTTACACTTTTTTCAGATGGCCCTTTTGCCCGGGGGGGGGGGGGGGGGGCAGTGAGATTTCATTGTAGGGCAGATTTCCTTACAGGCTTGCTTGGTTGGCCAAAAAGGGCGTATGCGTTTTTTCCTGAATGTATTCAGGAAAAAACGCATACGCCCTTTTTGGCCAAGTGCATCATTGTCGACGTTCTGCCTCTTTTCCTATGCTTTCAGGGCAATTCCAGTCTACCCCCTGCA
This sequence comes from Phocoena phocoena, assembly GCF_963924675.1. NCBI lineage: Eukaryota > Metazoa > Chordata > Mammalia > Artiodactyla > Phocoenidae > Phocoena > Phocoena phocoena. Next base: position 407,592 of record NW_027077452.1, read on the forward strand.
ATCGTTTTCCTGAAATTCTGCCCCGCTTTCAAGTCCCCTTCGCAGGCTTACTTCAATATATTTTTGGAGGATAACTGTCATTTATAACTCTGCACGTTTGTGAATTACAGTGCCCCTGAGCTCCTTTCTTCAACTCGCTTTCTTGTGAGCTGGGCACAAAACCGCAGGATTGCTTCAGGCCCTAATCTGTTTCCAGCAGGGCACAATGAGCCTTTGTTTAATTGTTCTTCCTCGTGGGCAATGAGCGTTACATTTGCCCGTGCAGACACCTACAGCTAGTCTCTCATTGGTTCTCCCTATTCCTGTTCATCTTGCACAGAAATTGCAAGCTGTGCCAAACAGGAGGTTAAAGGCACTGACTCTCCAAGCGGGGAGAGTGTTAGTAAAGCATCTGGAATGGTGAACCCGAGGACCAGGATACGAAAACTGAGATGCATTTTAAATCGTTTCCCAATCACACGGTGGACGATACTCTGGGTTTCCCATGCATGTTTTAGCTGGAGGAAGAATCCCTTGAACCTGGAGAGTTGGGACCCATGGAATGGGTACCATGCAGTATGACTTCAAAGGGTCTACATTTGCTCACCGAAACTCACCAATGCTATCAGCCTGAAGTGTCCAGCCTTATGTCTCAACCAGCTCTGGGTGTAGATGTGGTCAATCCCGGTTGCATCACATGCCCTGAGTGAATTATTTAAGAATTGCTCTCTATTTCACTGTGTTTGTGTTTTGTTTTCGAAAAATTTTTTTACCGAGGTCCAGCCTCAGCAGAACAGGATTGCCTGAGGGGAGACGGAGTCGGCGAGGACAGAAGACACAACACCTCTTAGGATGCAGGAATTCTGACAAACTTTATTACACACACTATACCTTTTTATACTTTCAAAACAATAAACTGATTTTAGTTTATTACTTTATCAATCATCACCATCATTTTCTCAGACCAAAAAGAACCTTTTACATAAGCATTTCACACACGCAGTTTACATAATTTTCTTATTATGTCTGTAATTGTCCCTTGTGATTGAAAGCAATTGTCCCTTGTGGCTAAAAAACATCCTTTGTGGTTTCCTCAAAATTCTCAAAAGTCGTCATGTCCTTTTCCTTGGTTCGCTTTGCTTCAGTGCTTTACTCCCACATACTCTGCGTCAGCGCCCTTTTCTTTGTACGTATCGTCTCAGTGGTGCAGGTAAGAAGCCTTGTCACGTCTCACTCTTGGCTTAACCTAAAGACTCTTAAAGCTTTTTAATGTTTAATCATCATTAAATCAAAAGCATTTCATCAAAGCATTCTTAAAACTTCTTAATTTTATTTATATACATTTTCATAAAACACGAAAATATATACTAACAGGTGGACACAATTTATGTGGCCACTCACTACACGTACGGGGAAGCCAAAGCGGTGGGTTTGGGGGCCATGGTGGTAAACATTGAATCTTTAATCTAGACTTTAGATCTTCCTGAAAATATTTACAATAGATCTATTGTCCCTTATACTTATTAATATACAACCCAGGTTTACAGTTTAACTTTTAACGTTGCAGCTGTATGTTCCATTAAAAAGTGTTTCATCATAACTTTATTTCTTATTAAACTTCCCTTGTGCCAATACCAATGTACTCCAAATATATCTTGCACTCCCCATTTTGGTCATATATCATCTAACTTTTCCATTAATGTAGGCTGTTGCAATATAAACATTCCTATAACATTACTTTTAATCCAATATGCAGGTCAACAGGTAGGAACAGCTGGTGTAGTTGGAGGGGGATTTTTAGGTTTTTCCCACTTTACTCTATATAGAAGCCTTTCTTAAAATCCCCCATGAGTAATGGGAATATTAGTACTAATACAAGCAAATACTCAGAGCTTTTATTATATACATGGGAAATTGAGAGAATCCACGCTGTGGGAAGTTTTGCTTTCCCATGACGTACATACCCGTGCCTGCCATGCAAGCACTATTGTTCTCAGCCTTGCTGAGGCACAGCAGCACTTTTCAGGGTCTCAGCCTTGCTGAGGCCCAGCAGTACTTTTCAGGGTCTCAGCCTTGCTGAGGCCCAGCAGTACTTTTCAGGTGGCTCTCCACATTTTTTGATAATGGGATTTATCGGATTTTCACTGCTGCGTTTCGGCCGCTGTACACACCCTTGATTCTCTTACGGAGACATATATATCCATGGGTTTTAAGATTCTTCCTAGTCAGGTATATTCCTATGCGTTGAATATGTGGTGTTGAGTCCATTTCGTTTAGCAAGGAGTAGGTCTTGTCTATTACATATTTGGCTTATGGAAAGTTATCTGTGCTAATTTCAGTCTCTGGTTTTATGCAACACCCCAACGCACCTTTCCCCATAAGCAAGCACAAGTTGGTTTTCTAAATTTGAGACCCTGTTCTGTTTTGTAATTCAGTTCATGTGTAGTCAAGTTTACATTCCGTGTATTAGTGATATCTTATGATGTTTCTTTTTCTGTGTGACGTAGTTCACGTAGAATCACCGTACCTGCATCCACTCACTATGCCGCTACGGGCCTGATGACACAGATTTCATTGCTGAGTGATATTGCATTGCACGTACGTGCCACAACTTCTTTATCCATTTTTTGCTTTCTGGAATATTTACCTGATACTGTAGACGAGCTTCTTGTGAACACAGTCGTCCCAAATATTGGGGTGGCTGTCTGTTTTTGATTTTAATTTCCGTAAGCTATAGGACCATAAGTGGAAGTGCCATAGGCTGTGTTGCTTTGTTTCTTACGTGTTTCAGGAAACACCATACACTTCTCCAGGGTGGCTGCTGGCAATTTACATCCTGCCAATCAGCATAACAAGGCTCCCTGTTCTCCATATCCTGTCCTACCTTTCTGGATTTTATACTTTTTTCATATGGCCCTTTTGCCGGGGGGCAGTGAGATTTCATTGTAGTGCAGATTTCCTTTACAGGCTTGCTCGGTTGGCCAAAAAGGGCGTATGCGTTTTTTCCTGAATATATTCAGGAAAAAACGCTTACGCCCTTTTTGGCCAAGTGCATCATTGTCGACGTTGTGCCTCTTTTCCTATGCTTTCAGGGCAATTCCAGTCTACCCCCTGCAATCGTTTTCCTGAAATTCTGCCCTGCTTTCAAGTCCCCTTCACAGGCTTACTTCAATATACTTTTGGAAGATAGCTGTCATTTATAACTCTGCAGGTTTGTGAATTACAGTGCCCCTGAGCTCCTTTCTTCAACTCGCTTTCTTGTGAGCTGGGCACAAAACCGCAGGATTGCTTCAGGCCCTAATCTGTTTCCGGCAGGGCACACTGAGCCTTTGTTTAATTGTTCTTCCTGGTGGGCAATGAGCGTTACATTTGCCCGTGCAGACACCTACAGCTAGTCTCTCATTGGTTCTCCCTATTCCTGTTCATCTTGCACAGAAATTGCAAGCTGTGACAAAGAGGAGGTTAAAGGCACTGACTCTCCAAGCGGGGAGAGTGTTAGTAAAGCATCTGGAATGGTGAACCCGAGGACCAGGATACGAAAACTGAGATGCATTTTAAATCGTTTCCCAATCACACGGTGGACGATACTCTGGGTTTCCCATGCATGTTTTAGCTGGAGGAAGAATCCCTTGAACCTGAAGAGTTGGGACCCATGGAATAGGTACCATGCAGTATGACTTCAAAGGGTCTGCATTTGCTCACTGAAACTCACCAATGCTATCAGCCTGAAGTGTCCAGCCTTATGTCTCAACCAGCTCTGGGTGTAGATGTGGTCAATCCCGGTTGCATCACATGCCCTGAGTGAATTATTTAAGAATTGCTCTCTATTTCAATGTCTTTGTGTTTTGTTTTCGACATTTATTTTGATAATGGGATTTATCGGATTTTCACTGCTGCGTTTCGGCCGCTGTACACACGCTAGATTCTCTTACGGAGACATATATATCCATGGGTTTTAAGATTCTTCCTAGTCAGGTATATTCCTAGGCGTTGAATATGTGGTGTTGGGTCCATTTCGTTGAGCAAGGAGTAGGTCTTGTCTATTACATATTTGGCTTATGGAAAGTTATCTGTGCTAATTTCAGTCTCTGGTTTTATGCAGCACCCCAAGGCACCTTTCCCCATAAGCAAGCACTAGTTGGTTTTCTAAATTTGAGACCCTGTTCTGTTTTGTAATTCAGTTCATGTGTAGTCAAGTTTTCATTCCGTGTATTAGTGATATCTTATGATGTTTCTTTTTCTGTGTGACGTAGTTCACGTAGAATCACCGTATCTGCATCTACTGACTATGCCGCTACGGGCCTGATGACACAGATTTCATTGCTGAGTGATATTGCATTGTACGTACGTGCCACAACTTCTTTATCCATTTTTTGCTTTCTGGGATATTTACCTGATACTGTAGACGAGCTTCTTGTGAACACAGCCGTCCCAAATATTGGGGTGGCTGTCTGTTTTTGATTTTAATTTCCGTAAGCTATAGGACCATAAGTGGAAGTGCCATAGGCTGTGTTGCTTTGTTTCTTACGTGTTTCAGGAAACACCATACACTTCTCCAGGGTGGCTGCTGGCAATTTACATCCTGCCAATCAGCATAACAAGGCTCCCTGTTCTCCATATCCTGTCCTACCTTTCTGGATTTTACACTTTTTTCAGATGGCCCTTTTGCCCGGGGGGCAGTGAGACTTTATTGTAGTGCAGATTTCCTTTACAGGCTTGCTTGGTTGGCCAAAAAGGGCGTATGCGTTTTTTCCTGAATATATTCAGGAAAAAACGCATACGCCCTTTTTGGCCAAGTGCATCATTGTCGACGTTGTGCCTCTTTTCCTATGCTTTCAGGGCAATTCCAGTCTACCCCCTGCAATCGTTTTCCTGAAATTCTGCCCCGATTTCAAGTCCCCTTCGCAGGCTTACTTCAATATATTTTTGGAGGATACCTGTCATTTATAACTCTGCAGGTTTGTGAATTACAGTGCCCCTGAGCTCCTTTCTTCAACTCGCTTTCTTGTGAGCTGGGCACAAAACCGCAGGATTGCTTCAGGCCCTAATCTGTTTCCGGCAGGGCACAGTGAGCCTTTGGTTAATTCCTCTTCCTGGTGGGAAATGAGCGTTACATTTGCCCGTGCAGACACCTACAGCTAGTCTCTCATTGGTTCTCCCTATTCCTGTTCATCTTGCACAGAAATCGCAAGCTGTGCCAAAGAGGAGGTTAAAGGCACTGACTCTCCAAGCGGGGAGAGTGTTAGTAAAGCATCTGGAATGGTGAACCCGAGGACCAGGAATCGAAAACTGAGATGCATTTTAAATCGTCTCCCAATTACACAGTGGACGATACTCTGTGTTTCCCATGCATGTTTTAGCTTGAGGAAGAATCCCTTGAACCTGGAGAGTTGGGACCCATGGAATGGGTACCATGCAGTATGACTTCAAAGGGTCTGCATTTGCTCACCGAAACTCACCAATGCTATCAGCCTGAAGTGTCCAGCCTTATGTCTCAACCAGCTCTGGGTGTAGATGTGTTAAATCCCGGTTGCATCACATGCCCTGAGTGAATTATTTAAGAATTGCTCTCTATTTCACTGTCTTTGTGTTTTGTTTTCGAAATTTATTTTGATAATGCGATTTATCGGATTTTCACTGCTGCGTTTATGCCGCTGTACACACGCTTGATTCTCTTACGGAGACATATAAATCCATGGGTTTTAAGATTCTTCCTAGTCAGGTATATTCCTAGGCGTTGAATATGTGGTGTTGAGTCCATTTCGTTGAGCAAGGTGTAGGTCTTGTCTATTACATATTTGGCTTATGGAATGTTATCTGTGCTAATTTCAGTCTCTGGTTTTATGCAGCACCCCAAGGCACCTTTCCCCATAAGCAAGCACTAGTTGGTTTTCTAAATTTGAGACCCTGTTCTGTTTTGTAATTCAGTTCGTGTGTAGTCAAGTTTACATTCCGTGTATTAGTGATATCTTATGATGTTTCTTTTTCTGTGTGAGGTAGTTCACGTAGAATCACCGTACCTGCATCCACTCACTATGCCGCTACGGGCCTGATGACACAGATTTCATTGCTGAGTGATATTGCATTGCACGTACGTGCCACAAATTATTTATCCATTTTTTGCTTTCTGGGATATTTACCTGGTACTGTAGACGAGCTTCCTGGGAACACAGCCGTCCCAAACTTTGGGGTGGCTCTCTGTTTTTGATTATAATTTCCGTAAGCTATAGGACCATATGTGGAAGTGCCATAGGCTGTGTTGCTTTGTTTCTTACGTGTTTCAGGAAACACCATACACTTCTCCAGGGTGGCTGCTGGCAATTTACATCCTGCCAATCAGCATAACAAGGCTCCCTGTTCTCCATATCCTGTCCTACCTTTCTGGATTTTACACTTTTTTCAGATGGCCCTTTTGCCCAGTGGGCAGTTAGACTTCATTGTAGTGCAGATTTCCTTTACAGGCTTGCTTGGTTGGCCAAAAAGGGCGTATGCGTTTTTTCCTGAATATATTCAGGAAAAAATGCATACGCACTTTTTGGCCAAGTGCACCATTGTCGACGTTCTGCCTCTTTTCCTATGCTTTCTGGGCAATTCCAGTCTACCCCCTGCAATCTTTTTCCTGAAATTCTGTCCCGCTTTCAAGTCCCCTTCGCAGGCTTACTTCAATATATTTTTGGAGGATAGCTGTCATTTATAACTCTGCAGGTTTGTGAATTACAGTGCCCCTGAGCTCCTTTCTTCAACTCGCTTTCTTGTGAGCTGGGCACAAAACCGCAGGATTGCTTCAGGCCCTAATCTGTTTCCGGCAGTTCACGCTGAGCCTTTGGTTAATTCCTCTTCCTGGTGGGAAATGAGCCTTACATTTGCCCGTGCAGACACCTATATCTAGTCTCTCATTGGTTCTCCCTATTCCTGTTCATCTTGCGCAGAAATTGCAAGCTGTGCCAAACAGGAGGTTAAAGGCACTGACTCTCCAAGCGGGGAGAGTGTTAGTAAACCGTCTGGAATGGTGAACCCGAGGACCAGGATACGAAAACTGAGATGCATTTTAAATCGTTTCCTAATCACACGGTGGACCATACTCGCCGTTTCCCACGCATGTTTTAGCTGAAGAAAGAATCCCTTGAACCTGGAGAGTTGAGACCCTTGGAATGGGTACCATGCAGTATGACTTCAAAGGATCTGCATTTGTTCACCAAAACTCACCAATGCTATCAGCCTGAAGTGTCCAGCCTTATGTCTCAACCAGCTCTGGGTGTAGATGTGGTAAATCCAGGTTGCATCACATGCCCTGAGTGAATTATTTAAGAATTGCTTCCTATTTCACTGTCATTGTGTTTTGTTTTTGAAATTTATTTTAATAATGGGATTTATCGGATTTTCACTGCTTCGTTTATGCCGCTGTACACGCGCTTGATTCTGTTACGGAGACATATAAGTCCATGGGTTTTAAGATTCTTACTAATCCGGTATATTCTTAGGCATTGAATATGGCGTGTGGAGTCCATTTCGTTGAGCAAGGAGTAGGTCTTGACTATTACATATTTGGTTTATGGAATGGTATCTGTGCTAATTTCAATCTCTGATTTTATGCAGCACCCCAACTCACCTTTCCCCTTAAGGAAGCATAAGTTGGTTTTCTTAATTTGAAACCCTCTTCTCTTTTGTAATTCAGTTCATATGTAGCCATGTTAACATTCCATGTATTAGTGATATCTTATGTCTTTTTCTTTTTGAATTATGTGACTTCGAATGATCACACGTAACTCCTCTTGAGTTGTTATAACTGGCCGTATTTCATTGATTTCCAGGCTGAGTAATATTCCACTCTACATAAGCACCACATCTCTGTCCGTTTTTTCTCTGCAGATACTTTAAGTTATATCCTAGTCGAGGATCTTTTAAACAGAGAGGTGGTAAACATTGGGGTGCCTGTGTCCTCTCGATTTTTGTTTTTCCCAAGATATACGTCCATGAGTGCAAGTGCCCTGTGCTCGGTAGCTCATTTTTTAGATGCTTTAGTAAACACAATAGACTTATCCAGAGTGACCGTTGGCAATATACATTTCCACTATAAGACTCACAGGGCTCCCTTTTCTCCTTGCCCTGTCCTGCATTTCTGGTGTTTACACTTTATGAGGACGGCTCTTCTGACTGATGCAAAGTGATATGTTTTGTAGTATTGATTTCCAGTGCCCACCTGTTTGGTTGGCTAAAAAAGTGTATGCCCTTTTCTTGAATATATACAGAAAAAGACGCATACACCCTTTTTGGCCAACTGCAATGTTGGCAATGTTCAGCCCCTTTTCTTGTGCTTAATGGCGAGTCCTTTCTACCTCTTCCAATCCCTTTCCTGCCATTCTCCGTTGCTTACAAGTCCTTTTCTCTGACTTTCCTCAAGACATTTTTCAGTGATAGATATTTTCAATTCTGCAGTTTCGTGAATTTTAGTGCCCCTGAGTTCCATTTTCCAACTTGTGTTTATGGGAACTGGCCACAAAGCATCAGGATTCCTCAAGCCCTATTCTGTTTCCATGGGCAACCCTAGCCTTTGGTCAATTCGTCTTCCTGATTGGAAATTAGAGTGGCATGTGCCTGTCCGAACACCTAGGACTTGTCTCTCATTGTTCCTCCTCCTTCTGCTTCATCCTCTGGACAAATTCCAAACTGTATGCAACAGGATGTTGACAGTGCTGACATCTCCAAGTGGGGAGACTGTTAGTAAAGACGCTGGAGTGGTGAACCCTAGCACCAAGAGATGAGGAGATGAGATGCCTTTTCCAAACTTTTCCCGATCAGACGGTATACCATCCTCTGGGTGTGACAGGCATGTTTTAGGTGTAGGAAGGGTCCCATTCATGTGAGGAGAACACCAGGGGATTTTAAATATCAGTGTCTCTCCGCAACCCAAACTGGGGAATTTTTTAAGCTACGGCTACACATATGTTCATTAAGGGCCTTGGGAAGTAGGCAGAGTCCAAACTTTAGATGATTGAAGTCTTCAGGGTCAGAAGCACTCACCACTGTCTTCCCTTAGATTCCATTTTTACTGTCATTGATGGATGATGTCAATAAAAATATCTATTCTTTTTCAGATCATTTCCCCTTATAGGTTATTGCAAAATATTGAGTGTAGTTCCCTGTGCTATACAGTAGTTCCTTGCTGATGATTTCATACATAGCAGTGTGTATGTGTTAATCCCAAACTGTTAATTGATCCCTCCTCCTACCATTTCCCTTTGGTAATAATAAATTATAAGATTTTATGCTTCTCAGAAATGGGGGAGCTGAAAGAGAGGTATCATTTTCAATGCAAAAGCATTTAAAACAAGATTGAAGCTTTAACCAAGATTATTAGATGTACATCCTTGGAAAGAAATCACTTTGTTTCTCTAATATTGACCTGACAAAGAAGACAAACCTTTTCACTGAACTTGCTTATAAGAAAGTGATGGAAATATCAAATGGAAGTGTTAGAAACATCTTATTTTACCCGAGCCTTATACACTGTTCTATGTTAATTACAGTTTGGCTCACACATCTGTTCATTGAAGTTACAATGTTCTCAATTTCTGTTACTGATCCTCCAGAGTGGACGCCAACAAGTGTCCCCCTGCCCAGTGTCATTGGAGCCAATAGATCGAGACTGAGTTTGGTTCAAAAGCAAAGGAAACTTTATATTTTGATCAGAGAATGGAGAGGTGCTACCCTGTGGGCTGTGGGCTGGGCTGCTGTGTAGAGATCCTGTCAGAGTCACTGGGAGGGAGGGGGCTGAGCTCTCGAGGACCTGGTTGGCTGCAGCTCAGGCTCTATGTCACGGAGTCTGAACTGGGCCCCAGGAGCTGAAGTGTCATCGAGCCATTCTGCTCTAGGAAATCTGGTCTGAAGTGCCGGGTGTGGAACCTCTGTATGCGGGACACTAGGAGCACCTGAAATTAGACAAAGCACAAAGGATAAAAATGGTTAGACTTTATTTTATTGCCCAGATTCTATTTTTATCTCCCAGGCATTTTTAAGGGGCTTTGCCTGGGACAAACTTCTCTTCTGCCTTTTGTCCCTTTCCTCATTCTTGGAGTGCTGCGGGTGCAGACCCTTCTTCTGTAACTGCTGAGTGCTGAGTTAGGAGGCTTCATACCCGTGGGCGAGGGTCAGAACTTCTCCCCAGCAGCCTCCAGGTGACGTTGATTGTCCCCAGGCCTCCTGCCTCCCTGCTCGTCCACCTGAGCACCAGTATTGGAAGTGTTATAGATTCTAATGACCTTTAAGGGTCCAGAAAGGAGATGTGCAGTGGCGCTGTGAGGTCCAGTTTCACTCCGCCCCACATTTGTTCGGCCACCTTAGGCTGACCGTTTCTGCCAGCCTAGATGCTCTGACTGACCGTTTCTGCCAGCCTAGATGCTCTGACCAACAGTCTGCGCTTTCTTCCATTAGGCCCCTGAATTAACGTAAAAACAGCACCAGGTGTCAGGATCCTGCCCGCTCAGCTCCCAGACAGTCCAGGGTCAGTGGTGATGAAGGATCATGATGGTCACTGAGTCAAGAGCCTTTGGAAGTAAACAGGAGTCCAGCCGGTCTTATTGGCCACCATCATCAGGGTGTCTGTAGGCTTTTCTATGGTGACAGCATGATATACGGTTCCCCCGCCAAGATTATTAGCTCCCCTCTGGGTACAGTAAGTACTGCAAGCAGTAGTCTACTCTTTTGGGACACACTCTTGTTGTTTTATGAGAGAAACTCCAGGTCAAGTGATGGTCACACGGGTCGTCATGGTGCCCCGTTGCCCCCGGTTATCTCTCTGGAGGTTGGAGTTGGAGGGCCTCCTCAATCGAGGTCAGTGTGCCCACGGAGCAAACCCTGCAACTTCAGGGCATGGTTGGGGGTTAGGATCACCACGTGGGGTCCGTTTCCCTTAGAAGGAGGTGGCCTTTGGGGCTGCTGATTTCCAGGTTTTCAGATACCACCAGTATCTTGGCCAGATGTGGCGGTGGGCCAAGCCCCTTGGTGACCATAGCTTATCCTACCTGGATGGCATTCTTGCATTGTTCCATTTCAAGTGGTCCCAGTTTTTGCACTAATACTCCAATGGCGATTCACCTTTCACCAGGAATGTAAAGGTCAAAGGGTTTAGCTAAATTAGGGAGTTCCAGGGCAAGGGTCTGAATTGACTGCTCTTTCCATTCTTGAAAGGCCACTTCTGGATTCTATTCAAAAGGATCATCATCTTTTCCTTTCAGTGTTTCATATAGAGGCCCAGCTAGTAGACTGTAGTTAGGGATCCAGAGGCAGGAAACCCTGGCTTCCCCAGGAACCCCTAAGCTGTCTTCTAGTTTCAGAAAGGGGTAAGGCTGTAAATTGTTTCTTCCCTTTCCTGGGATGGGCTTCTCCGACCTTCTGTGAGAATGAAGCCCAGGCAGGTCACCGTAGTCTGTGATACTTGAGCTTTTTCGTGGACAACTTCTATCCTTTATTGGCTTGGTAGTTCTGAGGCCTCCTTAGTAGGGCTGGCGATCAGAATGTCGTCTGAATATTGAAGGAGTGTTTCCTTTTCCAGAGGTAGAACTTTTAGGTCTTTAGCTGAGCTTTCCCCAAAGATGGTGTGGGAATTTTTGAACCCTTGGGGCAAGACAGCCTGGAAGTATTGTTTTAGTTGTATGTTGAGTCCTGTCACTTACAAGCCAAAATTTCTTGTGACTCTGGGACTAATGGAATACAAAAGAAGGCATCAGTGAAGACTAATACAGAATACCAAGTCCTGGTGGTTGGTAGAATGACCAGCAGGGTGTAGGATTTAGGAACTACTGGAGGTATATCCTCAGTGGCTTCACTGACTGTCCTGACATCCTTTACCAGGACTCCAGCAGCCCATGGGGCTCTCGAGGTCAGGCCAATCCCAGGATATGGAGCTCACCTGGGCAGGTACCCTACCCCCACCCCAGCCCACGGGGCTCTCGTGTTCAGGCCCCTCCCAGGATATGGGATTCCCTGGGCAGGTCCTCTGCAGTCCATGGGGCTCCCGTGGTCAGGCCCCTCCCAGGATACAGAGCTACCCTTGCAGGTACCTTGGCAGGGCTGGGCACACAGGAACCGTGCACATAGCCCTCATTGCAGAGCACTCCCAGCTCACCTGTCGCTCAGATCTGACACAGAGCACCTCAGAGCAGGACTTGAACTAACAAACAGCAGCTCTGACAGGTCTGTGACCCTGGGCATCACTCTGTGCGGCCTCCTCCACCTGGTCTTCCAGAGACTTCCACTGCACCCGGGGCACCAGGCCTCTGTCTCCAACCACCACCCACCCCTCCTCTCCCTGACTCCTGGGTTCCTCTCATTAGGAGAGGGTTTTCTTGAAGTTGTCTCCCACTCATGGGCCAGATAATATAATTAGAAAACAAGCCAGAGCTGCAGCCCCTTGTCTATCCTGACTCTCAGGAGCCCACACCTGTTCCTTGGACCTGGCCAATTCAGCAAGTTCCATTTTCAGCAACTGTGAGCCCCTGAGGGGTGATTATTGGCTGGCTTGGGAAGCCTGACCGTGCCGGCCAGCCCTCCCCAGGTGTGCCTGGGTTGAGATCAATATAAACACCGCTCCAGGCAGCAAGAGCCCCTGCAGCTGTGCCTGACGCCATTTTCTCTGCCCTGTCAGCAGTCTCGGGGCTGGGCTGGTGGGAGGGAGTGAGAGGCCACGGCTTTGTGGGTGTCCCAGTGTGAGTGGGGCTCTGCTGGACTTTCTGCAGCAGTTGCCAAGATGCTACCTGCTAAAGAAGAGGATGTGTCACCCACACCTGCCGCTGGAATTTCTCCCTGGGCACAGGTGAGGAAGGAAGAAAGCAGTGGGGGCCGGGACAGCAGGGGTATCTCAGGCAGGGAAATGGAGAGTTTCCAGAAGAGCACCCAGGGCCAGGACCATCCTGGCTGGCCTGCAGGCACCAAGTCGGCTGGCATGCTGTCCCTCATGTGGCTCCATGGCCCTTCCTCTAGGTTTTCAAGTCCTTGTACATATTCAGGTGTTTAGCCTTGGAAGGGTGGGAACATTTCAGCAGCAGCTGGCCTGGGGCTCGGCCCACGTTTACTCACAGATACCTCGGCACGGTCCACCAGCTTTGCAGTGAGGACGCTTGTTGCGAGGAGCATGCTGGCTGAATGGGAGATGATTCCCCACCACTGACCAACTTCAGAATTGTTTGCAATTGGAGCAAGTGCCCTGAAACGGTTTTCCTCTGTGTAACTGGTGGGTTCTGTTCTTTTTTATCTTTTTTTCGTTTTTGGTTCAAGGTAGATTTTATTCCTCTTTTGTGTATTTACAGATATAAGCATGGAAATAATTTATTCATATAAATACATGTATGTGAAGGGAAGAATATTTTTCTGTTTTACTTTTTTTAATTTTATTTTTTTATTTTGAATTTAATTTTATATTTTTATACAGCAGGTTGTTTTTGGTTATCTACTTTATACATATAAATGTATACATACCAATCCCAATATCTCAACTCCTCCCACCACCATCCCCAACAGCTTTCCCCCCTTGTTGTCCATACGTTTGTTGTATACATGTATTGCTCTATTTCTGCCTTGCAAAACGGTTCATCTGTACAATTTTTCTAGGTTCCACATATATGCATTAATATACAAGATTTGTTTTTCTCTTTCTGACTTACTTCACTCTGTATGACAGTCTCTAGATCCATCAACGTCTCTACAAATGTCCCAATTTCATTCCTTTTTATGGCTTAGTAATATTCCATTTTATATATGTACCACATCTTTATGCATTCGTCTGTCTGTGGGCATTTAGGTTGCTTCCATTTCCTGGATAGTGTAAATAGTGATGCAATGAACATTGTGGTGAATGTCTCTTTTTGATTTATGGTTTTGTCTGGGTATATGCCCAGTAGAGGGATTGCTGTATCATATGGTAATTCTATTCTTAGTTTTATAAGAAACTCCATAATGTTCTCCACAGTGACTGTATCAATTTACGTTCCCAACAATAGTGGAAGAGGATTCCTTATCTCCACACCGTTTCCAGCATTTGTTGTTTGTAGATTTTCTGATGATGCCCATTCTAATAGGTGTGAGGTGATACACCATGGATGAGTCTATTTCGTTGAGCAAAGAGTAGGTCTTGTTTATTACGTATTTGGCTTATGGAATGGTATGTGTGCTAATTTCAATCTGTTTTTATACAGCAGCCCAACTCAACTTTCCCCTTAAGCAAGCATAAGGTTTTTATCTAAATGTGAGACTCTGTTCGGTTTTGTAATTCAGTTTATGTGTAGCCAAGTTTACACTCCCTCTATTAGTGATATCTTATGATAATTATCTTTCTTTGTGTGATATATTTCTCTTAGAATCATCATAATTAAATCCACTCAATTTGCTGCTACAGGCCTGATGACATTGATTTCACTGCTGAGTGATATTCCGTTGTACGTAAGTAGCACAACTTCTTTATCCATTTTTTTCTTTCTGGGATATTTAATTTGTACTGGACTCGAGGTTCTTGTAAACACAGCAGCCCTAAATTTTGTGTTGGCTGTGTCTTGTTGATTTTAATTTTCCTAAGCTATAGGGCCAAAAGTGGAAGTGCCCTAGGCTCTGTAGCTTTGTTTTTTAGATGTTTCAGGATACACCATGAACATCTCCAGAGTGTCTGTTGGCAATTTACATCCCGCCCATCAGCATAACACGGCTCCCTGTTCTCCATGGCCTGTCCTGTGTTTCTGGTTTTTACACTTTATTCAGATGGCCTTTTTGACGAATGGGAAATGTGACTTCATTGTAGTGTGGATTTCCATTGCTGGAGTGCTTGGTTGGCCAAAATGTTCATATGCGTTTTTTCCTGAATATATTCAGGAAAAATGTATACGCACTTTTTGTCCATGTGCATCACTGTCAAAGATCTGCCGCTTTTCATATGCTTTAAATGCAATTCCAATCTACCTCTTGAAATATGATTCCTGCAATTCTGCCTCGTTTTCAAGTCCTCTTTGCAGACTTACTTCGATATATTTTTGCCAATAGCTGTCATTTATCTCTGCAGGTTTGTGAATTACAGTGCCCCTGAGCTCCTTTCTTAACTCGCTTCCTTGTAAGCTGGCCACAAAACTGCAGGTTTGCTTCAGGCCATAATCAGGGTCCAGCACGGCACTCTGAGCCTTTGGTTAATTCCTCTTCCTGGTGGGAAATTAGAGTTAAATGTGCCCCTCCAGATACCTGCCTCACTCCCAGCCACATGGTGATGTATGTCCTCAGGTTTGAGGCCATATGTGATGGGTTCCTCATCTTTTGATGATGTGGCCCCACTGGTGTGTGGACACTCCTGCCTGGTTCCCATCCCCTTGGTGATGTGGGCCCTCTGGTGAGACTCTGATCCTGGTTGGGTTCCTCACACATCCGTGAGGTGAGCCCTCTTCTCTGAGGTCACTCCTGCCTGGCTGGCACAACCCGCCTTGTTGACTTCGGCACCCTGGTGGCAGTTGGAGCCTGCTGGGAGCCTCCTTCCCGCGGTGATGAGGCCCTCTGGCGTCAGACCCTAATGGCGGGGTTCCCACATTTTCTGATACGTGCTAAGTGGTACGAGGGCACTCCTGCCAGGTTCCCATCCTCATGAGCGTGTGGGCCTTCTGTTCTGAGGTCCTAACGGCTGGGTTGCTCACACTTTCATGATGTGGGCCCTCTGCTGTGAGGTCAATCCTGCCTGGCTGGCGCACGTCGCCTTGGCGACGTGGACCCTCTGGTGGCAGTTGGAGTGTGCTGGGGCCTCCTCCCCTCAGTGATGAGGGCCTTCTGGTGTCAGGCCCTAAGTGCTGGGCTCCACACATTTTCTGATGTGTGCCCAGTGGTGCGAGTCACTCCTGCCAGGTTCCCATCCCCATGGGCATGTGGGACTTCTGTTCTGTGGTCCCAACTGCTGGGTTGCTCACAGTTTCATGATGTGGGCCCTTTGCTGTGTGTTCACTCTGGCCTGTATCCCATAGTGTCAGTGCTCTGGGCCTCCAGCTTGGAGTTTCCAACTTCTCGATTCCTCACCTTTTTTATTCTATGGGCCCTCGGTTGTGCGTCTCCTCCTGCATGCCTCACTCCCAGCCCCTTCGTGATGTGTGTCCCCTTGTTTGAGGCCACATGTGCTGTGTTCCTCACCTTTCTATAATGTGGCCACACTGGTGTGAGGACACTCTTGCCTGGTTCCCATTCCCTTGGTGATGTTGGCCCCACTGCTGTTAGGACAGTCTTGCCTGGTTCCCATCACCTTGGTGATGTTGGCCCTCTGGTGAGAGTCTGATCCTGGTTAGGTTCCTCACCCTTCTGTGAGGTGGGCCCTCTGCTCTGAGGTCACTCCTGCCTGGCTGGCACACCCCGCCTTGGCAACGTCGGCCATATGGTGGCAGTTGGAGCCTGCTGGGAGCCTCCTCCCCTCAGTGATGAGGGCCCTCTGGCCTCAGGCCCTAACTGCTGGGTTCCCACATTTTCTGATTCGTGCTAAGTGGTGCAAGGACACTCCTGCCAGGTTCCCATCCCCATGGGGATGTGAGCCTTCTGCTCTGAGGTCCCAACGGCTGTGTTGCTCACAGTTTCATGATGAGGGCCCTCTGGTGTGAGTTCACTCCTGCCTAGATCCCATAGCCTCGCTGCTCCTGGCTGCCTGCCGGAGGTTCCAACTGTGGGATTCCTCACCTTTTTTATTCTATGGTCCCTCTGTTTTGAGGATCCTCTGGCCTGCCTCACTCCCAGCCCCTTGGTGATGTGTGTCCTCAGGTTTGAGGCCACGTGTGCTGGGTCCCTCAAATTATGGTGATGTAGCCCCACTGGTGTGAGGACACTCCTGCCTGGTTCCCATTCCCTTGGTGATGTTGGCCCTCTGGTGACAGTCTGATCCTTGTTGGGTTCCTCACACTTCTGTGAGGTGGGCTTTCTGCTCTGAGGTCACTCCTGCCTGGTTGGCACACCCCGCCTTGGTGACATCGGCCTTATGGTGACAGTTAGAGCCTGCTGGGAGCCTCCTCCCCTCGGTGATGAGGGTCCTCTGGCCTCAGGTCCTAACTGCTGGGTTCCCACATTTTCTGATTCGTGGAAGTGGGCCGAGGACACTCCTGTCAGGTTCCCATCCCCATAGGGATGTGGGCCTTCTGCTCTGAGGTCCCATCCGCTGGGTTGCTCACAGTTTCATGATGTGGGACCTCTGCTGTGAGTTTGCTGTGGCCTGGATCCCATAGACTCTGTGCTCTGGGCGGCCTACTGGCCGGTTCCAACTGCTGGATTCCTCACAACTTTTATTCTGTGGGCTCTGTTTTGTGAGGATACTCCTGCTTGCCTCACTCCTAGCCCCTTGGAGATGTGGGTCCCCTGTTTTAGGCCACATGTTCTGGGTTCCTCACCTTTCTATAATGTGGCCACACTGGTGTGAGGACCCTCCTGCCTGGTTCCGATCCCCTTGGTGATGTGGGCCCTCTGGTGAGAGTCTTATCCTGGCTGGTTTCCTCACCCTTCTGTGAGGTAGGCCCTCTGCGGTGAGGTCACTCCTGCCTGGCTGGCACACATCACCTTGGTGACGTGGGCCCTCAGTTGGGAGTTGGTGTCTGCTGCGAGTCTCCGTCCCTCGGTAATGAGGGCCCTCTTGCGTCAGACCCTAACTCCTGGGCTCCCAAAATTTGCAGATGTGCGACCTGTGGTGCGAGTACACTCCTGTCAGGTTCCCAACCCCATGGGAATTTGGGCCTTCTGCTCTGAGGTCCCAACGGCTGGGGTGCTCACAGTTTCATGATGAGGGCCCTCTGATGTGCGTTCATTCCGGCCTAGATCCCATAGGCTTGCTGCTCCTGGGCGCCTGCTGGGAGGTTCCAACTGTGGGATTCCTCACCTTTTTTATTCTATGGGCCCTCTGTTTTGAGGCTCCTCCTGCCTGCCTCAATCCCAGCCCCGTTGTGATGTGTGTCCTCTGGTGTGAGGCCACGTGTGCTGGGTCCCTCACCTTTCGATGATGTGGCCCCAATGGTGTGAGGACACTCGTGCCTGTTTCCCAGCCCCTTGGTGATGTGGCCCCTCTGGTGAGAGTCTGATCCTGGCTGGGTTCCTTACCGTTCTGTGAGGTGGGCCCTGTGCTCTGAGGTAACTCCTGCCTGGCTTGCTCCCATTGCCTTGGTGACGTTGGCCCTCTGGTGGCAGTTGGATCCTTTTGGAGACTCCTGTCCTCGGTGATGAGGTCCCTCTGGCGTCAGGCTCTAACTGCTGGGCTCCCCAGGTTTTCTGATGTGAGCCCAGTGATGCCAGGACACTCGTGAAATGTTCCCATCCCCATGGCGATATGGGCCTTCTGCTCTGAGGTTCCAACGACTGGGTTGCTCACAGTTTCCTGATGTTAGCTCTCTGGTGTTAGTTCACTCATTCCTAGATCCCATAGCCTCTGTACTCTGGGCCACCTGCTGGGAAGTTCCAACTGCTGGGTTCCTCACCTTTTTTATTCTTTGGGCCCTGTGTTGGGAGGCTCCTCCTGCCTGTGTCACTCCCAGCCCCTTGGTGATGTAGGTCCTCTGGTTTGTGGCCACATGTGCCAGTTTCCTCATCTTTTAGTGATGTGGCCCCACTGGTGTGAGGACACTCGTGCCTGGTTCCCGTCCCCTTGGTGATATGGGCCCTCTGGTGAGAGTCTGATCCTGGTTGGGTTCCTCACACTTCTTTGAGGTGGGCCGTCTGCTGTGAGGTCACTCCTGCCTGGCTGGCACACCCCGCCTTGGCGACGTGGGCCCTCTTGTGGTAGTTGGAACATGCTGGGAGCCTCCTCCCCTCAGTGATGAGGGCCCTCTGGCGTCAGGCCCTAACTGCTGGGTACCCACATTTTCTGATATGTGCTAAGTGGTGCGAGGACACTCCTGCCATGCTCCCAACACCTTGGGGATGTGGACCTTCTGCTCTGAGGTCCAAATGGCTGGGTTGCTCGCAGTTTCATGATGTGGACCCTCTGCTGTGAGTTTACTGCGGCCTGAATCGCATAGACTTGGTGCTCTTGGCCGCCTGCTGGGAGGTTCCCATTGCTGGATTCCTCAGCTTTTTTATTCTATGGGCCCTGTGTTGTGAGGCTACTCCTGCCTGCCTCATTCCGAGCCCCTTGGAGATGTGGGTCTTCTGGTTTAGGCCACATGTGCTGGGTTCCTCACCTTTCTATGATGTGGCCACACTGGTGTGAAGACTCTCCTGCCTGGTTCTGATCACCTTGGTGATGTGGGCCCTCTGGTGAGAGTCTTATCCTGGCTGTGTTCCTCACCCTTCTGTGAGGTAGGCCCTCTGCGGTGAGGTCACTCCTACCTGGCTGTCACACGTCACCTTGGCGACGTGGGACCTCAGTTGGGTGTTGGTGCCTGATTGGAGTCTCCTCCCCTTGGTAATGAGGGCCCTCTGGCGTCAGGCCCTAACTCCTGGGTTCCCTAAATTCTCTGATGTGTGCCCTGTGGTGCGAGTACACTTCTGACAGGTTCCCAACCCCATGGGAATGTGGGCCTTCTGCTCTGAGATCCCAACGCCTAGGTTGCTCACAGTTTCATGATGACGGCCCTCTGGTGTGAGATCACTCTGGCCTGGATCCCATAGTCTCGCTGCTCCTGGCCGCCTGCTGGGAGGTTCCAACTGCGGGATTCTTCACCTCTTTAATTCTATGGTCCCTCTGTTTTGAGGCTCCTCCTGCCTGCCTCAATCCCAGCTCCCTTGTGATGTGTGTCCTCTGGTTTGAGGCCACGTGTGCTGGGTCCCTCACTTTTCGGTGATGTGGCCCCACTAGTGTGAGGACACTCCTGCCTGGTTCCCATTCCCTTGGTGATGTGGGCCCTCTGGTGAGAATCTGATCCTCTTTAGTTCTTCACACTTCTGTGAGGTTGACCCTCTGCTCTGAGGTCACTCCTGCCTGGTTGTCGCACTCCGCATTGGCGACGTCGCCCCTCTGGTAGCAGTCGGAGCTGGCTGGGAGTCACCGCCCCTCGGTGATGAGGGCCCTCTGGCATCAGGCACTAATTGCTGGGCTCCCCCCTTTTTTTCATGTGTGCCCACTCTTGCGATGACACTCCTGCTTGTTTCCCTTCCCCATGGGGATGTGGGCCTTCTGCTCTGAGGTCACAACGGCTGGGTTGCTTACAGAATCACAATGAGGGCCCTCTGTTGTGAGTTCATGCTGGCCTGGATCTCATAGCCTCAGTGCTCTGGGCCGCCTGCTAGGAAGATCCAACTGCTGGTTTCCACACCTTTTGTATACAATGGGACATGTGTTGTGAGGTTAATCCTGCCTGCCTCACTCCGAAACCCATGGTGATGTGGGTCCTCTGGTTTGAGGCCACATGTGCTGGGTACCTCAACTTTTGATGATGTGGCCCCACGGGTGTGAGGACACTCCTGCCTGGTTCCCATCACCTTGGTGATGTGGGCCCTCTGGGGAGAGTCTGATCCTGGCTGTTTTCCCTACCATTCTGTGAGGTGGGCCCTCTGATGTCAGGTCACTCCTGCCTGGCTAGCTCACATCGCCTTGGCGACGTGGGCCCTCTGTTGGCCACTGGAGCATGCTGGGAGCCTCCTACTCCCGTGAATGATGGCCCTGGAAAAAATGCATATGCCCTTTTTGGCCAAGTGCTTCATTGACGAGGTTCTGCCACTTCTCTTATGCTTTCAGAGCAATTCACGTCTACCTCCTGAAATCGGATTCCAGCAATTCTGCCCCACTTTCAAGTCCTCTTCGCAGCCTTAATTCAATATATTTTTGTACGATTTCTGTCATTTATAAGTCTGCAGGTATGTGAATGACAGTGCCCCTGAGCTCCTTTCCTCAACTCGCTTTCTTGTGAGCTGGCCACAAAACCGCAGGATTGCTTCAGGCCCTAATCTTGTTCCAGCACGGCATGCTGAGCCTTTGGTTAATTCCTTTTCCTGTTGGGAAATGAGTGTTAAAATTGCCCGTGCATACTGGGCATATACCCTGAGAAAACCAAAATTCAAAAAGAGGCATGTACCAAAATGTTCATTGCAGCTCTATTTACAATAGCCCGGAGATGGAAAGAACCTAAGCGCCCATCATCGGACGAATGGATAAAGAAGATGTGGCACATATACACAATGGAATATTACTCAGCCTTAAAAAGAAATGAAACTGAGTTATTTGTAATGAGATGGATAGACCTAGAGTCTGTCATACAGAGTGAAGTAAGTCAGAAAGAAAAAGACAAATAGCGTATGCTAACACATATATATGGAATTTAAAGGAAAAAAATGTCATGAAGAACCTAGGGATAAGACAGGAATAGAGGCGCAGACCTACTGGAGAACGGAATTGAGGATATGGGGAGGGGGAATGGTGAGTTTTGAAAGGGCGAGAGAGAGTCATGGACATATACACACTAACAAATGTAGTAAGGTAGATAGCAAGGGGGAAGCAGCCGCAAGGCACAGGGATATTAGCTCGGGGCGTTGGGACAGCCTGGAGGGGTGGAAGGGGGAGAGAGGGAGGGAGGGAGACACAAGAGGGAAGACACAGGGAGCATATGTATATGTATAGCTGATTCACTTTGTTATAAAGCAAAAACTAACACACCATTGTAAAGCAATTATACCCCAATAAAGATGTTAAAAAAAATATTTGCCCATGCACACACCTACAGATAGTCTCCCATTGGTTCTCCTTATTCCTGTTCATCTTGCGCAGAAATTGCAAACAGTGCCAAACAGGAGGTTAAAGGCACTGACTCTCCAAATGAGGAGAGTGTAAGAAAAGGGTCTGGAATGGTGAACCTGAGTACCAGGGGACGAAAACAGACATGCATGTAAAAAGGTTTCCCAGTCACACGGTGGAGCATACTCTGGGTTTCCCATGCAAATTTTAGCAGAAGGAAGAATCCCTTGAACCTGGAGAGTTGGGAACCATGGAATGGGTACCAGGCAGTATGACATCAAAGGGTCTGCATTTGCTCACTGAACCTCACCAATGCTATCAGCCCAAAGGGTCAAGCCTTACCTCTCACCCAGCTCTGGGTGTAGATGTGGTAAACCAGGTTGCATCACATGCCCTGTGTGAGTTATTTAAGAATTGCTCTCTATTTCACTGTCATTGTGTTTTGTTTTTGAAATTTTTTTTGACACTGGGATTTATCGGATTTTCACTGCTGCGATAATGCCGCTGTACACACTCTTGATTCTCTTACGGAGACATAAATATCCACGGGTTTTAAGATTCTTCCTAGTCAGGTATATTCCTAGGCGTTGAATATGTGGTGTTGAGTCCATTTCGTTGAGCAAGGAGTAGGTCTTGTCTATTACATATTTGGCTTATGGAACGGTATCTGTGCTAATTTCAGTCTCTGGTTTTATGCAGCACTCCAACGCACCTTTCTCCATAAGAAAGCACAAGTTGGTTTTCTAAATTTGAGACTGTTCTGTTTTGTAATTCAGTTCATGTGTAGTCAAGTTTACATTCCGTGTATTAGTGATATCTTATGATGTTTCTTTTTCTGTGTGACGTAGTTCACGTAGAATCACCGTACCTGCATCCACTCACTATGCCGCTACGGGCATGATGACACAGATTTCATTGCTGAGTGATATTGCATTGCACGTACGTGCCACAACTTCTTTATCCATTTTTTGCTTTCTGGGATATTTACCTGATACTGTAGACGAGCTTCTTGTGAACACAGCCGTCCCAAATATTGGGGTGGCTGTCTGTTTTTGATTTTAATTTCCGTAAGCTATAGGACCATAAGTGGAAGTGCCATAGGCTGTGTTGCTTTGTTTCTTACGTGTTTCAGGAAACACCATACACTTCTCCAGGGTGGCTGCTGGCAATTTACATCCTGCCAATCAGCATAACAAGGCTCCCTGTTCTCCATATCCTGTCCTACCTTTCTGGATTTTACACTTTTTTCAGATGGCCCTTTTGCCCGGGGGGGCAGTGAGATTTCATTGTAGTGCAGATTTCCTTTACAGGCTTGCTTGGTTGGCCAAAAAGGGCGTATGCGTTTTTTCCTGAATATATTCAGGAAAAAACGCATACGCCCTTTTTGGCCAAGTGCATCATTGTCGACGTTGTGCCTCTTTTCCTATGCTTTCAGGGCAATTCCAGTCTACCCCCTGCAATCGTTTTCCTGAAATTCAGCCCCGCTTTCAAGTCCCCTTCGCAGGCTTACTTCAATATATTTTTGGAGGATAGCTGCCATTTATAACTCTGCAGGTTTGTGAAGTACAGTGCCCCTGAGCTCCTTTCTTCAACTCGCTTTCTTGTGAGCTGGGCATAAAACCGCAGGATTGCTTCAGGCCCTAATCTGTTTCCAGCAGGGCACACTGAGCCTTTGTTTAATTCCTCTTCCTGGTGGGCAATGAACATTACATTTGCCCGTGCAGACACCTACAGCTAGTCTCTCATTGGTTCTCCCTATTCCTGTTCATCTTGCACAGAAATGGCAAGTTGTGCCAAACAGGAGGTTAAAGGCACTGACTCTCCAAGCGGGGAGAGTGTTAGTAAAGCATCTGGAATGGTGAACCCGAGGACCAGGATATGAAAACTGAGATGCATTTTAAATCGTTTCCCAATCACACGGTGGACGATACTCTGGGTTTCCCATGCATGTTTTAGCTGGAGGAAGAATGCCTTGAACCTGGAGAGTTGGGACCCATGGAATGGGTACCATGCAGTATCACTTCAAAGGGTCTGCATTTGCTCACCGAAACTCACCAGTGCTATCAACCTGAAGTGTCCAGCCTTATGTCTCAACCAGCTCTGGGTGTAGATGTGGTCAATCCCGGTTGCATCACATGCCCTGAGTGAATTATTTAAGAATTGCTCTCTATTTCACTGTCTTTGTGTTTTGTTTTCGAAATTTATTTTGATAATGGGATTTATCGGATTTTCACTGCTGCATTTCCGCCGCTGTACACACGCTTGATTCTCTTACGGAGACATATATATCCATGGGTTTTAAGATTCTTCCTAGTCAGGTATATTCCTAGGCGTTGAATATGTGGTGTTGAGTCCAATTCGTTGAGCAAGGAGTAGGTCTTGTCTATTACATATTTGGCTTATGGAATGTTATCTGTGCTAATTTCAGTCTCTGGTTTTATGCAGCACCCCAACGCACCCGTCCCCATAAGGAAGCACTAGTTGGTTTCCTAAATTTGAGACCCTGTTCTGTTTTGTAATTCAGTTCATGTGTAGTCAAGTTTACATTCCGTGTATTAGTGATATCTTATGATGTTTCTTTTTCTGTGTGACGTAGTTCACGTAGAATCACCGTAACTGCATCCACTTACTATGCCGCTACGTGCCTGATGACACAGATTTCATTGCTGAGTGATTTTGCATTGCACGTACGTGCCACAACTTCTTTATCCATTTTTTGCTTTCTGGGATATTTACCTGATACTGTAGACGAGCTTCTTGTGAACACAGCCGTCCCAAATATTGGGGTGGCTGTCTGTTTTTGATTTTAATTTCCGTAAGCTATAGGACCATAAGTGGAAGTGCCATAGGCTGTGTTGCTTTGTTTCTTACGTGTTTCAGGAAACACCATACACTTCTCCAGGGTGGCTGCTGGCAATTTACATCCTGCCAATCAGCATAACAAGGCTCCCTGTTCTCCATATCCTGTCCTACCTTTCTGGATTTTACACTTTTTTCAGATGGCCCTTTTGCCCGGGGGGGCAGTGAGATTTCATTGTAGTGCAGATTTCCTTTACAGGCTTGCTTGGTTGGCCAAAAACGGCGTATGCGTTTTTTCCTGAATATATTCAGGAAAAAACGCATACGCCCTTTTTGGCCAAGTGCATCATTGTCGACGTTGTGCCTCTTTTCCTATGCTTTCAGGGCAATTCCAGTCTACCCCCTGCAATCGTTTTCCTGAAATTCAGCCCCACTTTCAAGTCCCCTTCGCAGGCTTACTTCAATATATTTTTGGAGGATAGCTGTCATTTATAACTCTGCAGGTTTGTGAAGTACAGTGCCCCTGAGCTCCTTTCTTCAACTCGCTTTCTTGTGAGCTGGGCACAAAACCGCAGGATTGCTTCAGGCCCTAATCTGTTTCCAGCAGGGCACACTGAGCCTTTGTTTAATTCCTCTTCCTGGTGGGCAATGAGCGTTACATTTGCCCGTGCAGACACCTACAGCTAGTCTCTCATTGGTTCTCCCTATTCCTGTTCATCTTGCACAGAAATTGCAAGCTGTGCCAAACAGGAGGTTAAAGGCACTGACTCTCCAAGCGGGGAGAGTGTTAGTAAAGCATCTGGAATGGTGAACCCGAGGACCAGGAAACGAAAACTGAGATGCATTTTAAATCATTTCCCAATCACACGGTGGACGATACTCTGGGTTTCCCATGCATGTTTTAGCTGGAGGAAGAATCCCTTGAACCTGGAGAGTTGGGACCCATGGAATGCGTACCATGCAATATGACTTCAAAGGGTCTGCATTTGCTCACCGAAACTCACCAGTGCTATCAGCCAGAAGTGTCCAGCCTTATGTCTCAACCAGCTCTGGGTGTAGATGTGGTCAATCCCGGTTGCATCACATGCCCTGAGTGAATTATTTAAGAATTGCTCTCTATTTCACTGTCTTTGTGTTTTGTTTTCGAAATTTATTTTGATAATGGGATTTATCGGATTTTCACTGCTTCATTTCCGCCGCTGTACACACGCTTGATTCTCTTACGGAGACATATATATCCATGGGTTTTAAGATTCTTCCTAGTCAGGTATATTCCTAGGCGTTGAATATGTGGTGTTGAGTCCATTTCGTTGAGCAAGGTGTAGGTCTTGTCTATTACATATTTGGCTTATGGAATGTTATCTGTGCTAATTTCAGTCTCTGGTTTTATGCAGCACCCCAACGCACCTTTCCCCATAAGCAAGCACTAGTTGGTTTTCTAAATTTGAGACCCTGTTCTGTTTTGTAATTCAGTTCATGTGTAGTCAAGTTTACATTCCGTGTATTAGTGATATCTTATGATGTTTCTTTTTCTGTGTGACGTAGTTCACGTAGAATCACCGTACATGCATCCACTCACTATGCCGCTACGGGCCTGATGACACAGATTTCATTGCTGAGTGATATTGCATTGCACGTACGTGCCACAACTTCTTTATCCATTTTTTGCTTTCTGGGATATTTACCTGATACTGTAGACGAGCTTCTTGTGAACACAGCCGTCCCAAATATTGGGGTGGCTGTCTGTTTTTGATTTTAATTTCCGTAAGCTATAGGACCATAAGTGGAAGTGCCATAGGCTGTGTTGCTTTGTTTCTTACGTGTTTCAGGAAACACCATACACTTCTCCAGGGTGGCTGCTGGCAATTTACATCCTGCCAATCAGCATAACAAGGCTTCCTGTTCTCCATATCCTGTCCTACCTTTCTGGATTTTACACTTTTTTCAGATGGCCCTTTTACCTGGGGGGCAGTGAGACTTCATTGTAGTGCAGATTTCCTTTACAGGCTTGCTTGGTCGGCCAAAAAGCGCGTATGCGTTTTTTCCTGAATATATTCAGGAAAAAACGCATACGCACTTTTTGGCCAAGTGCATCATTGTCGACGTTCTGCCTCTTTTCCTATGCTTTCAGGGCAATTCCAGTCTACCCCCTGCAATCGTTTTCCTGAAATTCTGCCCCGCTTTCAAGTCCCCTTCGCAGGCTTACTTCAATATATTTTTGGAGGATAGCTGTCATTTATAACTCTGCAGGTTTGTGAATTACAGTGCCCCTGAGCTCCTTTCTTCAACTCGCTTTCTTGTGAGCTGGGCACAAAACCGCAGGATTGCTTCAGGCCCTAATCTGTTTTCAGCAGGGCACGCTGAGCCTTTGTTTAATTCCTCTTCCTGGTCGGCAATGAGCGTTACATTTGCCCGTGCAGACACCTATATCTAGTCTCTCATTGGTTCTCCCTATTCCTGTTCGTCTTGCGCAGAAATTGCAAGCTGTGCCAAACAGGAGGTTAAAGGCAGTGACTCTCCAAGCGGGGAGAGTGTTAGTAAAGCATCTGGAATGGTGAACCCGAGGACCAGGATACGAAAACTGAGATGCATTTTAAATCGTTTCCCAATCACACGGTGGACCATACTGTGGGGTTCCCATGCATGTTTTAGCTGGAGGAAGAATCCCTTGTACCTGAAGAGTTGGGACCCATGGAATAGGTACCATGCAGTATGACTTCAAAGGGTCTGCATTTGCTCACCGAAACTCACCAATGCTATCAGCCTGAAGTGTCCAGCCTTATGTCTCAACCAGCTCTGGGTGTAGATGTGGTCAATCCCGGTTTCATCACATGCCCTGAGTGAATTATTTAAGAATTGCTCTCTATTTTACTGTCTTTGTGTTTTGTTTTCGAAATTTATTTTGATAATGGGATTTATCGGATTTTCACTGCTGCGTTTCGGCCGCTGTACACACGCTTGATTCTCTTACGGAGACATATATATCCATGGGTTTTAAGATTCTTCCTAGTCAGGTATATTCCTAGGCGTTGAATATGTGGTGTTGGGTCCATTTCGTTGAGCAAGGAGTAGGTCTTGTCTATTACATATTTGGCTTATGGAAAGTTATCTGTGCTAATTTCAGTCTCTGGTTTTATGCAGCACCCCAAGGCACCTTTCCCCATAAGCAAGCACTAGTTGGTTTTCTAAATTTGAGACCCTGTTCTGTTTTGTAATTCAGTTCATGTGTAGTCAAGTTTACATTCCGTGTATTAGTGATATCTTATGATGTTTCTTTTTCTGTGTGACGTAGTTCACGTAGAATCACCGTACCTGCATCCACTCACTATGCCGCTACGGGCCTGATGACACAGATTTCATTGCTGAGTGATATTGCATTGTACGTACGTGCCACAACTTCTTTATCCAATTTTTGCTTTCTGGGATATTTACCTTATACTGTAGACGAGCTTCTTGTGAACACAGCCGTCCCAAATATTGGGGTGGCTGTCTGTTTTTGATTTTAATTTCCGTAACCTATAGGACCATAAGTGGAAGTGCCATAGGCTGTGTTGCTTTGTTTGTTACGTGTTTCGGGAAACACCATACACTTCTCCATGGTGGCTGCTGGCAATTTACATCCTGCCAATCAGCATAACAAGGCTCCCTGTTCTCCATATCCTGTCCTACCTTCCGGATTTTACACTTTTTTCAGATGGCCCTCTTGCCCGGGGGGCAGTGAGACTTCATTGTAGTGCAGATTTCCTTTACAGGCTTGCTTGGTTGGCCAAAAAGGGCGTATGCGTTTTTTCCTGAATATATTCAGGAAAAAACGCATACGCCCTTTTTGGCCAAGTGCATCATTGTCGACGTTCTGCCTCTTTTCCTATGCTTTCAGGGCAATTCCAGTCTACCCCCTGCAATCGTTTTCCTGAAATTCTGCACCACTTTCAAGTCCCCTTCGCAGGCTTACTTCAATATATTTTTGGAGGATAGCTGTCATTTATAACTCTGCAGGTTTGTGAATTACAGTGCCCCTGAGCTCCTTTCTTCAAGTCGCTTTCTTGTGAGCTGGGCACAAAACCGCAGGATTGCTTCAGGCCCTAATCTGTTTCCGGCAGGGCATGCTGAGCCTTTGGTTAATTCCTCTTCCTGGTGGGAAATGAGCGTTACGTTTGCCCGTGCAGACACCTACAGCTAGTCTCTCATTGGTTCTCCCTATTCCTGTTCATCTTGCACAGAAATTGCAAGCTGGGCCAAACAGGAGGTTAAAGGCACTGACTCTCCAAGCAGGGAGAGTGTTAGTAAAGCATCTGGAATGGTGAACCCGAGGACCAGGATACGAAAACTGAGATGCATTTTAAATCGTTTCCGAATCACACGGTGGACCATACTGTGGGTTTCCCATGCATGTTTTAGCTGGAGGAAGAATCCCTTGAACCTGAAGAGTTGGGACCCATGGAATAGGTACCATGCAGTATGACTTCAAAGGGTCTGCATTTGCTCACCGAAACTCACCAATGCTATCAGCCTGAAGTGTCCAGCCTTATGTGTCATCCAGCTCTGGGTGTAGATGTGGTCCATCCCGGTTGCATCACATGCCCTGAGTGAATTATTTAAGAATTGCTCTCTATTTCACTGTGTTTGTGTTTTGTTTTCGAAATTTATTTTGATAATGGGATTTATCGGATTTTCACTGCTGCGTTTCGGCCGCTGTACACACGCTTGATTCTCTCACGGAGACATATATATCCATGGGTTTTAAGATTCTTCCTAGTCAGGTATATTCCTAGGCGTTGAATATGTGGTGTTGAGTCCATTTCGTTGAGCAAGGAGTAGGTCTTGTCTGTTACATATTTGGCTTATGGAATGTTATCTGTGCTAATTTCAGTCTCTGGTTTTATGCAGCACCCCAAGGCACCTTTACCCATAAGCAAGCACTAGTTGGTTTTCTAAATTTGAGACCCTGTTCTGTTTTGTAATTCAGTTCATGTGTAGTCAAGTTTACATTCCGTGTATTAGTGATATCTTATGATGTTTCTTTTTCTGTGTGACGTAGTTCACGTAGAATCACCGTACCTGCATCCACTCACTATGCCGCTACGGGCCTGATGACACAGATTTCATTGATGAGTGATACTGCATTGCACGTACGTGCCACAACTTCTTTATCCATTTTTTGCTTTCTGGGATATTTACCTGGTACTGTAGACGAGCTTCTTGGGAACACAGCCGTCCCAAAATTTGCGTGGCTCTCTGTTTTTGATTTTAATTTCCCTAAGTAATAGGACCATAAGTGCAATTGCCATAGGCTGTGTTGCTTTATTTCTTACGTGTTTCAGGAAACACCATACACTTCTCCAGGGTGGCTGTTGTCAATTTACATCCTGCCAATCAGCATAACAAGGCTCCCTGTTCTACATATCCTGTCCTAACTTTCTGGATTTTACACTTTTTTCAGATGGCCCTTTTGCCCGGGGGGCAGTGAGACTTCATTGTAGTGCAGATTTCCTTTACAGGCTTGCTTGGTTGGCCAAAAAGGGCGTATGCGTTTTTCCCTGAATATATTCAGGAAAAAACGCATACGCCCTGTTTGGCCAAGTGCATCATTGTCGACGTTCTGCCTCTTTTCCTATGCTTTCAGGGCAATTCCACTCTACCCCCTGAAATCGTTTTCCTGAAATTCTGCCCCGCTTTCAAGTCCCCTTCGCAGGCTTACTTCAATATATTTTTGGAGGATAGCTGTCATTTATAACTCTGCAGGTTTGTGAATTACAGTGCCCCTGAGCTCCTTTCTTCAACTCGCTTTCTTGTGAGCTGGGCACAAAACTGCAGGATTGCTTCAGGCCCTAATCTGTTTTCAGCAGGGCACGCTGAGCCTTTGTTTAATTCCTCTTCCTGGTCGGCAATGAGCGTTACATTTGCCAGTGCAGACACCTACAGCTAGTCTCTCATTGGTTCTCCCTATTCCTGTTCATCTTGCACAGAAATTGCAAGCTGTGCCAAACAGGAGGTTAAAGGCACTGACTCTCCAAGCGGGGAGAGTGTTAGTAAAGCATCTGGAATGGTGAACCCGAGAACCAGGATACGAAAACTGTGATGCATTTTAAGTCGTTTCCCAATCATACGGTGGACGATACTCTGGGTTTCCCATGCATGTTTTAGCTGGAGGAAGAATCCCTTGAACCTGGAGAGTTGGGACCCATGGAATGGGTACCATGCAGTATGACTTCAAAGGGTCTGCATTTGCTCACCGAAACTCACTAATGCTATCAGCCTGAAGTGTCCAGCCTTATGTCTCAACCAGCTCTGGGTGTAGATGTGGTCAATCCCGGTTGCATCACATGCCCTGAGTGAATTATTTAAGACTTGCTCTCTATTTCACTGTCTTTGTGTTTTGTTTTCGAAATTTATTTTGATAATGGGATTTATCGGATTTTCACTGCTGCGTTTCGGCCGCTGTACACACGCTTGATTCTCTTACGGAGACATATATATCCATGGGTTTTAAGATTCTTCCTAGTCAGGTATATTCCTAGGCGTTGAATATGTGGTGTTGGGTCCATTTCGTTGAGCAAGGAGTAGGTCTTGTCTATTACATATTTGGCTTATAGAAAGTTATCTGTGCTAATTTCAGTCTCTGGTTTTTGCAGCACCCCAACGCACCTTTCCCCATAAGCAAGCACTAGTTGGTTTTCTAAATTTGAGACCCTGTTCTGTTTTGTAATTCAGTTCATGTGTAGTCAAGTTTACATTCCGTGTATTAGTGATATCTTATGATGTTTCTTTTTCTGTGTGACGTAGTTCACGTGGAATCACCGTACCTGCATCCACTAACTATGCCGCTACGGGCCTGATGACACAGATTTCATTGCTGAGTGATATTGCATTGTACGTACGTGCCACAACTTCTTTATCCAATTTTTGCTTTCTGGGATATTTACCTGATACTGTAGACGAGCTTCTTGTGAACACAGCCGTCCCAAATATTGGGGTGGCTGTCTGTTTTTGATTTTAATTTCCGTAAGCTATAGGACCATAAGTGGAAGTGCCATAGGCTGTGTTGCTTTGTTTGTTACGTGTTTCAGGAAACACCATACACTTCTCCATGGTGGCTGCTGGCAATTTACATCCTGCCAATCAGCATAACAAGGCTCCCTGTTCTCCATATCCTGTCCTACATTTCTGGATTTTACACTTTTTTCAGATGGCCCTTTTGCCCGGCGGGCAGTGAGACTTCATTGTAGTGCAGATTTCCTTTACAGGCTTGCTTGGTTGGCCAAAAAGGGCGTATGCGTTTTTTCCTGAATATATTCAGGAAAAAACGCATACGCCCTTTTTGGCCAAGTGCATCATTGTCGACGTTGTGCCTCTTTTCCTATGCTTTCAGGGCAATTCCAGTCTACCCCTGCAATCGTTTTCCTGAAATTCTGCCCCGCTTTCAAGTCCCCTTCGCAGGCTTACTTCAATATATTTTTGGAGGATGGCTGTCATTTATAACTCTGCAGGTTTGTGAAGTACAGTGCCCCTGAGCTCCTTTCTTCAACTCGCTTTCTTGTGAGCTGGGCACAAAACCGCATGATTGCTTCAGGCCCTAATCTGTTTCCGGCAGGGCATGCTGAGCCTTTGGTTAATTCCTCTTCCTGGTGGGAAATGAGCGTTACGTTTGCCCGTGCAGACACCTACAGCTAGTCTCTCATTGGTTCTCCCTATTCCTGTTCATCTTGCACAGAAATTGCAAGCTGGGCCAAACAGGAGGTTAAAGGCACTGACTCTCCAAGCAGGGAGAATGTTAGTAAAGCATCTGGAATGGTGAACCCGAGGACCAGGATACGAAAACTGAGATGCATTTTAAATCGTTTCCCAATCACACGGTGGACCATACTGTGGGGTTCCCATGCATGTTTTAGCTGGAGGAAGAATCCCTTGTACCTGAAGAGTTGGGACCCATGGAATAGGTACCATGCAGTATGACTTCGAAGGGTCTGCATTTGCTCACCGAAACTCACCAATGCTATCAGCCTGAAGTGTCCAGCCGTATGTCTCAACCAGCTCTGGGTGTAGATGTGGTCAATCCCGGTTGCATCACATGCCCTGAGTGAATTATTTAAGAATTGCTCTCTATTTTACTGTCTTTGTGTTTTGTTTTCGAAATTTATTTTGATAATGGGATTTATCGGATTTTCACTGCTGCATTTCGGCCGCTGTACACACGCTTGATTCTCTTACGGAGACATATATATCCATGGGTTTTAAGATTCTTCCTAGTCAGGTATATTCCTAGGCGTTGAATATGTGGTGTTGGGTCCATTTCGTTGAGCAAGGAGTAGGTCTTGTCTATTACATATTTGGCTTATGGAAAGTTATCTGTGCTAATTTCAGTCTCTGGTTTTATGCAGCACCCCAAGGCACCTTTCCCCATAAGCAAGCACTAGTTGGTTTTCTAAATTTGAGACCCTGTTCTGTTTTGTAATTCAGTTCATGTGTAGTCAAGTTTACATTCCGTGTATTAGTGATATCTTATGATGTTTCTTTTTCTGTGTGACGTAGTTCACGTAGAATCACCGTACCTGCATCCACTCACTATGCCGCTACGGGCCTGATGACACAGATTTCATTGCTGAGTGATATTGCATTGTACGTACGTGCCACAACTTCTTTATCCAATTTTTGCTTTCTGGGATATTTACCTTATACTGTAGACGAGCTTCTTGTGAACACAGCCGTCCCAAATATTGGGGTGGCTGTCTGTTTTTGATTTTAATTTCCGTAACCTATAGGACCATAAGTGGAAATGCCATAGGCTGTGTTGCTTTGTTTGTTACGTGTTTCAGGAAACACCATACACTTCTCCATGGTGGCTGCTGGCAATTTACATCCTGCCAATCAGCATAACAAGGCTCCCTGTTCTCCATATCCTGTCCTACCTTCCGGATTTTACACTTTTTTCAGATGGCCCTCTTGCCCGGGGGGCAGTGAGACTTCATTGTAGTGCAGATTTCCTTTACAGGCTTGCTTGGTTGGCCAAAAAGGGCGTATGCGTTTTTTCCTGAATATATTCAGGAAAAAACGCATACGCCCTTTTTGGCCAAGTGCATCATTGTCGACGTTCTGCCTCTTTTCCTATGCTTTCAGGGCAATTCCAGTCTACCCCCTGCAATCGTTTTCCTGAAATTCTGCACCACTTTCAAGTCCCCTTCGCAGGCTTACTTCAATATATTTTTGGAGGATAGCTGTCATTTATAACTCTGCAGGTTTGTGAATTACAGTGCCCCTGAGCTCCTTTCTTCAAGTCGCTTTCTTGTGAGCTGGGCACAAAACCGCAGGATTGCTTCAGGCCCTAATCTGTTTCCGGCAGGGCATGCTGAGCCTTTGGTTAATTCCTCTTCCTGGTGGGAAATGAGCGTTACGTTTGCCCGTGCAGACACCTACAGCTATTTTCTCATTGGTTCTCCCTATTCCTGTTCAGCTTGCACAGAAATTGCAAGCTGGGCCAAACAGGAGGTTAAAGGCACTGACTCTCCAAGCAGGGAGAGTGTTAGTAAAGCATCTGGAATGGTGAACCCGAGGACCAGGATACGAAAACTGAGATGCATTTTAAATCGTTTCCGAATCACACGGTGGACCATACTGTGGGTTTCCCATGCATGTTTTAGCTGGAGGAAGAATCCCTTGAACCTGAAGAGTTGGGACCCATGGAATAGGTACCATGCAGTATGACTTCAAAGGGTCTGCATTTGCTCACCGAAACTCACCAATGCTATCAGCCTGAAGTGTCCAGCCTTATGTGTCATCCAGCTCTGGGTGTAGATGTGGTCCATCCCGGTTGCATCACATGCCCTGAGTGAATTATTTAAGAATTGCTCTCTATTTCACTGTGTTTGTGTTTTGTTTTCGAAAATTATTTTGATAATGGGATTTATCGGATTTTCACTGCTGCGTTTCGGCCGCTGTACACACGCTTGATTCTCTCACGGAGACATATATATCCATGGGTTTTAAGATTCTTCCTAGTCAGGTATATTCCTAGGCGTTGAATATGTGGTGTTGAGTCCATTTCGTTGAGCAAGGAGTAGGTCTTGTCTGTTACATATTTGGCTTATGGAATGTTATCTGTGCTAATTTCAGTCTCTGGTTTTATGCAGCACCCCAAGGCACCTTTACCCATAAGCAAGCACTAGTTGGTTTTCTAAATTTGAGACCCTGTTCTGTTTTGTAATTCAGTTCATGTGTAGTCAAGTTTACATTCCGTGTATTAGTGATATCTTATGATGTTTCTTTTTCTGTGTGACGTAGTTCACGTAGAATCACCGTACCTGCATCCACTCACTATGCCGCTACGGGCCTGATGACACAGATTTCATTGATGAGTGATACTGCATTGCACGTACGTGCCACAACTTCTTTATCCATTTTTTGCTTTCTGGGATATTTACCTGGTACTGTAGACGAGCTTCTTGGGAACACAGCCGTCCCAAAATTTGGGTGGCTCTCTGTTTTTGATTTTAATTTCCCTAAGTAATAGGACCATAAGTGCAATTGCCATAGGCTGTGTTGCTTTATTTCTTACGTGTTTCAGGAAACACCATACACTTCTCCAGGGTGGCTGTTGTCAATTTACATCCTGCCAATCAGCATAACAAGGCTCCCTGTTCTACATATCCTGTCCTAACTTTCTGGATTTTACACTTTTTTCAGATGGCCCTTTTGCCCGGGGGGCAGTGAGACTTCATTGTAGTGCAGATTTCCTTTACAGGCTTGCTTGGTTGGCCAAAAAGGGCGTATGCGTTTTTCCCTGAATATATTCAGGAAAAAACGCATACGCCCTGTTTGGCCAAGTGCATCATTGTCGACGTTCTGCCTCTTTTCCTATGCTTTCAGGGCAATTCCACTCTACCCCCTGAAATCGTTTTCCTGAAATTCTGCCCCGCTTTCAAGTCCCCTTCGCAGGCTTACTTCAATATATTTTTGGAGGATAGCTGTCATTTATAACTCTGCAGGTTTGTGAATTACAGTGCCCCTGAACTCCTTTCTTCAACTCGCTTTCTTGTGAGCTGGGCACAATACCGCAGGATTGCTTCAGGCCCTAATCTGTTCCGGCAGGGCACACTGAGCCTTTGGTTAATTCCTCTTCCTGGTGGGAAATGAGCGTTACATTTGCCCGTGCAGACACCTATAGCTAGTCTCTCATTGGTTCTCCCTATTCCTGTTCATCTTGCACAGAAATTGCAAGCTGTGCGAAACAGGAGGTTAAAGGCACTGACTCTCCAAGCGGGGAGAGTGTTAGTAAAGCATCTGGAATGGTGAACCCGAGGACCAGGATACGAAAACTGAGATGCATTTTAAATCGTTTCCCAATCACACGGTGGACCATACTGTGGGTTTCCCATGCATGTTTTAGCTGGAGGAAGAATCCCTTGAACCTGAAGAGTTGGGACCCATGGAATAGATACCATGTAGTATGACTTCAAAGGGTCTGCATTTGCTCACTGAAACTCACCAATGCTATCAGCCTGAAGTGTCCATCCTTATGTCTCAACCAGCTCTGTGTGTAGATGTGGTAAATCCCGGTTTCATCACATGTCCTGAGTGAATTATTTAAGAATTGCTCTCTATTTCACTGTCTTTGTGTTTTATTTTCAAAATTTATTTTGATAATGGGATTTATCGGATTTTCACTGCTGCCTTTCGGCCGCTGTACACATGCTTGATTCTCTTACGGAGACATATATATCCATGGGTTTTAAGATTCTTCCTAGTCAGGTATATTTCTACGCATTGAATATGTGGTGTTGGGTCCATCT
The DNA here is from genome assembly GCF_963924675.1 of Phocoena phocoena. NCBI lineage: Eukaryota > Metazoa > Chordata > Mammalia > Artiodactyla > Phocoenidae > Phocoena > Phocoena phocoena. The sequence continues at coordinate 443,796 of NW_027077452.1, forward strand.
CATTGAGCAAGGAGTAGGTCTTGTCTATTACATATTTGGCTTATGGAAAGTTATCTGTGCTAATTTCAGTCTCTGGTTTTATGCAGCACCCCAACGCACCTTTCCCCATAAGCAAGCACTAGTTGGTTTTCTAAATTTGAGACCCTGTTCTGTTTTGTTATTCAGTTCATGTGTAGTCAAGTTTACATTCCGTGTATTAGTGATATCTTATGATGTTTCTTTTTCTGTGTGACGTAGTTCACGTAGAATCACCGTACCTGCATCCACTCACTATGCCGCAAAGGGCCTGATGACACAGATTTCATTGCTGAGTGATATTGCATTGTACGTACGTGCCACAACTTCTTTATCCAATTTTGCTTTCTGGGATATTTACCTTATAATGTAGACGAGCTTCTTGTGAACACAGCCGTCCCAAATATTGGGGTGGCTGTCTGTTTTTGATTTTAATTTCCGTAAGCTATAGGACCATAAGTGGAATTGCCATAGGCTGTGTTGCTTTGTTTGTTACGTGTTTCAGGAAACACCATACACATCTCCATGGTGGCTGCTGGCAATTTACATCCTGCCAATCAGCATAACAAGGCTCCCTGTTCTCCATATCCTGTCCTACATTTCTGGATTTTACACTTTTTTCAGATGGCCCTGTTGGCCGGCGGGTAGTGAGACTTCATTTTAGTGCAGATTTCCTTTACAGGCTTGCTTGGTTGGCCAAAAAGTGCGTATGCGTTTTTTCCTGAATATATTCAGGAAAAAACGCATACGCCCTTTTTGGCCAAGTGCATCATTGTCGACGTTCTGCCTCTTTTCCTATGCTTTCAGGGCAATTCCAGTCTACCCCCTGCAATCGTTTTCCTGAAATTCTGCCCCGCTTTCAAGTCCCCTTCGCAGGCTTACTTCAATATATTTTTGGAGGATAGCTGTCATTTATAACTCTGCAGGTTTGTGAATTACAGTGCCCCTGAGCTCCTTTCTTCAACTCGCTTTCTTGTGAGCTGGGCACAAAACCGCAGGATTGCTTCAGGCCCTAATCTGTTTTCAGCAGGGCACGCTGAGCCTTTGTTTAATTCCTCTTCCTGGTTGGCAATGAGCGTTACATTTGCCCGTTCAGACACCTACAGCTAGTCTCTCATTGGTTCTCCCTATTCCTGTTCATCTTGCACAGAAATTGCAAGCTGTGCCAAACAGGAGGTTAAAGGCAGTGACTCTCCAAGCGGGGAGAGTGTTAGTAAAGCATCTGGAATGGTGAACCCGAGGACCAGGATACGAAAACTGAGATGCATTTTAAATCGTTTCCCAATCACACGGTGGACCATACTGTGGGGATCCCATGCATGTTTTAGCTGGAGGAAGAATCCCTTGTACCTGAAGAGTTGGGACCCATGGAATAGGTACCATGCAGTATGACTTCAAAGGGTCTGCATTTGCTCACCGAAACTCACCAATGCTATCAGCTTGAAGTGTCCAGCCTTATGTCTCAACCAGCTCTGGGTGTAGATGTGGTCAATCCCGGTTGCATCACATGCCCTGAGTGAATTAGTTAAGAATTGCTCTCTATTTCACTGTCTTTGTGTTTTGTTTTCGAAATTTATTTTGATAATGGGATTTATCGGATTTTCACTGCTGTGTTTCGGCTGCTGTACACATGCTTGAATCTCTTACGGAGACATATATATCCATGGGTTTTAAGATTCTTCCTAGTCAGGTATATTCATAGGCGTTGAATATGTGGTGTTGAGTCCATTTCGTTGAGCAAGGAGTAGGTCTTGTCTATTACATATTTGGCTTATGGAATGTTATCTGTGCTAATTTCAGTCTCTGGTTTTATGCAGCACCCCAAGGCACCTTTCCCCATAAGCAAGCACTAGTTGGTTTTCTAAATTTGAGACCCTGTTCTGTTTTGTAATTCAGTTCATGTGTAGTCAAGTTTACATTCCGTGTATTAGTGATATCTTATGATGTTTCTTTTTCTGTGTGACGTAGTTCACGTAGAATCACCGTACCTGCATCCACTCACTATGCCGCTACGGGCCTGATGACACAGATTTCATTGCTGAGTGATATTGCATTGCACGTACGTGCCACAACTTCTTTATCCATTTTTTGCTTTCTGGGATATTTACCTGGTACTGTAGACGAGCTTCTTGGAAACACAGCCGTCCCAAACTTTGGAGTGGCTCTCTGTTTTTGATTTTAATTTCACTAAGTAATAGGACCATAAGTGCAATTGCCATAGGCTGTGTTGCTTTGTTTGTTACGTGTTTCAGGAAACACCATACACTTCTCCATGGTGGCTGCTGGCAATTTACATCCTGCCAATCAGCATAACAAGGCTCCCTGTTCTCCATATCCTGTCCTACATTTCTGGATTTTACACTTTTTTCAGATGGCCCTTTTGCCCGGCGGGCAGTGAGACTTCATTGTAGTGCAGATTTCCTTTACAGGCTTGCTTGGTTGGCCAAAAAGGGCGTATGCGTTTTTTCCTGAATATATTCAGGAAAAAACGCATACGCCCTTTTTGGCCAAGTGCATCATTGTCGACGTTCTGCCTCTTTTCCTATGCTTTCAGGGCAATTCCAGTCTACCCCTTGCAATCGTTTTCCTGAAATTCTGCCCCGCTTTCAAGTCCCCTTCGCAGGCTTACTTCAATATATTTTTGGAGGATGGCTGTCATTTATAACTCTGCAGGTTTGTGAAGTACAGTGCCCCTGAGCTCCTTTCTTCAACTCGCTTTCTTGTGAGCTGGGCACAAAACCGCATGATTGCTTCAGGCCCTAATCTGTTTCCGGCAGGGCATGCTGAGCCTTTGGTTAATTCCTCTTCCTGGTGGGAAATGAGCGTTACGTTTGCCCGTGCAGACACCTACAGCTAGTCTCTCATTGGTTCTCCCTATTCCTGTTCATCTTGCACAAAAATTGCAAGCTGGGCCAAACAGGAGGTTAAAGGCACTGACTCTCCAAGCACGGAGAGTGTTAGTAAAGCATCTGGAATGGTGAACCCGAGGACCAGGATACAAAAACTGAGATGCATTTTAAATCGTTTCCCAATCACACGGTGGACCATACTGTGGGGTTCCCATGCATGTTTTAGCTGGAGGAAGAATCCCTTGAACCTGAAGATTTGGGACCCATGGAATAGGTACCATGCAGTATGACTTCAAAGGGTCTGCATTTGCTCACCGAAACTCACCAATGCTATCAGCCTGAAGTGTCCAGCCTTATGTGTCATCCAGCTCTGGGTGTAGATGTGGTCAATCACGGTTGCATCACATGCCCTGAGTGAATTATTTAAGAATTGCTCTCTATTTCACTGTCTTTGTGTTTTGTTTTCGAAATTTATTTTGATAATGGGATTTATCGGATTTTCACTGCTGCGTTTCGGTCGCTGTACACACGCTTGATTCTCTTACGGAGACATATATATCCATGGGTTTTAAGATTCTTCCTAGTCAGGTATATTCCTAGGCGTTGAATATGTGGTGTTGAGTCCATTTCGTTGAGCAAGGAGTAGGTCTTGTCTATTACATATTTGGCTTATGGAATGTTATCTGTGCTAATTTCAGTCTCTGGTTTTATGCAGCACCCCATGGCACCTGTCCCCATAAGCAAGCACTAGTTGGTTTTCTAAATTTGAGACCCTGTTCTGTTTTGTAATTCAGTTCATGTGTAGTCAAGTTTACATTCCGTGTATTAGTGATATCTTATGATGTTTCTTTTTCTGTGTGACGTAGTTCACGTAGAATCACCGTACCTGCATCCATTCGCTATGCCGCTACGGGCCTGATGACACAGATTTCATTGCTGAGTGATACTGCATTGCACGTACGTGCCACAACTTCTTTATCCATTTTTTGCTTTCTGGGATATTTACCTGGTACTGTAGACGAGCTTCTTGGGAACACAGCCGTCCCAAACTTTGGGGTGGCTCTCTGTTTTTGATTTTAATTTCCCTAAGGAATAGGACCATAAGTGCAATTGCCATAGGCTGTGTTGCTTTGTTTCTTACGTGTTTCAGGAAACACCATACACTTCTCCAGGGTGGCTGCTGGCAATTAACATCCTGCCAATCAGCATAACAAGGCTCCCTGTTCTCCATATCCTGTCCTACATTTCTGGATTTTACACTTTTTTCAGATGGCCCTTTTGCCCGGGGGGCAGTGAGACTTCATTGTAGTGCAGATTTCCTTTACAGGCTTGCTTGGTTGGCCAAAAAGGGCGTATGCGTTTTTTCCTGAATATATTCAGGAAAAAACGCATACGCCCTTTTTGGCCAAGTGCATCATTGTCAACGTTCTGCCTCTTTTCCTATGCTTTCAGAGCAATTCCAGTCTACCCCCTGCAATCGTTTTCCTGAAATTCTGCCCCGCTCTCAAGTCCCCTTCGTAGGCTTACTTCAATATATTTTTGGAGGATAGCTGTCATTTATGACTCTGCAGGTTTGTGAATTACAGTGCCCCTGAGCTCCTTTCTTCAACTCGCTTTCTTGTGAGCTGGGCACAAAACCGCAGGATTGCTTCAGGCCCAAATCTGTTTCCGGCAGGGCACACTGAGCCTTTGGTTAATTCCTCTTCCTGGTAGGAAATGAGCGTTACATTTGCCCGTGCAGACACCTACAGCTAGTCTCTCATTGGTTCTCCCTATTCCTATTCATCTTGCACAGAAATTGCAAGCTGTGCCAAACAGGAGGTTAAAGGCACTGACTCTCCAAGCAGGGAGAGTGTTAGTAAAGCATCTGGAATGGTGAACCCGAGGACCAGGATACGCAAACTGAGATGCATTTTAAATCGTTTCCCAATCACACAGTGGACCATACTGTGGGTTTCCCATGCATGTTTTAGCTGGAGGAAGAATCCCTTGAACCAGAAGAGTTGGGACCCATGGAATAGGTACCATGCAGTATGACTTCAAAGGGTCTGCATTTGCTCACCGAAACTCACCAATGCTATCAGCCTGAAGTGTCCAGCCTTATGTCTCAACCAGCTCTGGGTGTAGATGAGGTCAATCCCGGTTGCATCACATTCCATGAGTGAATTATTTAAGAATTGCTCTCTATTTCACTGTCTTTGTGTTTTGTTTTCGAAATTTATTTTGATAATGGGATTTATCGGATTTTCACTGCTGCGTTTCGGCCGCTGTACACACGCTTGATTCTCTTACGGAGACATATATATCCATGGGTTTTAAGATTCTTCCTAGTCAGGTATATTCCTAGGCGTTGAATATGTGGTGTTGGGTCCATTTCGTTGAACAAGGAGTAGGTCTTGTCTATTACATATTTGGCTTATGGAAAGTTATCTGTGCTAATTTCAGTCTCTGGTTTTATGCAGCACCCCAAGGCACCTTTCACCATAAGCAAGCACTAGTCGGTTTTCTAAATTTGAGACCCTGTTCTGTTTTGTAATTCAGTTCATGTGTAGTCAAGTTTACATTCCGTGTATTAGTGATATCTTATGATGTTTCTTTTTCTGTGTGACGTAGTTCACGTAGAAACAACGTACCTGCATCCACTCACTATGCCGCTACGGGCCTGATGACACAGATTTCATTGATGAGTGATATTGCATTGTACGTACGTGCCACAACTTCTTTATCCATTGTTTGCTTTCTGGGATATTTACCTGATACTGTAGACGAGCTTCTTTTGAACACAGCCGTCCCAAATATTGGGGTGGCTGTCTGTTTTTGATTTTAATTTCCGTAAGCTATAGGACCATAAGTGGAAGTGCCATAGGCTGTGTTGTTTTGTTTCTTACGTGTTTCAGGAAACACCATACACTTCTCCAGGGTGGCTGTTCACAATTTACATCCTGCCAATCAGCATAACAAGGCTCCCTGTTCTCCATATCCTGTCCTACCTTTCTGGATTTTACACTGTTTTCAGATGGCCCTTTTGCCTGGGGGGCAGTGAGACTTCATTGTAGTGCAGATTTCCTTTACAGGCTTGCTTGGTTGGCCAAAAAGGGTGTATGCGTTTTTTCCTGAATATATTCAGGAAAAAACGCATATGCCCTTTTTGGCCAAGTGCATCATTGTCGACGTTCTGCCTCTTTTCCTATGCTTTCAGGGCAATTCCCGTCTACCCCCTGCAATCGTTTTCCTGAAATTCTGCCCCGCTTTCAAGTCCCCTTCGCAGGCTTACTTCAATATATTTTTGGAGGATAGCTGTCATTTATAACTCTGCAGGTTTGTGAATTACAGTGCCCCTGAGCTCCTTTCTTCAACTCGCTTTCTTGTGAGCTGAGCCCAAAACCGCAGGATTGCTTCAGGCCCTAATCTGTTTCCGGCAGGGCACGCTGAGCCTTTGGTTAATTCCTCTTCCTGGTGGGAAATGAGCGTTATATTTGCCCGTGCAGACACCTACAGCTAGTCTCTCATTGGTTCTCCCTATTCCTGTTCATCTTGCACAGAAATTGCAAGCTGTGCCAAAGAGGAGGTTAAAGGCACTGACTCTCCAAGCGGGGAGAGTATTAGTAAAGCATCTGGAATGGTGAACCCGAGGACCAGGATACGAAAACTGAGATGCATTTTTAATCGTTTCCCAATCACACGGTGGACGATACTCTGGGTTTCTCATGCATGTTTTAGCCGGAGGAAGAATACTTTGAACCTGGAGAGTTGGGACCCATGGAATGGGTACCATGCAGTATGACTTCAAAGGGTCTGCATTTGCTCACCGAAACTCACCAATGCTATCAGCCTGAAGTGTCCAGCCTTATGTCTCAAGCAGCTCTGGGTGTAGTTGTGGTAAATCCCGGTTGCGTCACATGCCCTGAGTGAATTATTTAAGAATTGCTCTCTATTTCACTGTCATTGAGTTTTGTTTTTGAAATTTATTTTGATAATGGGATTTATCGGATTTTCACTGCTGCGTTTATGCCGCTATACACACGCTTGATTCTCTTATGGAGACATATAAATCCATGGGTTTTAAGATTCTTCCTAGTCAGGTATATTCCTAGGCGTTGAATATGTGGTGTTGAGTCCATTTCGTTGAGCAAGGAGTAGGTCTTGTCTATTACATATTTGGCTTATGGAATGTTATCTGTGCTAATTTCAGTCTCTGGTTTTATGCAGCACCCCAAGGTACCTTTCCCCATAAGCAAGCACTAGTTGATTTTCTAAATTTGAGACCCTGTTCTGTTTTGTAATTCAGTTCATGTGTAGTCAAGTTTACATTCCGTGTATTAGTGATATCTTATGATGTTTCTTTTTCTGTGTGATGTAGTTCACGTAGAATCACCGTACCTGCATCCACTCACTATGCCGCTATGGGCCTGATGACACAAATTTCATTGCTGAGTGATATTGCATTGCACGTACGTGCCACAACTTCTTTATCCATTTTTTGCTTTCTGGGATATTTACCTGGTACTGTAGACGAGCTTCTTGGGAACACAGCCGTCCCAAATATTGGGGCGGCTGTCTGTTTTTGATTTTAATTTCCGTAAGCTATAGGACCATAAGTGGAAGTGCAATAGGCTGTGTTGCTTTGTTTCTTACGTGTTTCAGGAAACACCATACACTTCTCCAGGGTGGCTGTTCACAATTTACATCCTGCCAATCACCATAACAAGGCTCCCTGTTCTCCATATCCTGTCCTACCTTTCTGGATTTTACACTTTTTTCAGATGGCCCTTTTGCCCGGGGGGCAGTGAGACTCCATTGTAGTGCAGATTTCCTTTACAGGCTTGCTTGGTTGGCCAAAAAGGGCGTATGCGTTTTTTCCTAAATATATTCAGGAAAAAACGCATACGCCCTTTTTGGCCAAGTGCATCATTGTCGACGTTTTGCCTCTTTTCCTATGCTTTCAGGGCAATTCCAGTCTACCCCCTGCAATCGTTTTCCTGAAATTCTGCCCCGCTTTCAAGTCCCCTTCGCAGGCTTACTTCAATATATTTTTGGAGGATAGCTGTCATTTATAACTCTGCAGGTTTGTGAATTACAGTGCCCCTGAGCTCCTTTCTTCAACTCGCTTTCTTGTGAGCTGGGCACAAAACCGCAGGATTGCTTCAGGCCCTAATCTGTTTCCAGAGGGCACACTGAGCCTTTGTTTAATTCCTCTTCCTGGTGGGAAATGAGCGTTACATTTGCCCGTGCAGACACCTACATCTAATCTCTCATTGCTTCTCCTATTCCTGTTCATCTTGCACAGAAATTGCAAGCTGTGCCAAATACGAGGTTAAAGGCACTGACTGTCCAAGCGGGGAGATGGTTAGTAAAGCATCTGGAATGGTGAACCCGAGGACCGGGATACGAAAACTGAGATGCATTTTTAATCGTTTCCCAATCACATGGTGGACGATACTCTGGGTTTCTCATGCATGTTTTAGCCGGAGGAAGAATCCTTTGAACCTGGAGAGTTGTGACCCATGGAATGGGTACCATGCAGTATGACTTCAAAGGGTCTGCATTTGCTCACCGAACCTCACCAATGCTATCAGCCTGAAGTGTCCAGCCTTATGTCTCAAGCAGCTCTGGGTGTAGTTGTGGTAAATCCTGGTTGCATCACATGCCCTGAGTGAATTATTTAAGAATTGCTCTCTATTTCACTGTCATTGTGTTTTGTTTTCAAAATTTATTTTGATAATGGGATTTACCGGATTTTCACTGCTGCGTTTCGGCCGCTGTACACAAGCTTGATTCTCTTACGGAGACATATATATCCATGGGTTTTAAGATTCTTCCTAGTCAGGTATATTCCTAGGCGTTGAATATGTGGTGTTGGGGCCATTTCGTTGAGCAAGGAGTAGGTCTTGTCAATTACATATTTGGCTTATGAAAAGTTAACTGTGCTAATTTCAGTCTCTGGTTTTATGCAGCACCCCAAGGCACCTTTCCCCATATGCAAGCACTAGTTGATTTTCTAAATTTGAGACCCTGTTCTGTTTTGTAATTCAGTTCATGTGTAGTCAAGTTTAAATTCCGTGTATTAGTGATATCTTATGATGTTTCTTTTTCTGTGTGACGTAGTTCACGTAGAATCACCGTACCTGCATCCACTCACTATGCCGCTACGGGCCTGATGACACAGATTTCATTGCTGAGTGATATTGCATTGCACGTACGTGCCACAACTTCTTTATCCATTTTTTGCTTTCTGGGATATTTACCTGGTACTGTAGACGAGCTTCTTGGAAACACAGCCGTCCCAAACTTTGGAGTGGCTCTCTGATTTTGATTTTAATTTCCCTAAGGAATAGGACCATAAGTGCAATTGCCATAGGCTGTGTTGCTTTATTTCTTACGTGTTTCAGGAAACACCATACACTTCTCCAGGGTGGCTGCCGGCAATTTACATCCTGCCAATCAGCATAACAAGGCTCCCTGTTCTCCATATCCTGTCCTACCTTTCTGAATTTTACACTTTTTTCAGATGGCCCTTTTGCCCGGGGGGGGGGGGGGCAGTGAGACTTCATTGTAGTGCAGATTTCCTTTACAGGCTTGCTTGGTTGGCCAAAAAGGGCGTATGCGTTTTTTCCTGAATATATTCAGGAAAAAACGCATACGCCCTTTTTGGCCAAGTGCATCATTGTCGACGTTCTGCCTCTTTTCCTATGCTTTCAGGGCAATTCCAGTCTACCCCCTGCAATCGTTTTCCAGAAATTCTGCCCCCCTTTCAAGTCCCCTTCGCAGGCTTACTTCAATATATTTTTGGAGGATAGCTGTCATTTATAACTCTGCAGGTTTGTGAATTACAGTGCCCCTGAGCTCCTTTCTTCAACTCGCTTTCTTGTGAGCTGGGCACAAAACCGCAGGATTGCTTCAGGCCCTAATCTGTTTCCGGCAGGGCACACTGAGCCTTTGGTTAATTCCTCTTCCTGGTGGTAAATGAGCGTTACATTTGCCCGTGCAGACACCTATAGCTAGTCTCTCATTGGTTCTCCCTTTTCCTGTTCATCTTGCACAGAAATTGCAAGCTGTGCGAAACAGGAGGTTAAAGGCACTGACTCTCCAAGCGGGGAGAGTGTTAGTAAAGCATCTGGAATGGTGAACCCGAGGACCAGGATACGAAAACTGAGATGCATTTTAAATCGTTTCCCAATCACACGGTGGACCATACTGTGGGGTTCCCATGCATGTTTTAGCTGGAGGAAGAATCCCTTGAACCTGAAGAGTTGGCACCCATGGAATAGGTACCATGCAGTATGACTTCAAAGGGTCTGCATTTGCTCACCGAAACTCACCAATGCTATCAGCCTGAAGTGTCCAGCCTTATGTCTCAACCAGCTCTGGGTGTAGATGTGGTCAATCCCGGTTGCATCACATGCCCTGAGTGAATTAGTTAAGAATTGCTCTCTATTTCACTGTCTTTGTGTTTTGTTTTCGAAATTTATTTTGATAATGGGATTTATCGGATTTTCACTGCTGCGTTTCGGCCGCTGTACACATGCTTGATTCTCTTACGGAGACATATATATCCATGGGTTTTAAGATTCTACCTAGTCAGGTATATTCCTAGGCGTTGAATATGTGGTGTTGAGTCCATTTCGTTGAGCAAGGAGTAGGTCTTGTCTATTACATATTTGGCTTATGGAATGTTATCTGTGCTAATTTCAGTCTCTGGTTTTATGCAGCACCCCAAGGCACCTTTCCCCATAAGCAAGCACTAGTTGGTTTTCTAAATTTGAGACCCTGTTCTGTTTTGTAATTCAGTTCATGTGTAGTCAAGTTTACATTCCGTGTATTAGTGATATCTTATGATGTTTCTTTTTCTGTGTGACGTAGTTCACGTAGAATCACCGTACCTGAATCCACTCACTATGCCGCTACGGGCCTGATGACACAGATTTCATTGCTGAGTGATATTGCATTGCACGTACGTGCCACAACTTCTTTATCCATTTTTTGCTTTCTGGGATATTTACCTGGTACTGTAGACGAGCTTCTTGGAAACACAGCCGTCCCAAACTTTGGAGTGGCTCACTCTTTTTGATTTTAATTTCCCTAAGGAATAGGACCATAAGTGCAATTGCCATAGGCTGTGTTGCTTTATTTCTTACGTGTTTCAGGAAACACCATACACTTCTCCAGGGTGGCTGTTGGCAATTTTCATCCTGCCAATCAGCATAACAAGGCTCCCTGTTCTCCATATCCTGTCCTACCTTTCTGGATTTTACACTTTTTTCAGATGGCCCTCTTGCCTGGGGGGCAGTGAGACTTCATTGTAGTGCAGATTTCCTTTACAGGCTTGCTTGTTTGGCCAAAAAGGGCATATGCGTTTTTTCCTGAATATATTCAGGAAAAAACGCATACACACTTTTTGGCCAAGTGCATCATTGTCGACGTTGTGCCTCTTTTCCTATGCTTTCAGGGCAATTCCAGTCTACCCCCTGCCATCGTTTTCCTGAAATTCTGCCCCGCTTTCAAGTCCCCTACGCAGGCTTACTTCAATATACTTTTGGAAGATAGCTGTCATTTATAACTCTGCAGGTTTGTGAATTACAGTGCCCCTGAGCTCCTTTCTTCAACTCGCTTTCTTGTGAGCTGGGCACAAAACCGCAGGATTGCTTCAGGCCCTAATCTGTTTCCAGCAGGGCACACTGAGCCTTTGTTTAATTCCTCTTCCTGGTGGGCAATGAGCGTTACATTTGCCCGTGCAGACACCTATAGCTAGTCTCTCATTGGTTCTCCCTATTCCTGTTCATCTTGCACAGAAATTGCAAGCTGTGCCAAAGAGGAGGTTAAAGGCACTGACTCTCTAAGCGGGGAGAGTGTTAGTAAAGCATCTGGAATGGTGAACCCGAGGACCAGGATACGAAAACTGAGATGCATTTTAAATCGTTTCCCAATCACACGGTGGACGATACTCTGGGTTTCCCATGCATGTTTTAGCTGGAGGAAGAATCCCTTGAACCTGGAGAGTTGGGACCCATGGAATGGGTACCATGCAGTATGACTTCAAAGGGTCTGCATTTGCTCACCGACACTCACCAATGCTATCAGCCTGAAGTGTCCAGCCTTATGTCTCAACCAGCTCTGGGTGTAGATGTGGTCAACCCCGGTTGCATCACATGCCCTGAGTGAATTATTTAAGAATTGCTCTCTATTTCACTGTCTTTGTGTTTTGTTTTCGAAATTTATTTTGATAATGGGATTTATCAGATTTTCACTGCCGCATTTCGGCCGCTGTACACACGCTTGATTCTCTTATGGAGACATTTATATCCATGGGTTTTAAGATTATTCCTAGTCAGGTATATTCCTAGGCGTTGAATATGTGGTGTTGAGTCCATGTCGTTTAGCAAGGAGTAGGTCTTGTCTATTACATATTTGGCTTATGGAATGTTATCTGTGCTAATTTCAGTCTCTGGTTTTATGCAGCACCCCATGGCACCTTTCCCCATAAGTAAGCACTAGTTGGTTTTCTAAATTTGAGACCCTGTTCTGTTTTGTAATTCAGTTCATGTGTAGTCAAGTTTACATTCCGTGTATTAGTGATATCTTATGATGTTTCTTTTTCTGTGTGACGTAGTTCACGTAGAATCACCGTACCTGCATCCATTCGCTATGCCGCTACGGGCCTGATGACACAGATTTCATTGCTGAGTGATACTGCATTGCACGTACGTGCCACAACTTCTTTATCCATTTTTTGCTTTCTGGGATATTTACCTGGTACTGTAGACGAGCTTCTTGGGAACACAGCCGTCCCAAACTTTGGGGTGGCTCTCTGTTTTTGATTTTAATTTCCCTAAGGAATAGGACCATAAGTGCAATTGCCATAGGCTGTGTTGCTTTGTTTCTTACGTGTTTTAGGAAACACCATACACTTCTCCAGGGTGGCTGCTGGCAATTTACATCCTGCCAATCAGCATAACAAGGCTCCCTGTTCTCCATATCCTGTCCTACATTTCTGGATTTTACACTTTTTTCAGATGGCCCTTTTGCCCGGGGGGCAGTGAGACTTCATTGTAGTGCAGATTTCCTTTACAGGCTTGCTTGGTTGGCCAAAAAGGGCGTATGCGTTTTTTCCTGAATATATTCAGGAAAAAACGCATACGCCCTTTTTGGCCAAGTGCATCATTGTCAACGTTCTGCCTCTTTTCCTATGCTTTCAGGGCAATTCCAGTCTACCCCCTGCAATCGTTTTCCTGAAATTCTGCCCTGCTTTCAAGTCCCCTTCGCAGGCTTACTTCAATATATTTTTGGAGGATAGCTGTCATTTATGACTCTGCAGGTTTGTGAATTACAGTGCCCCTGAGCTCCTTTCTTCAACTTGCTTTCTTGTGAGCTGGGCACAAAACCGCAGGATTGCTTCAGGCCCTAATCTGTTTCCGGCAGGGCACACTGAGCCTTTGGTTAATTCCTCTTCCTGGTCGGCAATGAGCGTTACATTTGCCCGTGCAGACACCTACAGCTAGTCTCTCATTGGTTCTCCCTATTCCTGTTCATCTTGCACAGAAATTGCAAGCTGTGCCAAAGAGGAGGTTAAAGGCACTGACTCTCCAAGCGGGGAGAGTGTTAGTAAAGCATCTGGAATGGTGAACCCGAGGACCAGGATACGCAAACTGAGATGCATTTTATATCGTTTCCCAATCACACGGTGGACCATACTCTGGGTTTCCCATGCATGTTTTAGCTGGAGGAAGAATCCCTTGAACCAGAAGAGTTGGAACCCATGGAATAGGTACCATGCAGTATGACTTCAAAGGGTCTGCATTTGCTCACCGAAACTCACCAATGATATCATCCTGAAGTGTCCAGCCTTATGTCTCAACCAGCTCTGGGTGTAGATGTGGTCAATCCCGGTTGCATCACATGCCCTGAGTGAATTATTTAAGAATTGCTCTCTATTTCACTGTCTTTGTGTTTTGTTTTCGAAATTTATTTTGATAATGGGATTTATCGGATTTTCACTGCTGCGTATCGGCCGCTGTACACACGCTTGATTCTCTTACGGAGACATATATATCCATGGGTTTTAAGATTCTTCCTAGTCAGGTATATTCCTAGGCGTTGAATATGTGGTGTTGGGTCCATTTCGTTGAGCAAGGAGTAGGTCTTTTCTATTACATATTTGGCTTATGGAAAGTTATCTGTGCTAATTTCAGTCTCTGGTTTTAAGCAGCACCCCAAGGCTCCTTTCCCCATAAGCAAGCACTAGTTGGTTTTCTAAATTTGAGACCCTGTTCTGTTTTGTAATTCAGTTCATGTGTAGTCAAGTTTACATTCCATGTATTAGTGATATCTTATGATGTTTCTTTTTCTGTGTGACGTAGTTCACGTAGAATCACCGTAACTGCATCCACTCACTATGCCGCTATGGGCCTGATGACACAGATTTCATTGCTGAGTGATATTGCATTGCACGTACGTGCCACAACTTCTTTATCCATTTTTTGCTTTCTGGGATATTTACCTGATACTGTAGACGAGCTTCTTGTGAACACAGTCGTCCCAAATATTGGGGTGGCTGTCTGTTTTTGATTTTAATTTCCGTAAGCTATAGGACCATAAGTGGAAGTGCCATAGGCTGTGTTGCTTTGTTTCTTACGTGTTTCAGGAAACACCATACACTTCTCCAGGGTGGCTGCCGGTAATTTACATCCTGCCAATCAGCATAACAAGGCTCCCTGTTCTCCATATCCTGTCCTACATTTCTGGATTTTACACTTTTTTCAGATGGCCCTTTTGCCCGGGGGGCAGTGAGACTTCATTGTAGTGCAGATTTCCTTTACAGGCTTGCTCGGTTGGCCAAAAAGGGCGTATGCGTTTTTTCCTGAATATATTCAGGAAAAAACGCATACGCCCTTTTTGGCCAAGTGCATCATTGTCAACGTTCTGCCTCTTTTCCTATGCTTTCAGGGCACTTCCAGTCTACCCCCTGCAATCGTTTTCCAGAAATTCTGCCCCCCTTTCAAGTCCCCTTCGCAGGCTTACTTCAATATATTTTTGGAGGATAGCTGTCATTTATGACTCTGCAGGTTTGTGAATTACAGTGCCCCTGAGCTCCTTTCTTCAACTCGCTTTCTTGTGAGCTGGGCACAAAACCGCAGGATTGCTTCAGGCCCTAATCTGTTTCCGGCAGGGCATGATGAGCCTTTGGTTAATTCCTCTACCTGGTGGGAAATGAGCGTTACATTTGCCTGTGCAGACACCTACAGCTAGTCTCTCATTGGTTCTCCCTATTCCTGTTCATCTTGCACAGAAATTGCAAGCTGTGCCAAAGAGGAGGTTAAAGGCACTGACTCTCCAAGCGGGGAGAGTGTTAGTAAAGCATCTGGAATGTTGAACTCGAGGACCAGGATACGAAAACTGAGATGCATTTTAAATCGTTTCCCAATCACACGGTGGACGATACTCTGGGTTTCCCATGCATGTTTTAGATGGAGGAAGAATCCCTTGAACCTGGAGAGTTGGGACCCATGGAATGGGTACCATGCAGTATGACTTCAAAGGGTCTGCATTTGCTCACCGAAACTCACCAATGCTATCAGCCTGAAGTGTCCAGCCTTATGTCTCAACCAGCTCTGGGTGTAGATGTGGTCAATCCCGGTTGCATCACATGCCCTGAGTGAATTATTTAAGAATTGCTCTCTATTTCACTGTCTTTGTGTTTTGTTTTCGAAATTTATTTTGATAATGGGATTTATCGGATTTTCACTGCTGCGTTTCCGCCGCTGTACACACGCTTGATTCTCTTACGGAGACATATATATCCATGGGTTTTAAGATTCTTCCTAGTCAGGTATATTCCTAAGCGTTGAATATGTGGTGTTGAGTCCATTTCGTTGAGCAAGGAGTAGGTCTTGTCTATTACATATTTGGCTTATGGAATGTTATCTGTGCTAATTTCAGTCTCTGGTTTTATGCAGCACCCCAAGGCACCTTTCCCCATAAGCAAGCACTAGTTGGTTTTCTAAATTTGAGACCCTGTTCTGTTTTGTAATTCAGTTCATGTGTAGTCAAGTTTACATTCCGTGTATTAGTGATATCTTATGATGTTTCTTTTTCTGTGTGACGTAGTTCACGTAGAATCACCGTACCTGCATCCACTCATTATGCTGCCACGGGCCTGATGACACAGATTTCATTGCTGAGTGATATTGCATTGTACGTACGTGCCACAACTTCTTTATCCATTTTTTGCTTTCTGGGATATTTACCTGATACTGTAGACGAGCGTCTTGTGAACACAGCCGTACCAAATATTGGGGTGGCTGTCTGTTTTTGATTTTAATTTCCGTAAGCTATAGGACCATAAGTGGAAGTGCCATAGGCTGTGTTGCTTTGTTTCTTACGTGTTTCAGGAAACACCATACACTTCTCCAGGGTGGCTCCTGGCAATTTACATCCTGCCAATCAGCATAACAAGGCTCCCTGTTCTCCATATTCTGTCCTACCTTTCTGGATTTTACACTTTTTTCAGATGGCCCTTTTGCCGGGGGGCAGTGAGACTTCATTGTAGTGCAGATTTACTTTACAGGCTTGCTTGGTTGGCCAAAAAGGGCGTATGCGTTTTTTACTGAATATTCAGGAAAAAACGCATATCCCCTTTTTGGCCAAGTGCATCATTGTCGACTTTCTGCCTCTTTTCCTATGCTTTCAGGGCAATTCCAGTCTACCCCCTGCAATCGTTTTCCTGAAATTCTGCCCTGCTTTCAAGTCCCCTTCGCAGGCTTCCTTCAATATAATTTTGGAGGATAGCTGTCAATTATAACTCTGCAGGTTTGTGAATTACAGTGCCCCTGAGCTCCTTTCTTCAACTCGCTTTCTTGTGAGCTGGGCACAAAACCGCAGGATTGCTTCAGGCCCTAATCTGTTTCCAGCACGGCACACTGAGCCTTTGTTTAATTCCTCTTCCTGGTGGGCAATGAGCGATACATTTGCCCGTGCAGACACCTACAGCTAGTCTCTCATTGGTTCTCCCTATTCCTGTTCATCTTGCACAGAAATTGCAAGCTGTGCCAAACAGGAGGTTAAAGGCACTGACTCTCCAAGCGGGGAGAGTGTTAGTAAAGCATCTGGAAGGGTGAACACGAGGACCAGGATAGGAAAACTGAGATGCATTTTAAATCGTTTCCCAATCACACGGTAGACGATACTCTGTGTTTCCCATGCATGTTTTAGCTGGAGGAAGAATGCCTTGAACCTGGAGAGTTGGGACCCATGGAATGTGTACCATGCAGTATGACTTCAAAGGGTCTGCATTTGCTCACCGAAACTCACCAATGCTATCAGCCTGAAGTGTCCAGCCTTATGTCTCAACCAGCTCTGGGTGTAGATGTGGTCAATCCCGGTTGCATCACATGCTCTGAGTGAATTATTTAAGAATTGCTCTCTATTTCACTGTCTTTGTTTTCGAAATTTATTTTGATAATGGGATTTATCGGATTTTCACTGCTGCGTTTCGGCCGCTGTACACACGCTTGATTCTTTTACGGAGTCATATATATCCATGGGTTTTAAGATTCTTCCTAGTCAGGTATATTCCTAGGCGTTGAATATGTGGTGTTGGGTCCATTTCGTTGAGCAAGGAGTAGGTTTTTTTATTACATATTTGGCTTATGGAAAGTTATCTGTGCTAATTTCAGTCTCTGGTTTTATGCAGCACCCCAAGGCACCTTTCACCATAACCAAGGACTAGTCGGTTTTCTAAATTTGAGACCCTGTTCTGTTTTGTAATTCAGTTCATGTGTAGTCAAGTTTACATTCCGTGTATTAGTGATATCTTATGATGTTTCTTTTTCTGTGTGACGTAGTTCACGTAGAATCACCGTACCTGCATCCACTCATTATGCCGCCACGGGCCTGATGACACAGATTTCATTGCTGAGTGATATTGCATTGTACGTACGTGCCACAACTTCTTTATCCATTTTTTGCTTTCTGGGATATTTACCTGATACTGTAGACGAGCTTCTTGTGAACACAGCCGTCCCAAATATTGGGGTGGCTGTCTGTTTTTGATTTTAATTTCCGTAAGCTATAGGACCATAAGTGGAAGTGCCATAGGCTGTGTTGCTTTGTTTCTTACGTGTTTCAGGAAACACCATACACTTCTCCAGGGTGGCTGCTGGCAATTTACATCCTGCCAATCAGCATAACAAGGCTCCCTGTTCTCCATATCCTGTCCTACCTTTCTGGATTTTACACTTTTTTCAGATGGCCCTTTTGCCCGGGGGGCAGTGAGACTTCATTGTAGTGCAGATTTCCTTTACAGGCTTGCTTGGTTGGCCAAAAAGGGCGTATGCGTTTTTTACTGAATATATTCAGGAAAAAACGCATATGCCCTTTTTGGCCAAGTGCATCATTGTCGACGTTCTGCCTCTTTTCCTATGCTTTCAGGGCAATTCCAGTCTACCCCCTGCAATCGTTTTCCTGAAATTCTGCCCTGCTTTCAAGTCCCCTTCGCAGGCTTCCTTCAATATATTTTTGGAGGATAGCTGTCAATTATAACTCGGCAGGATTGTGAATTACAGTGCCCCTGAGCTCCTTTCTTCAACTCGCTTTCTTGTGAGCTGGGCACAAAACCGCAGGATTGCTTCAGGCCCTAATCTGTTTCCGGCACGGCACACTGAGCCTTTGTTTAATTCCTCTTCCTGGTGGGCAATGAGCGTTACATTTGCCCGTGCAGACACCTACAGCTAGTCTCTCATTGGTTCTCCCTATTCCTGTTCATCTTGCACAGAAATTGCAAGCTGTGCCAAAGAGGAGGTTAAAGGCACTGACTCTCCAAGCGGGGAGAGTGTTAGTAAAGCATCTGGAAGGGTGAACACGAGGACCAGGATAGGAAAACTGAGATGCATTTTAAATCGTTTCCCAATCACACGGTAGACGATACTCTGTGTTTCCCATGCATGTTTTAGCTGGAGGAAGAATGCCTTGAACCTGGAGAGTTGGGACCCATGGAATGGGTACCATGCAGTATGACTTCAAAGGGTCTGCATTTGCTCACCGAAACTCACCAGTGCTATCAGCCTGAAGTGTCCAGCCTTATGTCTCAACCAGCTCTGGGTGTAGATGTGGTAAATCCCGGTTGCATCACATGCCCTGAGTGAATTGTTTAAGAATTGCTCTCTATTTCACTGTCTTTGTTTTCGAAATTTATTTTGATAATGGGATTTATCGGATTTTCACTGCTGCGTTTCGGCCACGGTACACACGCTTGATTCTCTTACGGAGACATATATATCCATGGGTTTTAAGATTCTTCCTAGTCAGGTATATTCCTAGGCGTTGAATATGTGGTGTTGGGTCCATTTCGTTGAGCAAGGAGTAGGTCTTTTTTATTACATATTTGGCTTATGGAAAGTTATCTGTGCTAATTTCAGTCTCTGGTTTTATGCAGCACCCCAAGGCACCTTTCACCATAACCAAGGACTAGTCGGTTTTCTAAATTTGAGACCCTGTTCTGTTTTGTAATTCAGTTCATGTGTAGTCAAGTTTACATTCCGTGTATTAGTGATATCTTATGATGTTTCTTTTTCTGTGTGACGTAGTTCACGTAGAATCACCGTACCTGCATCCACTCACTATGCCGCTACGGGCCTGATGACGCAGATTTCATTGCTGAGTGATATTGCATTGTACGTACGTGCCACAACTTCTTTATCCATTTTTTGCTTTCTGGGATATTTACCTGATACTGTAGACGAGCTTCTTGTGAACACAGCCGTCCCAAATATTGGGGTGGCTGTCTGTTTTTGATTTTAATTTCCGTAAGCTATAGGACCATAAGTGGAAGTGCCATAGGCTGTGTTGCTTTGTTTCTTACGTGTTTCAGGAAACACCATACATTTCTCCAGGGTGGCTGCTGGCAATTTACATCCTGCCAATCAGCATAACAAGGCTCCCTGTTCTCCATATCCTGTCCTACCTTTCTGGATTTTACACTTTTTTCAGATGGCCCTTTTGCCCGGGGGGCAGTGAGACTTCATTGTAGTGCAGATTTCCTTTACAGGCTTGCTTGGTTGGCCAAAAAGGGCGTATGCGTTTTTTCCTGAATATATTCAGGAAAAAACGCATATGCCCTTTTTGGCCAAGTGCATCATTGTCGACGTTCTGCCTCTTTTCCTATGCTTTCAGGGCAATTCCAGTCTACCCCCTGCAATCGTTTTCCTGAAATACTGCCCTGCTTTCAAGTCCCCTTCGCAGGCTTACTTCAATATATTTTTGGAGGATAGCTGTCAATTATAACTCTGCAGGATTGTGAATTACAGTGCCCCTGAGCTCCTTTCTTCAACTCGCTTTCTTGTGAGCTGGGCACAAAACCGCAGGATTGCTTCAGGCCCTAATCTGTTTCCAGCAGGGCACACTGAGCCTTTGTTTAATTCCTCTTCCTGGTGGGCAATGAGCGTTACATTTGCCCGTGCAGACACCTACAGCTAGTCTCTCATTGGTTCTCCCTATTCCTGTTCATCTTGCACAGAAATTGCAAGCTGTGCCAAAGAGGAGGTTAAAGGCACTGACTCTCCAAGCGGGGAGAGTGTTAGTAAAGCATCTGGAATGGTGAACCCGAGGACCAGGATACGAAAACTGAGATGCATTTTAAATCGTTTCCCAATAACACGGTGGACGATACTCTGGGTTTCCCATGCATGTTTTAGCTGGAGGAAGAATGCCTTGAACCTGGAGAGTTGGGACCCATGGAATGGGTACCATGCAGTATGACTTCAAAGGGTCTGCATTTGCTCACCGAAACTCACCAGTGCTATCAGCCTGAAGTGTCCAGCCTTATGTCTCAACCAGCTCTGGGTGTAGATGTGGTAAATCCCGGTTGCATCACATGCCCTGAGTGAATTGTTTAAGAATTGCTCTCTATTTCACTGTCTTTGTTTTCGAAATTTATTTTGATAATGGGATTTATCGGATTTTCACTGCTGCGTTTCGGCCGCTGTACACACGATTGATTCTCTTACGGAGACATATATTTCCATGGGTTTTAAGATTCTTCCTAGTCAGGTATATTCCTAGGCGTTGAATATGTTGTGTTGGGTCCATTTCGTTGAGCAAGGAGTAGGTCTTGTCTATTACATATTTGGCTTATGGAAAGTTATCTGTGCTAATTTCAGCCTCTGGTTTTATGCAGCACCCCAAGCCACCTTTCCCCATAACCAAGGACTAGTCGGTTTTCTAAATTTGAGACCCTGTTCTGTTTTGTAATTCAGTTCATGTGTAGTCAAGTTTACATTCCGTGTATTAGTGATATCTTATGATGTTTCTTTTTCTGTGTGACGTAGTTCACGTAGAATCACCGTACCTGCATCCACTCACTATGCCGCTACGGGCCTGATGACGCAGATTTCATTGCTGAGTGATATTGCATTGTACGTACGTGCCACAACTTCTTTATCCATTTTTTGCTTTCTGGGATATTTACCTGATACTGTAGACGAGCTTCTTGTGAACACAGCCGTCCCAAATATTGGGGTGGCTGTCTGTTTTTGATTTTAAATTCCGTAAGCTATAGGACCATATGTGGAAGTGCCATAGGCTGTGTTGCTTTGTTTCTTACGTGTTTCAGGAAACACCATACATTTCTCCAGGGTGGCTGCTGGCAATTTACATCCTGCCAATCAGCATAACAAGGCTCCCTGTTCTCCATATCCTGTCCTACCTTTCTGGATTTTACACTTTTTTCAGATGGCCCTTTTGCCCGGGGGGGGCAGTGAGATTTCATTGTAGTGTAGATTTCCTTTACAGGCTTGCTTGGTTGGCCAAAAAGGGCGTATGCGTTTTTTCCTGAATATATTCAGGAAAAAACGCATACGCCCTTTTTGGCCAAGTGCATCATTGTCGACGTTGTGCCTCTTTTCCTATGCTTTCAGGGCAATTCCAGTCTACCCCCTGCAATCGTTTTCCTGAAATTCTACCCCGCTTTCAAGTCCCCTTCGCAGGCTTACTTCAATATATTTTTGGAGGATAGCTGTCATTTATAACTCTGCAGGTTTGTGAAGTACAGTGCCCCTGAGCTCCTTTCTTCAACTCGCTTTCTTGTGAGCTGGGCACAAAACCGCAGCATTGCTTCAGGCCCTAATCTGTTTCCGGCAGGGCACGGTGAGCCTTTGGTTAATTCCTCTTCCTGGTGGGCAATGAGCGTTACATTTGCCCGTGCAGACACCTACAGCTAGTCTCTCATTGGTTCTCCCTATTCCTGTTCATCTTGCACAGAAATGGCAAGCTGTGCGAAACAGGAGGTTAAAGGCACTGACTCTCCATGCGGGGAGAGTGTTAGTAAAGCATCTGGAATGGTGAACCCGAGGACCAGGAAACGAAAACTGAGATGCATTTTAAATCGTTTCCCAATCACACGGTGGACGATACTCTGTGTTTCCCATGCATGTTTTAGCTGGAGGAAGAATGACTTGAACCTGAAGAGTTGGGACCCATGGAATGGGTACCATGCAGTATGACTTCAAAGGGTCTGCATTTGCTCACCGAAACTCACCAATGCTATCAGCCTGAAGTGTCCAGCCTTATGTCTCAACCAGCTCTGGGTGTAGATGTGGTCAATCCCGGTTGCATCACATGCCCTGAGTGAATTATTTAAGAATTGCTCTGTATTTCACTGTCTTTGTGTTTTGTTTTCGAAATTTATTTTGATAATGGGATTTATCGGATTTTCACTGCTGCGTTTCGGCCGCTGTACACACGCTTGATTCTCTTACGGAGACATATATATCCATGGGTTTTAAGATTCTTCCTAGTCAGGTATATTCCTAGGCGTTGAATATGTGGTGTTGGGTCCATTTCGTTGAGCAAGGAGTAGGTTTTTATATTACATATTTGGCTTATGGAAAGTTATCTGTGCTAATTTCAGCCTCTGGTTTTATGCAGCACCCCAAGCCACCTTTCCCCATAAGCAAGCACTAGTTGGTTTTCTAAATTTGACACCCTGTTCTGTTTTGTAATTCAGTTCATGTGTAGTCAAGTTTACATTCCGTGTATTAGTGATATCTTATGATGTTTCTTTTTCTGTGTGACGTAGTTCACGTAGAATCACCGTACCTGCATCCACTCACTATGCCGCTACGGGCCTGATGACACAGATTTCATTGCTGAGTGATATTGCATTGTACGTACGTGCCACAACTTCTTTATCCATTTTTTGCTTTCTGGGATATTTACCTGATACTGTAGACGAGCTTCTTGTGAACACAGCCGTCCCAAATATTGGGGTGGCTGTCTGTTTTTGATTTTAATTTCCGTAAGCTATAGGACCATAAGTGGAAGTGCCATAGGCTGTGTTGCTTTGTTTCTTACGTGTTTCAGGAAACACCATACACTTCTCCAGGGTGGCTGCTGGCAATTTACATCCTGCCAATCAGCATAACAAGGCTCCCTGTTCTCCATATCCTGTCCTACCTTTCTGGATTTTACACTTTTTTCAGATGGCCCTTTTGCTATTTTAAATCATTTCCCAATCACATGGTGGACGATACTCTGGGTTTCCCATGCATGTTTTAGCTAGAGGAAGAATCCCTTGAACCTGGAGAGTTGGGACCCATGGAATGGGTACCATGCAGTATGACTTCAAAGGGTCTGCATTTGCTCACCGAAACTCACCAATGCTATCAGCCTGAAGTGTCCAGCCTTATGTCTCAACCAGCTCTGGGTGTAGATGTGGTCAATCCCGGTTGCATCACATGCTCTGAGTGAATTATTTAAGAATTGCTCTCTATTTCACTGTCTTTGTTTTCGAAATTTATTTTGATAATGGGATTTATCGGATTTTCACTGCTGCGTTTCGGCCGCTGTACACACGCTTGATTCTCTTACGGAGACATATATATCCATGGGTTTTAAGATTCTTCCTAGTCAGGTATATTCCTAGGCGTTGAATATGTGGTGTTGGGTCCATTTCATTGAGCAAGGAGTAGGTCTTTTTTATTACATATTTGGCTTATGGAAAGTTATCTGTGCTAATTTCAGTCTCTGGTTTTATGCAGCACCCCAAGGCACCTTTCACCATAACCAAGGACTAGTCGGTTTTCTAAATTTGAGACCCTGTTCTGTTTTGTAATTCAGTTCATGTGTAGTCAAGTTTACATTCCGTGTATTAGTGATATCTTATGATGTTTCTTTTTCTGTGTGACGTAGTTCACGTAGAATCACCGTACCTGCATCCACTCACTATGCCGCTACGGGCCTGATGACACAGATTTCATTGCTGAGTAATATTGCATTGCACGTACGTGCCACAACTTCTTTATGCATTTTTTGCTTTCTGGGATATTTACCTGATACTGTAGACGAGCTTCTTGTGAACACAGCCGTCCCAAATATTGGGGTGGCTGTGTGTTTTTGATTTTAAATTCCGTAAGCTATAGGACCATAAGTGGAAGTGCCATAGGCTGTGTTGCTTTGTTTCTTACGTGTTTCAGGAAACACCATACACTTCTCCAGGGTGGCTGTTCACAATTTACATCCTGCCAATCAGCATAACAAGGCTCCCTGTTCTCCATATCCTGTCCTACCTTTCTGGATTTTACACTTTTTTCAGATGGCCCTTTTGCCCGGGGGGGGCAGTGAGATTTCATTGTAGTGTAGATTTCCTTTACAGGCTTGCTTGGTTGGCCAAAAAGGGCGTATGCGTTTTTTCCTGAATATATTCAGGAAAAAACGCATACGCCCTTTTTGGCCAAGTGCATCATTGTCGACGTTGTGCCTCTTTTCCTATGCTTTCAGGGCAATTCCAGTCTACCCCCTGCAATCGTTTTCCTGAAATTCTACCCCGCTTTCAAGTCCCCTTCGCAGGCTTACTTCAATATATTTTTGGAGGATAGCTGTCATTTATAACTCTGCAGGTTTGTGAAGTACAGTGCCCCTGAGCTCCTTTCTTCAACTCGCTTTCTTGTGAGCTGGGCACAAAACCGCAGCATTGCTTCAGGCCCTAATCTGTTTCCGGCAGGGCACGGTGAGCCTTTGGTTAATTCCTCTTCCTGGTGGGCAATGAGCGTTACATTTGCCCGTGCAGACACCTACAGCTAGTCTCTCATTGGTTCTCCCTATTCCTGTTCATCTTGCACAGAAATTGCAAGCTGTGCCAAAGAGGAGGTTAAAGGCACTGACTCTCCATGCGGGGAGAGTGTTAGTAAAGCATCTGGAATGGTGAACCCGAGGACCAGGATATGAAAACTGAGATGCATTTTAAATCGTTTCCCAATCACACGGTAGACGATACTCTGTGTTTCCCATGCATGTTTTATCTGGAGGAAGAATGACTTGAACCTGAAGAGTTGGGACCCATGGAATGGGTACCATGCAGTATGACTTCAAAGGGTCTGCATTTGCTCACCGAAACTCACCAATGCTATCAGCCTGAAGTGTCCAGCCTTATGTTTCAACCAGCTCTGGGTGTAGATGTGGTCAATCCCGGTTGCATCACATGCCCTGAGTGAATTATTTAAGAATTGCTCTGTATTTCACTGTCTTTGTTTTCGAAATTTATTTTGATAATGGGATTTATCGGATTTTCACTGCTGCGTTTCGGCCGCTGTACACACGCTTGATTCTCTTACGGAGACATATATATCCATGGGTTTTAAGATTCTTCCTAGTCAGGTATATTCCTAGGCGTTGAATATGTGGTGTTGGGTCCATTTCGTTGAGCAAGGAGTAGGTCTTTGTTATTACATATTTGGCTTATGGAAAGTTATCTGTGCTAATTTCAGTCTCTGGTTTTATGCAGCAACCCAAGGCACCTTTCACCATAACCAAGGACTAGTCGGTTTTCTAAATTTGAGACCCAGTTCTGTTTTGTAATTCAGTTCATGTGTAGTCAAGTTTACATTCCGTGTATTAGTGATATCTTATGATGTTTCTTTTTCTGTGTGACGTAGTTCACGTAGAATCACCGTACCTGCATCCACTTACTATGCCGCTACGGGCCTGATGACACAGATTTCATTGCTGAGTGATATTGCATTGCACGTACGTACCACAACTTCTTTATCCATTTTTTGCTTTCTGGGATATTTACCTGATACTGTAGACGAGCTTCTTGTGAACACAGCCGTCCCAAATATTGGGGTGGCTGTCTGTTTTTGATTTTAAATTCCGTAAGCTATAGGACCATAAGTGGAAGTGCCATAGGCTGTGTTGCTTTGTTTCTTACGTGTTTCAGGAAACACCATACACTTCTCCAGGGTGGCTGTTCACAATTTACATCCTGCCAATCAGCATAACAAGGCTCCCTGTACTCCATATCCTGTCCTACCTTTCTGGATTTTACACTTTTTTCAGATGGCCCTTTTGCCCGGGGGGGCAGTGAGATTTCATTGTAGTGTAGATTTCCTTTACAGGCTTGCTTGGTTGGCCAAAAAGGGCATATGCGTTTTTTCCTGAATATATTCAGGAAAAAACGCATACGCCCTTTTTGGCCAAGTGCATCATTGTCGACGTTGTGCCTCTTTTCCTATGCTTTCAGGGCAATTCCAGTCTACCCCTGCAATCGTTTTCCTGAAATTCTGCCCCGCTTTCAAGTCCCCTTCGCAGGCTTACTTCAATATATTTTTGGAGGAGAGCTGTCATTTATAACTCTGCAGGTTTGTGAAGTACAGTGCCCCTGAGCTCCTTTCTTCAACTCGCTTTCTTGTGAGCTGGGCACAAAACCGCAGCATTGCTTCAGGCCCTAATCTGTTTCCGGCAGGGCACGTTGAGCCTTTGGTTAATTCCTCTTCCTGGTGTGCAATGAGCGTTACATTTGCCCGTGCAGACACCTACAGGTAGTCTCTCATTGGTTCTCCCTATTCCTGTTCATCTTGCACAGAAATTGCAAGCTGTGCGAAACAGGAGGTTAAAGGCACTGACTCTCCAAGCGGGGAGAGTGTTAGTAAAGCATCTGGAATGGTGAACCCGAGGACCAGGAAACGAAAACTGAGATGCATTTTAAATCATTTCCCAATCACACGGTGGACGATACTCTGGGTTTCCCATGCATGTTTTAGCTGGAGGAAGAATCCCTTGAACCTGGAGAGTTGGGACCCATGGAATTGGTACCATGCAGTATGACTTCAAAGGGTCTGCATTTTCTCACCGAAACTCACCAATGCTATCAGCCTGAAGTGTCCAGCCTTATGTCTCAACCAGCTCTGGGTGTAGATGGGGTCAATCCCGGTTGCATCACATGCTCTGAGTGAATTATTTAAGAATTGCTCTCTATTTCACTGTCTTTGTTTTCGAAATTTATTTTGATAATGGGATTTATCGGATTTTCACTGCTGCGTTTCGGCCGCTGTACACACGCTTGATTCTCTTACGGAGACATATATATCCATGGGTTTTAAGATTCTTCCTAGTCAGGTATATTCCTAGGCGTTGAATATGTGGTGTTGGGTCCATTTCGTTGAGCAAGGAGTAGGTCTTGTCTATTACATATTTGGCTTATGGAAAGTTATCTGTGCTAATTTCAGTCTCTGGTTTTATGCAGCACCCCAAGGCACCTTTCACCATAACCAAGGACTAGTCGGTTTTCTAAATTTGAGACCCTGTTCTGTTTTGTAATTCAGTTCATGTGTAGTCAAGTTTACATTCCGTGTATTAGTGATATCTTATGATGTTTCTTTTTCTGTGTGACGTAGTTCACGTAGAATCACCGTACCTGCATCCACTAACTATGCCGCTACGGGCCTGATGACACAGATTTCATTGCTGAGTGATATTGCATTGCACGTACGTGCCACAACTTCTTTATCCATTTTTTGCTTTCTGGGATATTTACCTGATACTGTAGACGAGCTTCTTGTGAACACAGCCGTCCCAAATATTGGGGTGGCTGTCTGTTTTTGATTTTAAATTCCGTAAGCTATAGGACCATAAGTGGAAGTGCCATAGGCTGTGTTACTTTGTTTCTTACGTGTTTCAGGAAACACCATACACTTCTCCAGGGTGGCTGTTCACAATTTACATCCTGCCAATCAGCATAACAAGGCTCCCTGTTCTCCATATCCTGTCCTACCTTTCTGGATTTTACACTTTTTTCAGATGGCCCTTTTGCCCGGGGGGGCAGTGAGATTTCATTGTAGTGTAGATTTCCTTTACAGGCCTGCTTGGTTGGCCAAAAAGGGCATATGCGTTTTTTCCTGAATATATTCAGGAAAAAACGCATACGCCCTTTTTGGCCAAGTGCATCATTGTCGACGTTGTGCCTCTTTTCCTATGCTTTCAGGGCAATTCCAGTCTACCCCCTGCAATCGTTTTCCTGAAATTCTGCCCCGCTTTCAAGTCCCCTTCGCAGGCTTACTTCAATATATTTTTGGAGGAGAGCTGTCATTTATAACTCTGCAGGTTTGTGAAGTACAGTGCCCCTGAGCTCTTTTCTTCAACTCGCTTTCTTGTGAGCTGGGCACAAAACCGCAGCATTGCTTCAGGCCCTAATCTGTTTCCGGCAGGGTACGTTGAGCCTTTGGTTAATTCCTCTTCCTGGTGGGCAATGAGAGTTACATTTGCCCGTGCAGACACCTACAGCTAGTCTCTCATTGGTTCTCCCTATTCCTGTTCATCTTGCACAGAAATTGCAAGCTGTGCCATAGAGGAGGTTAAAGGCACTGACTCTCCATGCGGGGAGAGTGTTAGTAAAGCATCTGGAATGGTGAACCCGAGGATCAGGATACGAAAACTGAGATGCATTTTAAATCGTTTCCCAATCACACGGTAGACGATACTCTGTGTTTCCCATGCATGTTTTAGCTGGAGTAAGAATGACTTGAACCTGAAGAGTTGGGACCCATGGAATGGGTACCATGGAGTATGACTTCAAAGGGTCTGCATTTGCTCACCGAAACTCACCAATGCTATCAGCCTGAAGTGTCCAGCCTTATGTTTCAACCAGCTCTGGGTGTAGATGTGGTCAATCCCGGTTGCATCACATGCCCTGAGTGAATTATTTAAGAATTGCTCTGTATTTCACTGTCTTTGTGTTTTGTTTTCGAAATTTATTTTGATAATGGGATTTATCGGATTTTCACTGCTGCGTTTCGGCCGCTGTACACACGCTTGATTCTCTTACGGAGACATATATTTCCATGGGTTTTAAGATTCTTCCTAGTCAGGTATATTCCTAGGCGTTGAATATGTGGTGTTGGGTCCATTTCGTTGAGCAAGGAGTAGGTCTTGTCTATTACATATTTGGCTTATGGAAAGTTATCTGTGCTAATTTCAGTCTCTGGTTTTATGCAGCACCCCAAGGCACCTTTCCCCATAAGCAAGCACTAGTTGGTTTTCTAAATTTGAGACCCTGTTCTTTTTTGTAATTCAGTTCATGTGTAGTCAAGTTTACATTCCGTGTATTAGTGATATCTTATGATGTTTCTTTTTCTGTGTGACATAGTTCACGTAGAATCACCGTACCTGCATCCACTCACTATGCCGCTACGGGCCTGATGACGCAGATTTCATTGCTGAGTGATATTGCATTGTACGTACGTGCCACAACTTCTTTATCCATTTTTTGCTTTCTGGGATATTTACCTGATACTGTACACGAGCTTCTTGTGAACACAGCCGTCCCAAATATTGGGGTGGCTGTCTGTTTTTGATTTTAATTTCCGTAAGCTATAGGACCATAAGTGGAAGTGCCATAGGCTGTGTTGCTTTGTTTCTTACGTGTTTCAGGAAACACCATACATTTCTCCAGGGTGGCTCCTGGCAATTTACATCCTGCCAATCAGCATAACAAGGCTCCCTGTTCTCCATATCCTGTCCTACCTTTCTGGATTTTACACTTTTTTCAGATGGCCCTTTTGCCCATGGGGCAGTGAGACTTCATTGTAGTGCAGATTTCCTTTACAGGCTTGCTTGGTTGGCCAAAAAGGGCATATGCGTTTTTTCCTGAATATATTCAGGAAAAAACGCATACGCCCTTTTTGGCCAAGTGCATCATTGTCGACGTTCTGCCTCTTTTCCTATGCTTTCAGGGCAATTCCAGTCTACCCCCTGCAATCGTTTTCCTGAAATACTGCCCTGTTTTCAAGTCCCCTTCGCAGGCTTACTTCAATATATTTTTGGAGGATAGCTGTCATTTATAACTCTGCAGGTTTGTGAATTACAGTGCCCCTGAGCTCCTTTCTTCAACTCGCTTTCTTGTGAGCTGGGCACAAAACCGCAGGATTGCTTCAGGCCCTAATCTGTTTCCAGCAGGGCACACTGAGCCTTTGTTTAATTCCTCTTCCTGGTGGGCAATGAGCGTTACATTTGCCCGTGCAGACACCTACAGCTAGTCTCTCATTGGTTCTCCCTATTCCTGTTCATCTTGCACAGAAATTGCAAGCTGTGCCAAAGAGGAGGTTAAAGGCACTGACTCTCCAAGCGGGGAAAGTGTTAGTAAAGCATCTGGAATGGTGAACCCGAGGACCAGGATACGAAAACTGAGATGCATTTTAAATCGTTTCCCAATCACACGGTGGACGATACTCTGGGTTTCCCATGCATGTTTTAGCTGGAGGAAGAATGCCTTGAACCTGGAGAGTTGGGACCCATGGAATGGGTACCATGCAGTATGACTTCAAAGGGTCTGCATTTACTCACCGAAACTCACCAGTGCTATCAGCCAGAAGTGTCCAGCCTTATGTCTCAACCAGCTCTGGGTGTAGATGTGGTAAATCCCGGTTGCATCACATGCCCTGAGTGAATTATTTAAGAATTGCTCTCTATTTCACTGTCTTTTTGTTTTGTTTTCGAAATTTATTTTGATAATGGGATTTATCGGATTTTCACTGCTGCGTTTCGGCCGCTGTACACACGCTTGTTTCTCTTACGGAGACATATATTTCCATGGGTTTTAAGATTCTTCCTAGTCATGTATATTCCTAGGCGTTGAATATGTGGTGTTGGGTCCATTTCATTGAGCAAGGAGTAGGTCTTGTCTATTACATATTTGGCTTATGGAAAGTTATCTGTGCTAATTTCAGCCTCTGGTTTTATGCAGCACCTCAAGCCACCTTTGCCCATAAGCAAGCACTAGTTGGTTTTCTAAATTTGACACCCTGTTCTGTTTTGTAATTCAATTCATGTGTAGTCAAGTTTACATTCCGTGTATTAGTGATATCTTATGATGTTTCTTTTTCTGTGTGACGTAGTTCACGTAGAATCACCGTACCTGCATCCACTCACTATGCCGCTACGGGCCTGATGACGCAGATTTCATTGCTGAGTGATATTGCATTGTACCTACGTGCCACAACTTCTTTATCCATTTTTTGCTTTCTGGGATATTTACCTGATACTGTAGACGAGCTTCTTGTGAACACAGCTGTCCCAAATATTGGGGTGGCTGTCTGTTTTTGATTTTAATTTCCGTAAGCTATAGGACCATAAGTGGAAGTGCCATAGGCTGTGTTGCTTTGTTTCTTACGTGTTTCAGGAAACACCATACACTTCTCCAGGGTGGCTGCTGGCAATTTACATCCTGCCAATCAGCATAACAAGGCTCCCTGTTCTCCATATCCTGTCCTACCTTTCTGGATTTTACACTTTTTTCAGATGGCCCTTTTGCCCGGGGGGCAGTGAGACTTCATTGTAGTGCAGATTTCCTTTACAGGCTTGCTTGGTTGGCCAAAAAGGGCGTATGCGTTTTTTCCTGAATATATTCAGGAAAAAACGCATACGCCCTTTTTGGCCAAGTGCATCATTGTCGATGTTCTGCCTCTTTTCCTATGCTTTCAGGGCAATTCCAGTCTACCCCCTGCAATCGTTTTCCTGAAATTCTGCCCCGCTTTCAAGTCCCCTTCGCAGGCTTACTTCAATATATTTTTGGAGGAGAGCTGTCATTTATAACTCTGCATGTTTGTGAAGTACAGTGCCCCTGAGCTCCTTTCTTCAACTCGCTTTCTTGTGAGCTGGGCACAAAACTGCAGGATTGCTTCAGGCCCTAATCTGTTTCCAGCAGGGCACGCTGAGCCTTTGTTTAATTCCTCTTCCTGGTGGGCAATGAGCGTTACATTTGCCCGTGCAGACACCTACAGCTAGTCTCTCATTGGTTCTCCCTATTCCTGTTCATCTTGCACAGAAATGGCAAGCTGTGCCAAACAGGAGGTTAAAGGCACTGACTCTCCAAGCGGGGAGAGTGTTAGTAAAGCATCTGGAATGGTGAACCCGAGGACCAGGATACGAAAACTGAGATGCATTTTAAATCGTTTCCCAATCACACGGTGGACGATACTCTGGGTTTCCCATGCATGTTTTAGCTGGAGGAAGAATGCCTTGAACCTGGAGAGTTGGGACCCATGGAATGGGTACCATGCAGTATGACTTCAAAGGGTCTGCATTTGCTCACCGAAACTCACCAGTGCTATCAGCCAGAAGTGTCCAGCCTTATGTCTCAACCAGCTCTGGGTGTAGATGTGGTCAATCCCGGTTGCATCACATGCCCTGAGTGAATTATTTAAGAATTCCTCTCTATTTCACTGTCTTTGTGTTTTGTTTTCAAAATTTATTTTGATAATGGGATTTATCGGATTTTCACTGCTGCGTTTCGTCCGCTGTACACACGCTTGATTCTCTTACGGAGACATATATATCCATGGGTTTTAAGATTCTTCCTAGTCAGGTATATTCCTAGGCGTTGAATATGTGGTGTTGAGTCCATTTCGTTGAGCAAGGAGTAGGTCTTGTCTATTACATATTTGGCTTATGGAATGTTATCTGTGCTAATTTCAGACTCTGGTTTTATGCAGCACCCCAACGCACCTTTCCCCATAAGCAAGCACTAGTTGGTTTTCTAAATTTGAGACCCTGTTCTGTTTTGTAATTCAGTTCATGTGTAGTCAAGTTTACATTCCGTGTATTAGTGATATCTTATGATGTTTCTTTTTCTGTGTGACGTAGTTCACGTAGAATCACCGTACCTGCATCCACTTACTATGCCGCTACGGGCCTGATGACACAGATTTCATTGCTGAGTGATATTGCATTGTACGTACTTGCCACAACTTCTTTATCCATTTTTTGCTTTCTGGGATATTTACCTGATACTGTAGACGAGCTTCTTGTGAACACAGCTGTCCCAAATATTGGGGTAGCTGTCTGTTTTTGATTTTAATTTCCATAAGCTATAGGACCATAAGTGGAAGTGCCATAGGCTGTGTTGCTGTGTTTCTTACGTGTTTCAGGAAACACCATACACTTCTCCAGGGTGGCTGCTGGCAATTTACATCCTGCCAATCAGCATAACAAGGCTCCCTGTTCTCCATATCCTGTCCTACCTTTCTGGATTTTACACTTTTTTCAGATGGCCCTTTTGCCCGGGGGGGCAGTGAGATTTCATTGTAGTGCAGATTTCCTTTACAGGCTTGCTTGGTTGGCCAAAAAGGGCGTATGCGTTTTTTCCTGAATATATTCAGGAAAAAACGCATACGCCCTTTTTGGCCAAGTGCATCATTGTCGACGTTGTGCCTCTTTTCCTATGCTTTCAGGGCAATTCCAGTCTACCCCCTGCAATCGTTTTCCTGAAATTCAGCCCCGCTTTCAAGTCCCCTTCGCAGGCTTACTTCAATATATTTTTGGAGGATAGCTGTCATTTATAACTCTGCAGGTTTGTGAAGTACAGTGCCCCTGAGCTCCTTTCTTCAACTCGCTTTCTTGTGAGCTGGGCACAAAACCGCATGATTGCTTCAGGCCCTAATCTGTTTCCAGCAGGGCACACTGAGCCTTTGTTTAATTCCTCTTCCTGGTGGGCAATGAGCGTTACATTTGGCCGTGCAGACACCTACAGCTAGTCTCTCATTGGTTCTCCCTATTCCTGTTCATCTTGCACAGAAATTGCAAGCTGTGCGAAACAGGAGGTTAAAGGCACTGACTCTCCAAGCGGGGAGAGTGATACTAAAGCATCTGGAATGGTGAACCCGAGGACCATGATACGAAAACTGAGATGCATTTTAAATCATTTCCCAATCACACGGTGGACGATACTCTGGGTTTCCCATGCATGTTTTAGCTGGAGGAAGAATCCCTTGAACCTGGAGAGTTGGGACCCATGGAATGGGTACCATGCAGTATGACTTCAAAGGGTCTGCATTTGCTCACCGAAACTCACCAATGCTATCAGCCTGAAGTGTCCAGCCTTATGTCTCAACCAGCTCTGGGTGTAGATGTGGTCAATCCCGGTTGCATCACATGCCCTGAGTGAATTATTTAAGAATTGCTCTCTATTTCACTGTCTTTGTGTTTTGTTTTCGAAATTTATTTTGATAATGGGATTTATCGGATTTTCACTGCTGCGTTTCGGCCGCTGTACACACGCTTGATTCTCTTACGGAGACATATATATCCATGGGTTTTAAGATTCTTCCTAGTCAGGTATATTCCTAGGCGTTGAATATGTGGTGTTGGGTCCATTTCGTTGAGCAAGGAGTAGGTCTTGTCTATTACATATTTGGCTTATGGAAAGTTACTGTGCTAATTTCAGTCTCTGGTTTTATGCAGCACCCCAACGCACCTTTCCCCATAAGCAAGCACTAGTTGGTTTTCTAAATTTGAGACCCTGTTCTTTTTTGTAATTCAGTTCATGTGTAGTCAAGTTTACATTCCGTGTATTAGTGATATCTTATGATGTTTCTTTTTCTGTGTGACGTAGTTCACGTAGAATCACCGTACCTGCATCCACTCACTATGCCGCTACGGGCCTGATGACACAGATTTCATTGCTGAGTGATATTGCATTGTATGTACGTGCCACAACTTCTTTATCCATTTTTTGCTTTCTGGGATATTTACCTGATACTGTAGACGAGCTTCTTGTGAACACAGCCGTCCCAAATATTGGGGTGGCTGTCTGTTTTTGATTTTAATTTCCGTAAGCTATAGGACCATAAGTGGAAGTGCCATAGGCTGTGTTGCTTTGTTTCTTACGTGTTTCAGGAAACACCATACACTTCTCCAGGGTGGCTGCTGGCAATTTACACCCTGCCAATCAGCATAACAAGGCTCCCTGTTCTCCATATCCTGTCCTACCTTTCTGGATTTTACACTTTTTTCAGATGGCCCTTTTGCCCGGGGGGGCAGTGAGATTTCAATGTATTGCAGATTTCCTTTACAGGCTTGCTTGGTTGGCCAAAAAGGGCGTATGAGTTTTTTCCTGAATATATTTAGGAAAAAACGCATACGCCCTTTTTAGCCAAGTGCATCATTGTCGACGTTGTGCCTCTTTTCCTATGCTTTCAGGGCAATTCCAGTCTACTCCCTGCAATCGTTTTCCTGAAATTCAGCCCCGCTTTCAAGTCCCCTTCGCAGGCTTACTTCAATATATTTTTGGAGGATAGCTGTCATTTATAACTCTGCAGGTTTGTGAATTACAGTGCCCCTGAGCTCCTTTCTTCAACTCGCTTTCTTGTGAGCTGGGCACAAAACCGCAGGATTGCTTCAGGCCCTAATCTGTTTCCAGCAGGGCACACTGAGCCTTTGTTTAATTCCTCTTCCTGGTGGGCAATGAGCGTTACATTTGCCCGTGCAGACACCTACAGCTAGTCTCTCATTGGTTCTCCCTATTCCTGTTCATCTTGCACAGAAATGGCAAGCTGTGCGAAACAGGAGGTTAAAGGCACTGACTCTCCAAGCGGGGAGAGTGTTAGTAAAGCATCTGGAATGGTGATCCCGAGGACCAGGATACGAAAACTGAGATGCATTTTAAATCGTTTCCCAATCACACGGTGGACGATATTCTGGGTTTCCCATGCATGTTTTAGCTGGAGTAAGAATGCCTTGAACCTGGAGAGTTGGGACCCATGGAATGGGTACCATGCAGTATGACTTCAAAGGGTCTGCATTTGCTCACTGAAACTCACCAGTGCTATCAGCCAGAAGTGTCCAGCCTTATGTCTCAACCAGCTCTGGGTGTAGATGTGGTCAATCCCGGTTGCATCACATGCCCTGAGTGAATTATTTAAGAATTGCTCTCTATTTCACTGTCTTTGTGTTTTGTTTTCGAAATTTATTTTGATAATGGGATTTATCGGATTTTCACTGCTGCATTTCCGCCGCTGTACATACGCTTGATTCTCTTACGGAGACATATATATCCATGGGTTTTAAGATTCTTCCTAGTCAGGTATATTCGTAGGCGTTGAATATGTGGTGTTGAGTCCATTTCGTTGAGCAAGGAGTAGGTCTTGTCTATTACATATTTGGCTTATGGAATGTTATCTGTGCTAATTTCAGTCTCTGGTTTTATGCAGCACCCCAACGCACATTTCCCCATAAGCAAGCACTAGTTGGTTTTCTAAATTTGAGACCATGTTCTGTTTTGTAATTCAGTTCATGTGTAGTCAAGTTTACATTCCGTGTATTAGTGATATCTTATGATGTTTCTTTTTCTGTGTGACGTAGTTCACGTAGAATCACCGTACCTGCATCCACTGACTCTGCCGCTACGGGCCTGATGACACAGATTTCATTGCTGAGTGATATTGCATTGCACGTACGTGCCACAACTTCTTTATCCATTTTTTTCTTTCTGGCATATTTACCTGATACTGTAGACGAGCTTCTTGTGAACACAGCCGTCCCAAATATTGGGGTGGCTGTCTGTTTTTGATTTTAATTTCCGTAAGCTATAGGACCATAAGTGGAAGTGCCATAGGCTGTGTTGCTTTGTTTCTTACGTGTTTCAGGAAACACCATACACTTCTCCAGGGTGGCTGCTGGCAATTTACATCCTGCCAATCAGCATAACAAGGCTCCCTGTTCTCCATATCCTGTCCTACCTTTCTGGATTTTGCACTTCTTTCAGACGGCCCTTTTGCCCGGGGGGGCAGTGAGATTTCATTGTAGTGCAGATTTCCTTTACAGGCTTGCTTGGTTGGCCAAAAAGGGCGTATGCGTTTTTTCCTGAATATATTCAGGAAAAAACGCATACGCCCTTTTTGGCCAAGTGCATCATTGTCGACGTTCTGCCTCTTTTCCTATGCTTTCAGGGCAATTCCAGTCTACCCCCTGAAATCGTTTTCTTGAAATTCAGCCCCGCTTTCAAGTCCCCTTCGCAGGCTTACTTCAATATATTTTTGGAGGATAGCTGTCATTTATAACTCTGCAGGTTTGTGAAGTACAGTGCCCCTGAGCTCCTTTCTTCAACTCGCTTTCTTGTGAGCTGGGCACAAAACCGCAGGATTGCTTCAGGCCCTAATCTGTTTCCAGCAGGGCACACTGAGCCTTTGTTTAATTCCTCTTCCTGGTGGGCAATGAGCGTTACATTTGCCCGTGCAGACACCTACAGCTAGTCTCTCATTGGTTCTCCCTATTCCTGTTCATCTTGCACAGAAATGGCAAGCTGTGCCAAACAGGAGGTTAAAGGCACTGACTCTCCAAGCGGGGAGAGTGTTAGTAAAGCATCTGGAATGGTGAACCCGAGGACCAGGATACGAAAACTGAGATGCATTTTAAATCGTTTCCCAATCACACGGTGGACGATATTCTGGGTTTCCCATGCATGTTTTAGCTGGAGGAAGAATGCCTTGAACCTGGAGAGTTGGGACCCATGGAATGGGTACCATGCAGTATGACTTCAAAGGGTCTGCATTTGCTCACCGAAACTCACCAGAGCTACCAGCCAGAAGTGTCCAGCCTTATGTCTCAACCAGCTCTGGGTGTAGATGTGGTCCATCCCGGTTGCATCACATGCCCTGAGTGAATTATTTAAGAATTGCTCTCTATTTCACTGTCTTTGTGTTTTGTTTTCGAAATTTATTTTGATAATGGGATTTATCGGATTTTCACTGCTGCATTTCCGCCGCTGTACACACGCTTGATTCTCTTACGGAGACATATATATCCATGGGTTTTAAGATTCTTCCTAGTCAGGTATATTCCTAGGCGTTGAATATGTGGTGTTGAGTCCATTTCGTTGAGCAAGGAGTAGGTCTTGTCTATTACATATTTGGCTTATGGAATGTTATCTGTGCTAATTTCAGTCTCTGGTTTTATGCAGCAACCCAAGGCACCTTTCCCCATAAGCAAGCACTAGTTGGTTTTCTAAATTTGAGACCCTGTTCTGTTTTGTAATTCAGTTCATGTGTAGTCAAGTTTACATTCCGTGTATTAGTGATATCTTATGATGTTTCTTTTTCTGTGTGACGTAGTTCACGTAGAATCACCGTACCTGCATCCACTCACTATGCCGCTACGGGCCTGATGACACAGATTTCATTGCTGAGTGATATTGCATTGCACGTACGTGCCACAACTTCTTTATCCATTTTTTGCTTTCTGGGATATTTACCTGATACTGTAGACGAGCTTCTTGTGAACACAGCCGTCCCAAATATTGGGGTGGCTGTCTGTTTTTGATTTTAATTTCCGTAAGCTATAGGACCATAAGTGGAAGTGCCGTAGGCTGTGTTGCTTTGTTTCTTACGTGTTTCAGGAAACACCATACACTTCTCCAGGGTGGCTGCTGGCAATTTACATCCTGCCAATTAGCATAACAAGGCTCCCTGTTCTCCATATCCTGTCCTACCTTTCTGGATTTTACACTTTTTTCAGATGGCCCTTTTGCCCGGTGGGGCAGTGAGATTTCATTGTAGTGCAGATTTCCTTTACAGGCTTGCTTGGTTGGCCAAAAAGGGCGTATGAGTTTTTTCCTGAATATATTCAGGAAAAAACGAATACGCCCTTTTTGGCCAAGTGCATCATTGTCGACGTTGTGCCTCTTTTCCTATGCTTTCAGGGCAATTCCAGTCTACCCCCTGCAATCGTTTTCCTGAAATTCAGCCCCGCTTTCAAGTCCCCTTCGCAGGCTTACTTCAATATATTTTTGGAGGATAGCTGTCATTTATATCTCTGCAGGTTTGTGAAGTACAGTGCCCCTGAGCTCCTTTCTTCAACTCGCTTTCTTGTGAGCTGGGCACAAAACCGCAGGATTGCTTCAGGCCCTAATCTGTTTCCAGCAGGGCACAGTGAGCCTTTGTTTAATTCCTCTTCCTGGTGGGCAATGAGCGTTACATTTGCCCGTGCAGACACCTACAGCTAGTCTCTCATTGGTTCTCCCTATTCCTGTTCATCTTGCACAGAAATTGCAAGCTGTGCGAAACAGGAGGTTAAAGGCACTGACTCTCCAAGCGGGGAGAGTGTTAGTAAAGCATCTGGAATGGTGAACCCGAGGACCAGGATACGAAAACTGAGATGCATTTTAAATCATTTCCCAATCACATGGTGGACGATACTCTGGGTTTCCCATGCATGTTTTAGCTGGAGGAAGAATCCCTTGAACCTGGAGAGTTGGGACCTATGGAATGGGTACGATGCAGTATGACTTCAAAGGGTCTGCATTTGCTCACCGAAACTCACCAATGCTATCAGCCTGAAGTGTCCAGCCTTATGTCTCAACCAGCTCTGGGTGTAGATGTGGTCCATCCCGGTTGCATCACATGCCCTGAGTGAATTATTTAAGAATTGCTCTCTATTTCACTGTCTTTGTGTTTTGTTTTCGAAATTTATTTTGATAATGGGATTTATCGGATTTTCACTGCTGCATTTCCGCCGCTGTACACACGCTTGATTCTCTTACGGAGACATATATATCCATGGGTTTTAAGATTCTTCCTAGTCAGGTATATTCCTAGGCGTTGAATATGTGGTGTTGAGTCCATTTCGTTGAGCAAGGAGTAGGTCTTGTCTATTACATATTTGGCTTATGGAATGTTATCTGTGCTAATTTCAGTCTCTGGTTTTATGCAGCAACCCAAGGCACCTTTCCCCATAAGCAAGCACTAGTTGGTTTTCTAAATTTGAGACCCTGTTCTGTTTTGTAATTCAGTTCATGTGTAGTCAAGTTTACATTCCGTGTATTAGTGATATCTTATGATGTTTCTTTTTCTGTGTGACGTAGTTCACGTAGAATCACCGTACCTGCATCCACTCACTATGCCGCTACGGGCCTGATGACACAGATTTCATTGCTGAGTGATATTGCATTGCACGTACGTGCCACAACTTCTTTATCCATTTTTTGCTTTCTGGGATATTTACCTGATACTGTAGACGAGCTTCTTGTGAACACAGCCGTCCCAAATATTGGGGTGGCTGTCTGTTTTTGATTTTAATTTCCGTAAGCTATAGGACCATAAGTGGAAGTGCCATAGGCTGTGTTGCTTTGTTTCTTACGTGTTTCAGGAAACACCATACACTTCTCCAGGGTGGCTGCTGGCAATTTACATCCTGCCAATCAGCATAACAAGGCTCCCTGTTCTCCATATCCTGTCCTACGTTTCTGGATTTTACACTTTTTTCAGATGGCCCTTTTGCCCGGTGGGGCAGTGAGATTTCATTGTAGTGCAGATTTCCTTTACAGGCTTGCTTGGTTGGCCAAAAAGGGCGTATGAGTTTTTTCCTGAATATATTCAGGAAAAAACGAATACGCCCTTTTTGGCCAAGTGCATCATTGTCGACGTTGTGCCTCTTTTCCTATGCTTTCAGGGCAATTCCAGTCTACCCCCTGCAATCGTTTTCCTGAAATTCAGCCCCGCTTTCAAGTCCCCTTCGCAGGCTTACTTCAATATATTTTTGGAGGATAGCTGTCATTTATAACTCTGCAGGTTTGTGAAGTACAGTGCCCCTGAGCTCCTTTCTTCAACTCGCTTTCTTGTGAGCTGGGCACAAAACCGCAGGATTGCTTCAGGCCCTAATCTGTTTCCAGCAGGGCACACTGAGCCTTTGTTTAATTCCTCTTCCTGGTGGGCAATGAGCGTTACATTTGCCCGTGCAGACACCTACAGCTAGTCTCTCATTGGTTCTCCCTATTCCTGTTCATCTTGCACAGAAATTGCAAGCTGTGCGAAACAGGAGGTTAAAGGCACTGACTCTCCAAGCGGGGAGAGTGTTAGTAAAGCATCTGGAATGGTGAACCCGAGGACCAGGATACGAAAACTGAGATGCATTTTAAATCATTTCCCAATCACACGGTGGACGATACTCTGGGTTTCCCATGCATGTTTTAGCTGGAGGAAGAATCCCTTGAACCTGGAGAGTTGGGACCTATGGAATGGGTACGATGCAGTATGACTTCAAAGGGTCTGCATTTGCTCACCGAAACTCACCAATGCTATCAGCCTGAAGTGTCCAGCCTTATGTCTCAACCAGCTCTGGGTGTAGATGTGGTCAATCCCGGTTGCATCACATGCCCTGAGTGAATTATTTAAGAATTGCTCTCTATTTCACTGTCTTTGTGTTTTGTTTTCGAAATTTATTTTGATAATGGGATTTATCGGATTTTCACTGCTGCGTTTCGGCCGC
The DNA here is from genome assembly GCF_963924675.1 of Phocoena phocoena. Lineage (NCBI taxonomy): Eukaryota > Metazoa > Chordata > Mammalia > Artiodactyla > Phocoenidae > Phocoena > Phocoena phocoena. The sequence continues at coordinate 484,955 of NW_027077452.1, forward strand.
TGTACACACGCTTGATTCTCTTACGGAGACATATATATCCATGGGTTTTAAGATTCTTCCTACTCAGGTATATTCCTAGGCGTTGAATATGTGGTGTTGGGTCCATTTCGTTGAGCAAGGAGTAGGTCTTGTCTATTACATATTTGGCTTATGGAAAGTTATCTGTGCTAATTTCAGTCTCTGGTTTTATGCAGCACCCCAAGGCACCTTTCCCCATAAGCAAGCACTAGTTGGTTTTCTAAATTTGAGACCCTGTTGTTTTTTGTAATTCAGTTCATGTGTAGTCAAGTTTACATTCCGTGTATTAGTGATATCTTATGATGTTTCTTTTTCTGTGTGACGTAGTTCACGTAGAATCACCGTAACTGCATGCACTTACTATGCCGCTACGTGCCTGATGACACAGATTTCATTGCTGAGTGATTTTGCATTGCACGTACGTGCCACAACTTCTTTATCCATTTTTTGCTTTCTGGGATATTTACCTGATACTGTAGACGAGCTTCTTGTGAACACAGCCGTCCCAAATATTGGGGTGGCTGTCTGTTTTTGATTTTAATTTCCGTAAGCTATAGGACCATAAGTGGAAGTGCCATAGGCTGTGTTGCTTTGTTTCTTACGTGTTTCAGGAAACACCATACACTTCTCCAGGGTGGCTGCTGGCAATTTACATCCTGCCAATCAGCATAACAAGGCTCCCTGTTCTCCATATCCTGTCCTACCTTTCTGGATTTTACACTTTTTTCAGATGGCCCTTTTGCCCGGGGGGGCAGTGAGATTTCATTGTAGTGCAGATTTCCTTTACAGGCTTGCTTGGTTGGGCAAAAAGGGCGTATGCGTTTTTTCCTGAATATATTCAGGAAAAAACGCATATGCCCTTTTTGGCCAAGTGCATCATTGTCGACGTTGTGCCTCTTTTCCTATGCTTTCAGGGCAATTCCAGTCTACCCCCTGCAATCGTTTTCCTGAAATTCAGCCCCGCTTTCAAGTCCCCTTCGCAGGCTTACTTCAATATATTTTTGGAGGATAGCTGTCATTTATAACTCTGCAGGTTTGTGAAGTACAGTGCCCCTGAGCTCCTTTCTTCAACTCGCTTTCTTGTGAGCTGGGCACAAAACCGCAGGATTGCTTCAGGCCCTAATCTGTTTCCAGCAGGGCACACTGAGCCTTTGTTTAATTCCTCTTCATGGTGGGCAATGAGCGTTACATTTGCCCGTGCAGACACCTACAGCTAGTCTCTCATTGGTTCTCCCTATTCCTGTTCATCTTGCACAGAAATGGCAAGCTGTGCGAAACAGAAGGTTAAAGGAACTGACTCTCCAAGCGGGGAGAGTGTTAGTAAAGCATCTGGAATGGTGAACCCGAGGACCAGGAAACGAAAACTGAGATGCATTTTAAATCATTTCCCAATCACACGGTGGACGATACTCTGGGTTTCCCATGCATGTTTTAGCTGGAGGAAGAATCCCTTGAACCTGGAGAGTTGGGATCCATGGAATGGGTACCATGCAATATGACTTCAAAGGGTCTGCATTTGCTCACCGAAACTCACCAGTGCTATCAGCCAGAAGTGTCCAGCCTTATGTCTCAACCAGCTCTGGGTGTAGATGTGGTCAATCCCGGTTGCATCACATGCCCTGAGTGAATTATTTAAGAATTGCTCTCTATTTCACTGTCTTTGTGTTTTGTTTTCGAAATTTATTTTGATAATGGGATTTATCGGATTTTCACTGCTTCATTTCCGCCGCTGTACACACGCTTGATTCTCTTACGGAGACATATATATCCATGGGTTTTAAGATTCTTCCTAGTCAGGTATATTCCTAGGCGTTGAATATGTGGTGATGAGTCCATTTCGTTGAGCAAGGAGTAGGTCTTGTCTATTACATATTTGGCTTATGGAATGTTATCTGTGCTAATTTCAGTCTCTGGTTTTATGCAGCACCCCAACGCACCTTTCCCCATAAGCAAGCACTAGTTGGTTTTCTAAATTTGAGACCCTGTTCTGTTTTGTAATTCAGTTCATGTGTAGTCAAGTTTACATTCCGTGTATTAGTGATATCTTATGATGTTTCTTTTTCTGTGTGACGTAGTTCACGTAGAATCACCGTACCTGCATCCACTCACTATGCCGCTACGGGCCTGATGACACAGATTTCATTGCTGAGTGATATTGCATTGCACGTACGTGCCACAACTTCTTTATCCATTTTTTGCTTTCTGGGATATTTACCTGATACTGTAGACGAGCTTCTTGTGAACACAGCCGTCCCAAATATTGGGGTGGCTGTCTGTTTTTGATTTTAATTTCCGTAAGCTATAGGACCATAAGTGGAAGTGCCGTAGGCTGTGTTGCTTTGTTTCTTACGTGTTTCAGGAAACACCATACACTTCTCCAGGGTGGCTGCTGGCAATTTACATCCTGCCAATTAGCATAACAAGGCTCCCTGTTCTCCATATCCTGTCCTACCTTTCTGGATTTTACACTTTTTTCAGATGGCCCTTTTGCCCGGTGGGGCAGTGAGATTTCATTGTAGTGCAGATTTCCTTTACAGGCTTGCTTGGTTGGCCAAAAAGGGCGTATGAGTTTTTTCCTGAATATATTCAGGAAAAAACGAATACGCACTTTTTGGCCAAGTGCATCATTGTCGACGTTGTGCCTCTTTTCCTATGCTTTCAGGGCAATTCCAGTCTACCCCCTGCAATCGTTTTCCTGAAATTCAGCCCCGCTTTCAAGTCCCCTTCGCAGGCTTACTTCAATATATTTTTGGAGGATAGCTGTCATTTATATCTCTGCAGGTTTGTGAAGTACAGTGCCCCTGAGCTCCTTTCTTCAACTCGCTTTCTTGTGAGCTGGGCACAAAACCGCAGGATTGCTTCAGGCCCTAATCTGTTTCCAGCAGGGCACAGTGAGCCTTTGTTTAATTCCTCTTCCTGGTGGGCAATGAGCGTTACATTTGCCCGTGCAGACACCTACAGCTAGTCTCTCATTGGTTCTCCCTATTCCTGTTCATCTTGCACAGAAATTGCAAGCTGTGCGAAACAGGAGGTTAAAGGCACTGACTCTCCAAGCGGGGAGAGTGTTAGTAAAGCATCTGGAATGGTGAACCCGAGGACCAGGATACGAAAACTGAGATGCATTTTAAATCATTTCCCAATCACACGGTGGACGATACTCTGGGTTTCCCATGCATGTTTTAGCTGGAGGAAGAATCCCTTGAACCTGGAGAGTTGGGACCTATGGAATGGGTACGATGCAGTATGACTTCAAAGGGTCTGCATTTGCTCACCGAAACTCACCAATGCTATCAGCCTGAAGTGTCCAGCCTTATGTCTCAACCAGCTCTGGGTGTAGATGTGGTCCATCCCGGTTGCATCACATGCCCTGAGTGAATTATTTAAGAATTGCTCTCTATTTCACTGTCTTTGTGTTTTGTTTTCGAAATTTATTTTGATAATGGGATTTATCGGATTTTCACTGCTGCATTTCCGCCGCTGTACACACGCTTGATTCTCTTACGGAGACATATATATCCATGGGTTTTAAGATTCTTCCTAGTCAGGTATATTCCTAGGCGTTGAATATGTGGTGTTGAGTCCATTTCGTTGAGCAAGGAGTAGGTCTTGTCTATTACATATTTGGCTTATGGAATGTTATCTGTGCTAATTTCAGTCTCTGGTTTTATGCAGCAACCCAAGGCACCTTTCCCCATAAGCAAGCACTAGTTGGTTTTCTAAATTTGAGACCCTGTTCTGTTTTGTAATTCAGTTCATGTGTAGTCAAGTTTACATTCCGTGTATTAGTGATATCTTATGATGTTTCTTTTTCTGTGTGACGTAGTTCACGTAGAATCACCGTACCTGCATCCACTCACTATGCCGCTACGGGCCTGATGACACAGATTTCATTGCTGAGTGATATTGCATTGCACGTACGTGCCACAACTTCTTTATCCATTTTTTGCTTTCTGGGATATTTACCTGATACTGTAGACGAGCTTCTTGTGAACACAGCCGTCCCAAATATTGGGGTGGCTGTCTGTTTTTGATTTTAATTTCCGTAAGCTATAGGACCATAAGTGGAAGTGCCATAGGCTGTGTTGCTTTGTTTCTTACGTGTTTCAGGAAACACCATACACTTCTCCAGGGTGGCTGCTGGCAATTTACATCCTGCCAATCAGCATAACAAGGCTCCCTGTTCTCCATATCCTGTCCTACGTTTCTGGATTTTACACTTTTTTCAGATGGCCCTTTTGCCCGGTGGGGCAGTGAGATTTCATTGTAGTGCAGATTTCCTTTACAGGCTTGCTTGGTTGGCCAAAAAGGGCGTATGAGTTTTTTCCTGAATATATTCAGGAAAAAACGAATACGCCCTTTTTGGCCAAGTGCATCATTGTCGACGTTGTGCCTCTTTTCCTATGCTTTCAGGGCAATTCCAGTCTACCCCCTGCAATCGTTTTCCTGAAATTCAGCCCCGCTTTCAAGTCCCCTTCGCAGGCTTACTTCAATATATTTTTGGAGGATAGCTGTCATTTATAACTCTGCAGGTTTGTGAAGTACAGTGCCCCTGAGCTCCTTTCTTCAACTCGCTTTCTTGTGAGCTGGGCACAAAACCGCAGGATTGCTTCAGGCCCTAATCTGTTTCCAGCAGGGCACACTGAGCCTTTGTTTAATTCCTCTTCCTGGTGGGCAATGAGCGTTACATTTGCCCGTGCAGACACCTACAGCTAGTCTCTCATTGGTTCTCCCTATTCCTGTTCATCTTGCACAGAAATTGCAAGCTGTGCGAAACAGGAGGTTAAAGGCACTGACTCTCCAAGCGGGGAGAGTGTTAGTAAAGCATCTGGAATGGTGAACCCGAGGACCAGGATACGAAAACTGAGATGCATTTTAAATCATTTCCCAATCACACGGTGGACGATACTCTGGGTTTCCCATGCATGTTTTAGCTGGAGGAAGAATCCCTTGAACCTGGAGAGTTGGGACCTATGGAATGGGTACGATGCAGTATGACTTCAAAGGGTCTGCATTTGCTCACCGAAACTCACCAATGCTATCAGCCTGAAGTGTCCAGCCTTATGTCTCAACCAGCTCTGGGTGTAGATGTGGTCAATCCCGGTTGCATCACATGCCCTGAGTGAATTATTTAAGAATTGCTCTCTATTTCACTGTCTTTGTGTTTTGTTTTCGAAATTTATTTTGATAATGGGATTTATCGGATTTTCACTGCTGCGTTTCGGCCGCTGTACACACGCTTGATTCTCTTACGGAGACATATATATCCATGGGTTTTAAGATTCTTCCTACTCAGGTATATTCCTAGGCGTTGAATATGTGGTGTTGGGTCCATTTCGTTGAGCAAGGAGTAGGTCTTGTCTATTACATATTTGGCTTATGGAAAGTTATCTGTGCTAATTTCAGTCTCTGGTTTTATGCAGCACCCCAAGGCACCTTTCCCCATAAGCAAGCACTAGTTGGTTTTCTAAATTTGAGACCCTGTTGTTTTTTGTAATTCAGTTCATGTGTAGTCAAGTTTACATTCCGTGTATTAGTGATATCTTATGATGTTTCTTTTTCTGTGTGACGTAGTTCACGTAGAATCACCGTACCTGCATCCACTCACTATGCCGCTACGGGCCTGATGACACAGATTTCATTGTTGAGTGATATTGCATTGTACGTACGTGCCACAACTTCTTTATCCATTTTTTGCTTTCTGGGATATTTACCTGATACTGTAGACGAGCTTCTTGTGAACACAGCCGTCCCAAATATTGGGGCGGCTGTCTGTTTTTGATTTTAATTTCCGTAAGCTATAGGACCATAAGTGGAAGTGCCATAGGCTGTGTTGCTTTGTTTCTTACGTGTTTCAGGAAACACCATACACTTCTCCAGGGTGGCTGCTGGCAATTTACATCCTGCCAATCAGCATAACAAGGCTCCCTGTTCTCCATATCCTGTCCTACCTTTCTGGATTTTACACTTTTTTCAGATGGCCCTTTTGCCCGGGGGGGCAGTGAGATTTCATTGTAGTGCAGATTTCCTTTACAGGCTTGCTTGGTTGGCCAAAAAGGGCGTATGCGTTTTTTCCTGAATATATTCAGGAAAAAACGCATACGCCCTTTTTGGCCAAGTGCATCATTGTCGACGTTGTGCCTCTTTTCCTATGCTTTCAGGGCAATTCCAGTCTACCCCCTGCAATCGTTTTCCTGAAATTCAGCCCCGCTTTCAAGTCCCCTTCGCAGGCTTACTTCAATATATTTTTGGAGGATAGCTGTCATTTATAACTCTGCAGGTTTGTGAAGTACAGTGCCCCTGAGCTCCTTTCTTCAACTCGCATTCTTGTGAGCTGGGCACAAAACCGCAGGATTGCTTCAGGCCCTAATCTGTTTCCAGCAGGGCACACTGAGCCTTTGTTTAATTCCTCTTCCTGGTGGGCAATGAGCGTTACATTTGCCCGTGCAGACACCTACAGCTAGTCTCTCATTGGTTCTCCCTATTCCTGTTCATCTTGCACAGAAATGGCAAGCTGTGCCAAACAGGAGGTTAAAGGCACTGACTCTCCAAGCGGGGAGAGTGTTAGGAAAGCATCTGGAATGGTGAACCCGAGGACCAGGATACGAAAACTGAGATGCATTTTAAATCGTTTCCCAATCACACGGTGGACGATACTCTGGGTTTCCCATGCATGTTTTAGCTGGAGGAAGAATGCCTTGAACCTGGAGAGTTGGGACCCATGGAATGGGTACCATGCAGTATGACTTCAAAGGGTCTGCATTTGCTCACCGAAACTCACCAGTGCTATCAGCCTGAAGTGTCCAGCCTTATGTCTCAACCAGCTCTGGGTGTAGATGTGGTCAATCCCGGTTGCATCACATGCCCTGAGTGAATTATTTAAGAATTGCTCTCTATTTCACTGTCTTTGTGTTTTGTTTTCGAAATTTATTTTGATAATGGGATTTATCGGATTTTCACTGCTGCATTTCCGCCGCTGTACACACGCTTGATTCTCTTACGGAGACATATATATCCATGGGTTTTAAGATTCTTCCTAGTCAGGTATATTCCTAGGCGTTGAATATGTGGTGTTGAGTCCAATTCGTTGAGCAAGGAGTAGGTCTTGTCTATTACATATTTGGCTTATGGAATGTTATCTGTGCTAATTTCAGTCTCTGGTTTTATGCAGCACCCCAACGCACCTGTCCCCATAAGCAAGCACTAGTTGGTTTCCTAAATTTGAGACCCTGTTCTGTTTTGTAATTCAGTTCATGTGTAGTCAAGTTTACATTCCGTGTATTAGTGATATCTTATGATGTTTCTTTTTCTGTGTGACGTAGTTCACGTAGAATCACCGTAACTGCATGCACTTACTATGCCGCTACGTGCCTGATGACACAGATTTCATTGCTGAGTGATTTTGCATTGCACGTACGTGCCACAACTTCTTTATCCATTTTTTGCTTTCTGGGATATTTACCTGATACTGTAGACGAGCTTCTTGTGAACACAGCCGTCCCAAATATTGGGGTGGCTGTCTGTTTTTGATTTTAATTTCCGTAAGCTATAGGACCATAAGTGGAAGTGCCATAGGCTGTGTTGCTTTGTTTCTTACGTGTTTCAGGAAACACCATACACTTCTCCAGGGTGGCTGCTGGCAATTTACATCCTGCCAATCAGCATAACAAGGCTCCCTGTTCTCCATATCCTGTCCTACCTTTCTGGATTTTACACTTTTTTCAGATGGCCCTTTTGCCCGGGGGGGCAGTGAGATTTCATTGTAGTGCAGATTTCCTTTACAGGCTTGCTTGGTTGGCCAAAAAGGGCGTATGCGTTTTTTCCTGAATATATTCAGGAAAAAACGCATATGCCCTTTTTGGCCAAGTGCATCATTGTCGACGTTGTGCCTCTTTTCCTATGCTTTCAGGGCAATTCCAGTCTACCCCCTGCAATCGTTTTCCTGAAATTCAGCCCCGCTTTCAAGTCCCCTTCGCAGGCTTACTTCAATATATTTTTGGAGGATAGCTGTCATTTATAACTCTGCAGGTTTGTGAAGTACAGTGCCCCTGAGCTCCTTTCTTCAACTCGCTTTCTTGTGAGCTGGGCACAAAACCGCAGGATTGCTTCAGGCCCTAATCTGTTTCCAGCAGGGCACACTGAGCCTTTGTTTAATTCCTCTTCATGGTGGGCAATGAGCGTTACATTTGCCCGTGCAGACACCTACAGCTAGTCTCTCATTGGTTCTCCCTATTCCTGTTCATCTTGCACAGAAATGGCAAGCTGTGCGAAACAGAAGGTTAAAGGAACTGACTCTCCAAGCGGGGAGAGTGTTAGTAAAGCATCTGGAATGGTGAACCCGAGGACCAGGAAACGAAAACTGAGATGCATTTTAAATCATTTCCCAATCACACGGTGGACGATACTCTGGGTTTCCCATGCATGTTTTAGCTGGAGGAAGAATCCCTTGAACCTGGAGAGTTGGGATCCATGGAATGGGTACCATGCAATATGACTTCAAAGGGTCTGCATTTGCTCACCGAAACTCACCAGTGCTATCAGCCAGAAGTGTCCAGCCTTATGTCTCAACCAGCTCTGGGTGTAGATGTGGTCAATCCCGGTTGCATCACATGCCCTGAGTGAATTATTTAAGAATTGCTCTCTATTTCACTGTCTTTGTGTTTTGTTTTCGAAATTTATTTTGATAATGGGATTTATCGGATTTTCACTGCTTCATTTCCGCCGCTGTACACACGCTTGATTCTCTTACGGAGACATATATATCCATGGGTTTTAAGATTCTTCCTAGTCAGGTATATTCCTAGGCGTTGAATATGTGGTGATGAGTCCATTTCGTTGAGCAAGGAGTAGGTCTTGTCTATTACATATTTGGCTTATGGAATGTTATCTGTGCTAATTTCAGTCTCTGGTTTTATGCAGCACCCCAACGCACCTTTCCCCATAAGCAAGCACTAGTTGTTTTTCTAAATTTGAGACCCTGTTCTGTTTTGTAATTCAGTTCATGTGTAGTCAAGTTTACATTCCGTGTATTAGTGATATCTTATGATGTTTCTTTTTCTGTGTGACGTAGTTCACGTAGAATCACCGTACCTGCATCCACTCACTATGCCGCTACGGGCCTGATGACACAGATTTCATTGCTGAGTGATATTGCATTGCACGTACGTGCCACAACTTCTTTATCCATTTTTTGCTTTCTGGGATATTTACCTGATACTGTAGACGAGCTTCTTGTGAACACAGCCGTCCCAAATATTGGGGTGGCTGTCTGTTTTTGATTTTAATTTCCGTAAGCTATAGGACCATAAGTGGAAGTGCCATAGGCTGTGTTGCTTTGTTTCTTACGTGTTTCAGGAAACACCATACACTTCTCCAGGGTGGCTGCTGGCAATTTACATCCTGCCAATCAGCATAACAAGGCTCCCTGTTCTCCATATCCTGTCCTACCTTTGTGGATTTTACACTTTTTTCAGATGGCCCTTTTGCCCGGGGGGCAGTGAGACTTCATTGTAGTGCAGATTTCCTTTACAGGCTTGCTTGGTCGGCCAAAAAGGGCGTATCCGTTTTTTCCTGAATATATTCAGGAAAAAACGCATACGCCCTTTTTGGCCATGTGCATCATTGTCGACGTTCTGCCTCTTTTCCTATGCTTTCAGGGCAATTCCAGTCTACCCCCTGCAATCGTTTTCCTGAAATTCAGCCCCGCTTTCAAGTCCCCTTCGCAGGCTTACTTCAATATATTTTTGGAGGATAGCTGTCATTTATAACTCTGCAGGTTTGTGAATTACAGTGCCCCTGAGCTCCTTTCTTCAACTCGCTTTCTTGTGAGCTGAGCCCAAAACCGCAGGATTGCTTCAGGCCCTAATCTGTTTCCGGCAGGGCACGCTGAGCCTTTGTTTAATTCCTCTTCCTGGTCGGCAATGAGCGTTACATTTGCCCGTGCAGACACCTATATCTAATCTCTCATTGGTTATCCCTATTCCTGTTCATCTTGCGCAGAAATTGCAAGCTGTGCCAAACAGGAGGTTAAAGGCAGTGACTCTCCAAGCGGGGAGAGTGTTAGTAAAGCATCTGGAATGGTGAACCCGAGGACCAGGATACGAAAACTGAGATGCATTTTAAATCGTTTCCCAATCACACGGTGGACCATACTGTGGGGTTCCCATGCATGTTTTAGCTGGAGGAAGAATCCCTTGTACCTGAAGAGTTGGGACCCATGGAATAGGTACCATGCAGTATGACTTCAAAGGGTCTGCATTTGCTCACCGAAACTCACCAATGCTATCAGCCTGAAGTGTCCAGCCTGATGTCTCAACCAGCTCTGGGTGTAGATGTGGTCAATCCCGGTTGCATCACATGCCCTGAGTGAATTAGTTAAGAATTGCTCTCTATTTCACTGTCTTTGTGTTTTGTTTTCGAAATTTATTTTGATAATGGGATTTATCGGATTTTCACTGCTGCGTTTCGGCCGCTGTACACACGCTTGATTCTCTTACGGAGACATATATATCCATGGGTTTTAAGATTCTTCCTAGTCAGGTATATTCATAGGCGTTGAATATGTGGTGTTGAGTCCATTTCGTTGAGCAAGGAGTAGGTCTTGTCTATTACATATTTGGCTTATGGAATGTTATCTGTGCTAATTTCAGTCTCTGGTTTTATGCAGCACCCCAAGGCACCTTTCCCCATAAGCAAGCACTAGTTGGTTTTCTAAATTTGAGACCCTGTTCTGTTTTGTAATTCAGTTCATGTGTAGTCAAGTTTACATTCCGTGTATTAGTGATATCTTATGATGTTTCTTTTTCTGTGTGACGTAGTTCACGTAGAATCACCGTACCTTCATCCACTCACTATGCCGCTACGGGCCTGATGACACAGATTTCATTGCTGAGTGATATTGCATTGCACGTACGTGCCACAACTTCTTTATCCATTTTTTGCTTTCTGGTATATTTACCTGGTACTGTAGACGAGCTTCTTGGAAACACAGCCGTCCCAAACTTTGGAGTGGCTCTCTGTTTTTGATTTTAATTTCCCTAAGTAATAGGACCATAAGTGCAATTGCCATAGGCTGTGTTGCTTTATTTCTTACGTGTTTCAGGAAACACCATACACTTCTCCAGGGTGGCTGTTGGCAATTTACATCCTGCCAATCAGCATAACAAGGCTCCCTGTTCTCCATATCCTGTCCTACCTTTCTGGATTTTACACTTTTTTCAGATGGCCCTCTTGCCCGGGGGGCAGTGAGACTTCATTGTAGTGCAGATTTCCTTTACAGGCTTTCTTGGTTGGCCAAAAAGTGCGTATGCGTTTTTTCCTGAATATATTCAGGAAAAAACGCATACGCCCTTTTTGGCCAAGTGCATCATTGTCGAAGTTCTGCCTCTTTTCCTATGCTTTCAGGGCAATTCCAGTCTACCCCATGCAATCGTTTTCCTGAAATTCAGCCCCGCTTTCAAGTCCCCTTCACAGGCTTACTTCAATATACTTTTGGAAGATAGCTGTCATTTATAACTCTGCAGGTTTGTGAATTACAGTGCCCCTGAGCTCCTTTCTTCAACTCGCTTTCTTGTGAGCTGGGCACAAAACCGCAGGATTGCTTCAGGCCCTAATCTGTTTCCAGCAGGGCACACTGAGCCTTTGTTTAATTCCTCTTCCTGGTGGGCAATGAGCGTTACATTTGCCCGTGCAGACACCTACAGCTAGTCTCTCATTGGTTCTCCCTATTCCTGTTCATCTTGCACAGAAATTGCAAGCTGTGCCAAAGAGGAGGTTAAAGGCACTGACTCTCTAAGCGGGGAGAGTGTTAGTAAAGCATCTGGAATGGTGAACCCGAGGACCAGGATACGAAAACTGAGATGCATTTTAAATCGTTTCCCAATCACACGGTGGACGATACTCTGGGTTTCCCATGCATGTTTTAGCTGGAGGAAGAATCCCTTGAACCTGGAGAGTTGGGACCCATGGAATGGGTACCATGCAGTATGACTTCAAAGGGTCTGCATTTGCTCACCAAAACTCACCAATGCTATCAGCCTGAAGTGTCCAGCCTTATGTCTCAACCAGCTCTGGGTGTAGATGTGGTCAATCCCGGTTGCATCACATGCCCTGAGTGAATTATTTAAGAATTGCTCTCTATTTCACTGTCTTTGTGTTTTGTTTTCGAAATTTATTTTGATAATGGGATTTATCGGATTTTCACTGCTGCGTTTCGGCCGCTGTACACACGCTTGATTCTCTTACGGAGACATATATATCCATGGGTTTTAAAATTCTTCCTAGTCAGGTATATTCCTAGGCGTTGAATATGTGATTTTGGGTCCATTACGTTGAGCAAGGAGTAGGTCTTGTCTATTACATATTTGGCTTATGGAAAGTTATCTGTGCTAATTTCAGTCTCTGGTTTTATGCAGCACCCCAAGGCACCTTTCCCCATAAGCAAGCACTAGTTGGTTTTCTAAATTTGAGACCCTGTTCTGTTTTGTAATTCAGTTCATGTGTAGTCAAGTTTACATTCCGTGTATTAGTGATATCTTATGATGTTTCTTTTTCTGTGTGACGTAGTTCACGTAGAATCACCGTACCTGCATCCACTCACTATGCCGCTACGGGCCTGATGACACAGATTTCATTGCTGAGTGATTTTGCATTGTACGTATGTGCCACAACTTCTTTATCCATTTTTTGCTTTCTGGGATATTTACCTGATACTGTAGACGAGCTTCTTGTGAACACAGCCGTCCCAAATATTGGGGTGGCTGTATGTTTTTGATTTTAATTTCCGTAAGCTATAGGACCATAAGTGGAAGTGCCATAGGATGTGTTGCTTTGTTTCTTACGTGTTTCAGGAAACACCATACACTTCTCCAGGGTGGCTGCTGGCAATTTACATCCTGCCAATCAGCATAACAAGGCTCCCTGTTCTCCATATCCTGTCCTACCTTTCTGGATTTTACACTTTTTTCAGATGGCCCTTTTGCCCGGGGGGCAGTGAGACTTCATTGTAGTGCAGATTTCCTTTACAGGCTTGCTTGGTCGGCCAAAAAGGGCGTATGCGTTTTTTCCTGAATATATTCAGGAAAAAACGCATACGCCCTTTTTGGCCAAGTGCATCATTGTCGACGTTGTGCCTCTTTTCCTATGCTTTCAGGGCAATTCCAGTCTACCCACTGCAATCGTTTTCCTGAAATTCTGCCCCACATTCAAATCCCCTTCGCAGGCTTACTTCAATATATTTTTGGAGGATAGCTGTCATTTATAACTCTGCAAGTTTGTGAATTACAGTGCCCCTGAGCTCCTTTCTTCAACTCGCTTTCTTGTGAGCTGGGCACAAAACCGCAGGATTGCTTCAGGCCCTAATCTGTTTTCAGCAGGGCACGCTGAGCCTTTGTTTAATTCCTCTTCCTGGTCGGCAATGAGCGTTACATTTGCCCGTGCAGACACCTATATCTAGTCTCTCATTGGTTATCCCTATTCCTGTTTATCTTGCGCAGAAATTGCAAGCTGTGCCAAACAGGAGGTTAAAGGCAGTGACTCTCCAAGCGGGGAGAGTGTTAGTAAAGCATCTGGAATGGTGAACCCGAGGACCAGGATACGAAAACTGAGATGCATTTTAAATCGTTTCCCAATCACACGGTGGACCATACTGTGGGGTTCCCATGCATGTTTTAGCTGGAGGAAGAATCCCTTGTACCTGAAGAGTTGGGACCCATGGAATAGGTACCATGCAGTATGACTTCAAAGGGTCTGCATTTGCTCACCGAAACTCACCAATGCTATCAGCCTGAAGTGTCCAGCCTTATGTCTCAACCAGCTCTGGGTGTAGATGTGGTCAATCCCGGTTGCATCACATGCCCTGAGTGAATTAGTTAAGAATTGCTCTCTATTTCACTGTCTTTGTGTTTTGTTTTCGAAATTTATTTTGATAATGGGATTTATCGGATTTTCACTGCTGCGTTTCGGCCGCTGTACACATGCTTGATTCTCTTACGGAGACATATATATCCATGGGTTTTAAGATTCTTCCTAGTCAGGTATATTCATAGGCGTTGAATATGTGGTGTTGAGTCCATTTCGTTGAGCAAGGAGTAGGTCTTGTCTATTACATATTTGGCTTATGGAATGTTATCTGTGCTAATTTCAGTCTCTGGTTTTATGCAGCACCCCAAGGCACCTTTCCCCATAAGCAAGCACTAGTTGGTTTTCTAAATTTGAGACCCTGTTCTGTTTTGTAATTCAGTTCATGTGTAGTCAAGTTTACATTCCGTGTATTAGTGATATCTTATTATGTTTCTTTTTCTGTGTGACGTAGTTCACGTAGAATCACCGTACCTGCATCCACTCACTATGCCGCTACGGGCCTGATGACACAGATTTCATTGCTGAGTGATATTGCATTGCACGTACGTGCCACAACTTCTTTATCCATTTTTTGCTTTCTGGTATATTTACCTGGTACTGTAGACGAGCTTCTTGGAAACACAGCCGTCCCAAACTTTGGAGTGGCTCTCTGTTTTTGATTTTAATTTCCCTAAGTAATAGGACCATAAGTGCAATTGCCATAGGCTCTGTTGCTTTGTTTCTTACGTGTTTCAGGAAACACCATACACTTCTCCAGGGTGGCTGTTGGCAATTTACATCCTGCCAATCAGCATAACAAGGCTCCCTGTTCTCCATATCCTGTCCTACCTTTCTGGATTTTACACTTTTTTCAGATGGCCCTCTTGCCCGGGGGGCAGTGAGACTTCATTGTAGTGCAGATTTCCTTTACAGGCTTGCTTGGTTGGCCAAAAAGGGCGTATGCGTTTTTTCCTGAATATATTCAGGAAAAAACGCATACGCCATTTTTGGCCAAGTGCATCATTGTCGACGTTGTGCCTCTTTTCCTATGCTTTCAGGGCAATTCCAGTCTACCCCCTGCAATCGTTTTCCTGAAATTCTGCCCCGCTTTCAAGTCCCCTATGCAGGCTTACTTCAATATACTTTTGGAAGATAGCTGTCATTTATAACTCTGCAGGTTTGTGAATTACAGTGCCCCTGAGCTCCTTTCTTCAACTCGCTTTCTTGTGAGCTGGGCACAAAACCGCAGGATTGCTTCAGGCCCTAATCTGTTTCCAGCAGGGCACACTGAGCCTTTGTTTAATTCCTCTTCCTGGTGGGCAATGAGCGTTACATTTGCCCGTGCAGACACCTACAGCTAGTCTCTCATTGGTTCTCCCTATTCCTGTTCATCTTGCGCAGAAATTGCAAGCTGTGCCAAAGAGGAGGTTAAAGGCACTGACTCTCTAAGCGGGGAGAGAGTTAGTAAAGCATCTGGAATGGTGAACCCGAGGACCAGGATACGAAAACTGAGATGCATTTTAAATCGTTTCCCAATCACACGGTGGACGATACTCTGGGTTTCCCATGCATGTTTTAGCTGGAGGAAGAATCCCTTGAACCTGAAGAGTTGGGACCCATGGAATGGGTACCATGCAGTATGACTTCAAAGGGTCTGCATTTGCTCACCGACACTCACCAATGCTATAAGCCTGAAGTGTCCAGCCTTATGTCTCAACCAGCTCTGGGTTTAGATGTGGTCAATCCCGGTTGCATCACATGCCCTGAGTGAATTATTTAAGAATTGCTCTCTATTTCACTGTCTTTGTGTTTTGTTTTCGAAATTTATTTTGATAATGGGATTTATCGGATTTTCACTGCTGCGTTTCGGCCGCTGTACACACGCTTGATTCTCTTATGGAGACATATATATCCATGGGTTTTAAGATTCTTCCTAGTCAGGTATATTCCTAGGCGTTGAATATGTGGTTTTGGGTCCATTTCGTTGAGCAAGGAGTAGGTCTTGTCTATTACATATTTGGCTTATGGAAAGTTATCTGTGCTAATTTCAGTCTCTGGTTTTATGCAGCACCCCAACGCACCTTTCCCCATAAGCAAGCACTAGTTGGTTTTCTAAATTTGAGACCCTGTTCTGTTTTGTAATTCAGTTCATGTGTAGTCAAGTTTACATTCCGTGTATTAGTGATATCTTATGATGTTTCTTTTTCTGTGTGACGTAGTTCACGTAGAATCACCGTACCTGCATCCACTCACTATGCCGCTACGGGCCTGATGACTCAGATTTCATTGCTGAGTGATATTGCATTGTACGTACGTGCCACAACTTCTTTATCCATTTTTTGCTTTCTGGGATATTTACCTGATACTGTAGACGAACTTCTTGTGAACACAGCCGTCCCAAACATTGGGGTGGCTCTCTGTTTTTGATTTTAATTTCCGTAAGCTATAGGACCATAAGTGGAAGTGCCATAGCCTGTGTTGCTTTGTTTCTTACGTGTTTCAGGAAACACCATACACTTCTCCAGGGAGGCTGCCGGCAATTTACATCCTGCCAATCAGCATAACAAGGCTCCCTGTTCTCCATATCCTGTCCTACCTTTCTGGATTTTACACTTTTTTCAGATGGCCCTTTTGCCCGGGGGGGGGGGGGGGCAGTGAGACTTCATTGTAGTGCAGATTTCCTTTACAGGCTTGCTTGGTCGGCCAAAAAGGGCGTATGCGTTTTTTCCTGAATATATTCAGGAAAAAACGCATACGCCCTTTTTGGCCAAGTGCATCATTGTCGACGTTCTGCCTCTTTTCCTATGCTTTCAGGACAATTCCAGTCTACCCCCTGCAATCGTTTTCCTGAAATTCTGCCCCGCTTTCAAGTCCCCTTCGCAGGCTTACTTCAATATATTTTTGGAGGATGGCTGTCATTTATAACTCTGCAGGTTTGTGAAGTACAGTGCCCCTGAGCTCCTTTCTTCAACTCGCTTTCTTGTGAGCTGGGCACAAAACCGCATGATTGCTTCAGGCCCTAATCTGTTTCCGGCAGGGCATGCTGAGCCTTTGGTTAATTCCTCTTCCTGGTGGGAAATGAGCGTTACGTTTGCCCGTGCAGACACCTACAGCTAGTCTCTCATTGGTTCTCCCTATTCCTGTTCATCTTGCACATAAATTGCAAGCTGGGCCAAACAGGAGGTTAAAGGCACTGACTCTCCAAGCAAGGAGAGTGTTAGTAAAGCATCTGGAATGGTGAACCCGAGGACCAGGATACGAAAACTGAGATGCATTTTAAATCGTTTCCCAATCACACGGTGGACCATACTGTGGGGTTCCCATGCATGTTTTAGCTGGAGGAAGAATCCCTTGAACCTGAAGATTTGGGACCCATGGAATAGGTACCATGCAGTATGACTTCAAAGGGTCTGCATTTGCTCACCGAAACTCACCAATGCTATCAGCCTGAAGTGTCCAGCCTTATGTGTCATCCAGCTCTGGGTGTAGATGTGGTCCATCCCGGTTGCATCACATGCCCTGAGTGAATTATTTCAGAATTCCTCTCTATTTCCCTGTCTTTGTGTTTTGTTTTCGAAATTTATTTTGATAATGGGATTTATCGGATTTTCACTGCTGCGTTTCGGCCGCTGTACACACGCTTGATTCTCTTACGGAGACATATATATCCATGGGTTTTAAGATTCTTCCTAGTCAGGTATATTCCTAGGCATTGAATATGTGGTGTTGAGTCCATTTCGTTGAGCAAGGAGTAGGTCTTTTCTATTACATATTTGGCTTATGGAATGTTATCTGTGCTAATTTCAGTCTCTGGTTTTATGCAGCACCCCATGGCACCTTTCCCCATAAGCAAGCACTAGTTGGTTTTCTAAATTTGAGACCCTGTTCTGTTTTGTAATTCAGTTCATGTGTAGTCAAGTTTACATTCCGTGTATTAGTGATATCTTATGATGTTTCTTTTTCTGTGTGACGTAGTTCACGTAGAATCACCGTACCTGCATCCATTCACTATGCCGCTACGGGCCTGATGACACAGATTTCATTGCTGAGTGATACTGCATTGCACGTACGTGCCACAACTTCTTTATCCATTTTTTGCTTTCTGGGATATTTACCTGGTACTGTAGACGAGCTTCTTGGGAAAACCGCCGTCCCAAACTTTGGGGTGGCTCTGTGTTTTTGATTTTAATTTCCCTAAGGAATAGGACCATAAGTGCAATTGCCATAGGCTGTGTTGCTTTGTTTCTTACGTGTTTCAGGAAACACCATACACTTCTCCAGGGTGGCTGCTGGCAATTTACATCCTGCCAATCAGCATAACAAGGCTCCCTGTTCTCCATATCCTGTCCTACATTTCTGGATTTTACACTTTTTTCAGATGGCCCTTTTGCCCGGGGGGCAGTGAGACTTCATTGTAGTGCTGATTTCCTTTACAGGCTTGCTTGGTTGGCCAAAAAGGGCGTATGCGTTTTTTCCTGAATATATTCAGGAAAAAACGCATACGCCCTTTTTGGCCAAGTGCATCATTGTCAACGTTCTGCCTCTTTTCCTATGCTTTCAGGGCAATTCCAGTCTACCCCCTGCAATCGTTTTCCGGAAATTCTGCCCCCCTTTCAAGTCCCCTTCGCAGGCTTACTTCAATATATTTTTGGAGGATAGCTGTCATTTATAACTCTGCAGGTTTGTGAATTACAGTGCCCCTGAGCTCCTTTCTTCAACTCGATTTCTTGTGAGCTGGGCACAAAACCGCAGGATTGCTTCAGGCACTAATCTGTTTCCAGCAGGGCACACTGAGCCTTTGTTTAATTCCTCTTCCTTGTGGGCAATGAGCGTTACATTTGCCCGTGCAGACACCTACAGCTAGTCTCTCATTGGTTCTCCCTATTCCTGTTCATCTTGCACAGAAATTGCAAGCTGTGCCAAAGAGGAGGTTAAAGGCACTGACTCTCTAAGCGGGGAGAGTGTTAGTAAAGCATCTGGAATGGTGAACCCGAGGACCAGGATACGAAAAATGAGATGCATTTTAAATCGTTTCCCAATCACACGGTGGACGATACTCTGGGTTTCCCATGCATGTTTTAGCTGGAGGAAGAATCCCTTGAACCTGGAGAGTTGGGACCCATGGAATGGGTACCATGCAGTATGACTTCAAAGGGTCTGCATTTGCTCACCGACACTCACCAATGCTATCAGCCTGAAGTGTCCAGCCTTATGTCTCAACCAGCTCTGGGTGTAGATGTGGTCAATCCCCGTTGCATCACATGCCCTGAGTGAATTATTTAAGAATTGCTCTGTATTTCACTGTCTTTGTGTTTTGTTTTCGAAATTTATTTTGATAATGAGATTTATCGGATTTTCACTGCTGTGTTTTGGCCGCTGTACACACGCTTG
This sequence comes from Phocoena phocoena, assembly GCF_963924675.1. Lineage (NCBI taxonomy): Eukaryota > Metazoa > Chordata > Mammalia > Artiodactyla > Phocoenidae > Phocoena > Phocoena phocoena. The sequence goes on from NW_027077452.1 coordinate 504,200, forward strand.
ATTCTCTTACGGAGACATATATATCCATGGGTTTTAAGATTCTTCCTAGTCAGGTATATTCCTAGGCGTTGAATATGTGGTGTTGGGTCCATTTCGTTGAGCAAGGAGTAGGTCTTGTCTATTACATATTTGGCTTATGGAAAGTTATCTGTGCTAATTTCAGTCTCTGGTTTTTTGCAGCACCCCAAGGCACCTTTCCCTATAAGCAAGCACTAGTTGGTTTTCTACATTTGAGACCCTGTTCTGTTTTGTAATTCAGTTCATGTGTAGTCAAGTTTACATTCCGTGTATTAGTGATATCTTATGATGTTTCTTTTTCTGTGTGACGTAGTTCACGTAGAATCACCGTACCTGCATCCACTCACTATGCCGCTACGGGCCTGATGACACAGATTTCATTGCTGAGTGATATTGTATTGTACGTACGTGCCACAACTTTTTTATCCATGTTTTGCTTTCTGGGATATTTACCTGATACTGTAGACGAGCTTCTTGTGAACACAGCCGTCCCAAATATTGGGGTGGCTGTCTGTTTTTGATTTTAATTTCCGTAAGCTATAGGACCATAAGTGGAAGTGCCATAGGCTGTGTTGCTTTGTTTCTTACTTGTTTCAGGAAACACCATACACTTCTCCAGGGTGGCTGCCGGCAATTTACATCCTGCCAATCAGCATAACAAGGCTCCCTGTTCTCCATATCCTGTCCTACCTTTCTGGATTTTACACTTTTTTCAGATGGCCCTTTTGCCCGGGGGGCAGTGAGACTTCATTGTAGTGCAGATTTCCTTTACAGGCTTGCTTGGTTGGCCAAAAAGGGCGTATGCGTTTTTTCCTGAATATATTCAGGAAAAAACGCATACGCCCTTTGTGGCCAAGTGCATCATTGTTGACGTTCTGCCTCTTTTGCTATGCTTTCAGGGCAATTCCAGTCTATCCCATGCAATCGTTTTCCTGAAATTCTGCCCCGCTTTCAAGTCCCCTTCGCAGGCTTACTTCAATATATTTTTGGAGGATAGCTGTCATTTATAAATCTGCAGGTTTGTGAATTACAGTGCCCCTGAGCTCCTTTCTTCAACTCGCTTTCCTGTGAGCTGGGCACAAAACCGCAGGATTGCTTCAGGCCCTAATCTGTTTTCAGCAGGGCACGCTGAGCCTTTGTTTAATTCCTCTTCCTGGTCGACAATGAGCGTTACATTTGCCCGTGCAGACACCTACAGCTAGTCTCTCATTGGTTCTCCCTATTCCTGTTCATCGTGCACAGAAATTGCAAGCTGTGCCAAAGAGGAGGTTAAAGGCACTGACTCTCCAAGCGGGGAGAGTGTTAGTAAAGCATCTGGAATGGTGAACCCGAGGACCAGGATACGAAAACTGAGATGCATTTTAAATCGTTTCCCAATCACACGGTGGACGTTAATCTGGATTTCCCATGCATGTTTTAGCGGGAGGAGGAATCCCTTGAACCTGTAGAGTTGGGACCCATGGAATGGGTACCATGCAGTATGACTTCAAAGGGTCTGCATTTGCTCACTGAAACTCACCAATGCTATCAGCCTGAAGTGTCCAGCCTTATGTCTCAACCAGCTCTGGGTGTAGATGTGGTCAATCCCGGTTGCTTCACATGCCCTGAGTGAATTATTTAAGAATTGCTCTCTATTTCACTGTCTTTGTGTTTTGTTTTCGAAATTTATTTTGATAATGGGATTTATCGGATTTTCACTGCTGCGTTTCGGCCGCTGTACACACGCTTGGTTCTCTTATGGAGACATATATATCCATGGGTTTTTAGATTCTTCCTAGTCAGGTATATTCCTAGACGTTGATTATGTGGTGTTGGGTCCATTTCGTTGAGCAAGGAGTAGGTCTTGTCTATTACATATTTGGCTTATGGAAAGTTATCTGTGCTAATTTCAGTCTCTGATTTTATGCAGCACCCAAAGGCACCTTTCCCCATTATCAAGCACTAGTTGGTTTTCTAAATTTGAGACCCTGTTCTGTTTTGTAATTCAGTTCATGTGTAGTCAAGTTTACATTCCGTGTATTAGTGATATCTTATGATGTTTCTTTTTCTGTGTGACGTAGTTCACGTAGAATCACCGTACCTGCATCCACTCACTATGCCGCTACGGGCCTGATGACACAGATTCCATTGCTGAGTGATATTGCATTGTACGTACGTACCACAACTTCTTTATCCATTTTTTGCTTTCTGGGATATTTACCTGATACTGTAGACGAGCTTCTTGTGAACACAGCCGTCCCAAATATTGGGGTGGCTGTCTGTTTTTGATTTTAATTTCCGTAAGCTATAGGACCATAAGTGGAAATGCCATAGGCTGTGTTGCTTTGTTTCTTACGTGTTTCAGGAAACAACATACACTTCTCCAGGGTGGCTGCTGGCAATTTACATCCTGCCAATCAGCATAACAAGGCTCCCTGTTCTCCATATCCTGTCCTACCTTTCTGGATTTTACACTTTTTTCAGATGGCCCTTTTGCCCGGGGGGCAGTGGGACTTCATTGTAGTACAGATTTCCTTTACAGGCTTGCTTGGTTGGCCAAAAAGTGCGTATGCGTTTTTTCCTGAATATATTCAGGAAAAAACGCATACGCCCTTTTTGGCCAAGTGCATCATTGTCCACGTTCTGCCTCTTTTCCTATGCTTTCAGGGCAATTCCAGTCTACCCCCTGCAATCGTTTTCCTGAAATTCTGCCCCGCTTTCAAATCCCCTTCGCAGGCTTACTTCAATATATTTTTGGAGGATAGCTGTCATTTATAACTCTGCAGGTTTGTGAATTACAGTGCCCCTGAGCTCCTTTCTTCAACACGCTTTCTTGTGAGCTGGGCACAAAACCGCAGGATTGCTTCAGGCCCTAATCTGTTTTCAGCAGGGCACGCTGAGGCTTTGTTTAATTCCTCTTCCTGGTCGGCAATGAGCGTTACATTTGCCCGTGCAGACACCTACAGCTAGTCTCTCATTGGTTCTCCCTATTCCTGTTCATCTTGCACAGAAATTGCAAGCTGTGCTAAACAGGAGGTTAAAGGCACTGACTCTCCAAGCGGGGAGAGTGTTAGTAAAGCATCTGGAATGGTGAACCCGAGGACCAGGATACGAAAACTGAGATGCATTTTAAATCGTTTCCCAATCACACGGTGGACGATACTCTGGGTTTCCCATGCATGTTTTAACTGGAGGAAGAATGCCTTGAACCTGGAGAGTTGGGACCCATGGAATGGGTACCATGCAGTATGACTTCAAAGGGTCTGCATTTGCTCACCGAAACTCACCAATGCTATCAGCCTGAAGTGTCCAGCCTTATGTCTCAACCAGCTCTGGGTGTAGATGTGGTCAATCCCGGTTGCATCACATGCCCTCAGTGAATTAGTTAAGAATTGCTCTCGATTTCACTGTCTTTGTGTTTTGTTTTCGAAATTTATTTTGATAATGGGATTTATCGGATTTTCACTGCTGCGTTTCGGCCGCTGTACACACGCTTGATTCTCTTCCGGAGACATATATATCCATGGGTTTTAAGATTCTTCCTAGTCAGGTATATTCCTAGGCGTTGAATATGTGGTGTTGGGTCCATTTCGTTGAGCAAGGAATAGGTCTTGTCTATTACATATTTGGCCTATGGAAAGTTATCTGTGCTAATATCAGTCTCTGGTTTTATGCAGCACCGCAAGGCACCTTTCCCCATAAGCAAGCACTAGTTGGTTTTCTAAATTTGAGACCCTGTTCTGTTTTGTAATTCAGTTCATGTGTAGTCAAGTTTACATTCCGTGTATCAGTGATATCTTATGATGTTTCTATTTCTGTGTGACGTAGTTCACGTAGAATCACCGTACATGCATCCACTCACTAACCGCTACGGGCCTGATGACACAGATTTCATTGCTGAGTGATACTGCATTGCACGTACGTGCCACAACTTCTTTATCCATTTTTTGCTTTCTGGGATATTTACCTGGTACTGTAGACGAGCTTCCTGTGAACACAGCCGTCCCTAACATTGGGGTGGCTGTCTGTTTTTGATTTTAATTTCCCTAAGCTATAGGACCATAAGTGCAAGTGCCATAGGCTGTGTTGCTTTATTTCTTACGTGTTTCAGGAAACACCATACACTTCACCAGGTTGGCTGTTGGCAATTTACATCCTGCCAATCGGCATAACAAGGCTCACTGTTCTCCTTATCCTGTCCTACCTTTCTGGATTTTACACTTCTTTCAGATGGCCCTTTTGCCCGGGGGGCATTGAGACTTCATTGTAGTGCAGATTTCTTTACAGGCTTGCTTGGTTGGCCAAAAAGGGCGTATGCATTTTTTCCTGAATATATTCAGGAAAAAACGCATACGCCCTTTTTGGCCAAGTGCATCATTGTCGATGTTCTGCCTCTTTTCCTATGCTTTCAGGGCAATTCCAGTCTACCCCCTGCAATCGTTTTCCTGAAATTCTGCCCCGCTTTCAAGTCCCCTTCGCAGGCTTACTTCAATATATTTTTGGAGGAGAGCTGTCATTTATAACTCTGCAGGTTTGTGAATTACAGTGCCCCTGAGCTCCTTTCTTCAACTCGCTTTCTTGTGAGCTGGACACAAAACCAAAGGATTGCTTCAGGCCCTAATCTGTTTTCAGCAGGGCACGCTCAGCCTTTGTTTAATTCCTCTTCCTGGTGGGCAATGAGCGTTACATTTGCCCGTGCAGACACCTACAGCTAGTCTCTCATTGGTTCTCCCTATTCCTGTTCATCTTGCACAGAAATTGCAAGCTGTGCCAAAGAGGAGGTTAAAGGCACTGACTCTCCAAGCGGGGAGAGTGTTAGTAAAGCATCTGGAATGGTGAACCCGAGGACCAGGATACGAAAACTGAGATGCATTTTAAATCGTTTCCCAATCACACGGTGGACGATACTCTGGGTTTCCCATGCATGTTTTAGCTGGAGGAAGAATCCCTTGAACCTGGAGAGTTGGGACCCATGGAATGGGTACCATGCAGTATGACTTCAAAGGGTCTGCATTTGCTCATCGAAACTCACCAATGCTATCAGGCTGAAGTGTCCAGCCTTATGTCTCAACCAGCTCTGGGTGTAGATGTGGTCAATCCCGGTTGCATCACATGCCCTGAGTGAATTATTTAAGAATTGCTCTCTATTTCACTGTCTTTGTGTTTTGTTTTCGAAATTTATTTTGATAATGGGATTTATCGGATTTTCACTGCTGCGTTTCGGCCGCTGAACACACGCTTGATTCTCTTACGGAGACATATATATCCATGGGTTTTAAGATTCTTCCTAGTCAGTTATATTCCTAGGCGTTGAATATGTGGTGTTGAGTCCATTTCGTTGAGCAAGGAGTAGGTCTTGTCTATTACATATTTGGCTTATGGAATGTTATCTGTGCAAATTTCAGTCTCTGGTTTTATGCAGCACCGCAAGGCACCTTTCCCCATAAGCAAGCACTAGTTGGTTTTCTAAATTTGACACCCTGTTCTGTTTTGTAATTCAGTTCATGTGTAGTCAAGTTTACATTCCGTGTATTAGTGATATCTTATGATGTTTCTTTTTCTGTGTGACGTAGTTCACGTAGAATCACCGTACCTGCATCCACTCACTATGCTGATACGGGCCTGATGACACAGATTTCTTTGCTGAGTGATATTGCATTGTACGTACGTGCCACAACTTCTTTATCCATTTTTTGCTTTCTGGGATATTTACCTGATACTGTAGACGAGATTCTTGTGAACACAGCCGTCCCAAATATTGCGGTGGCTGTCTGTTTTTGATTTTAATTTCCGTAAGCTATAAGACCATAAGTGGAAGTGCCGTAGGCTGTGTTGCTTTGTTCCTTACGTGTTTCAGGACACACCATACAATTCTCCAGAGTGGCTGCTGGCAATTTACATCCTGCCAATCAGCATAACAAGGCTCCCTGTTCTCCATATCCTGTCCTACCTTTCTGGATTTTACACTTTTTTCAGATGGCCCTTTTGCCCGGGGGGGCAGTGAGATTTCATTGTAGTGCAGATTTCCTTTACAGGCTTGCTTGGTTGGCCAAAAGGGGCGTATGCGTTTTTTCCTGAATATATTCATGAAAAAACGCATACGCCCTTTTTGACCAAGTGCATCATTGTCGACGTTGTGCCTCTTTTCCTATGCTTTCAGGGCAATTCCAGTCTACCCCCTGCAATCGTTTTCCTGAAATTCTGCCCTGCTTTCAAGTCCCCTTCGCAGGCTTACTTCAATATATTTTTGGCGGATAGCTGTCATTTATAACTCTGCAGGTTTGTGAAGTACAGTGTCCCTGAGCTCCTTTCTTCAACTCGCTTTCTTGTGAGCTGGACACAAAACAGCATGATTGCTTCAGGCCCTAATCTGTTTCCAGCAGGGCACACTGAGCCTTTGTTTAATTCCTCTTCCTTGTGGGCAATGAGCGTTACATTTGCCCGTGCAGACACCTACAGCTAGTCTCTCATTGGTTCTCCCTATTCCTGTTCATCTTGCACAGAAATTGCAAGCTGTGCCAAAGAGGAGGTTAAAGGCACTGACTCTCTAAGCGGGGAGAGTGTTAGTAAAGCATCTGGAATGGTGAACCCGAGGACCAGGATACGAAAACTGAGATGCATTTTAAATCATTTCCCAATCACACGGTGGACGATACTCTTCGTTACCCATGCATGTTTTAGCTGGAGGAAGAATGCCTTGAACCTGGGGAGTTGGGACCCATGGAATGGGTACCATGCAGTATGACTTCAAAGGGTCTGCATTTGCTCACCGAAACTCACCAATGCTATCAGCCTGAAGTGTCCAGCCTTATGTCTCAACCAGCTCTGGGTGTAGATGTGGTCAATCCCGGTTGCATCACATGCCCTGAGTGAATTATTTAAGAATTGCTCTCTATTTCACTGTCTTTGTGTTTTGTTTTCGAAATTTATTTTGATAATGGGATTTATCGGATTTTCACTGCTGCGTTTCGGCCGCTGTACACACGCTTGATTCTCTTACGGAGACATATATATCCATGGGTTTTAAGATTCTTCCTAATCAGGTATATTCCTAGGCGTTGAATATGTGGTGTTGGGTCCATTTCGTTGAGCAAGGAGTAGGTCTTGTCTATTACATATTTGGCTTATGGAAAGTTATCTGTGCCAATTTCAGTCTCTGGTTTTATGCAGCACCCCAACGCACCTTTCCCCATAAGCAAGCACTAGTTGGTTTTCTAAATTTGAGACCCTGTTCTGTTTTGTAATTCAGTTCATGTGTAGTCAAGTTTACATTCCGTGTATTAGTGATATCTTATGATGTTTCTTTTTCTGTGTGACGTAGTTCACGTAGAATCACCGTACCTGCATCCACTCACTATGCCGCTACGGGCCTGATGACACAGATTTCATTGCTGAGTGATATTGCATTGTACGTACGTGCCACAACTTCTTTATCCATTTTTTGCTTTCTGGGATATTTACCTGATACTGTAGACGAGCTTCTTGTGAACACAGCCGTCCCAAATATTGGGGTGGCTGTCTGTTTTTGATTTTAATTTCCGTAAGCTATAGGACCATAAGTGGAAGTGCCATAGGCTGTGTTGCTTTGTTTCTTACGTGTTTCAGGAAACACCATACACTTCTCCAGGGTGGCTGCTGGCAATTTACATCCTGCCAATCAGCATAACAAGGCTCCCTGTTCTCCATATCCTGTCCTACCTTTCTGGATTTTTCACTTTTTTCAGATGGCTCTCTTGCCCGGGGGGCAGTGACACTTCATTGTAGTGCAGATTTCCTTTACAGGCTTGCATGGTTGGCCAAGATGGGCGTATGCGTTTTTCCTGAATATATTCAGGAAAAAACGCATACGCACTTTTTGGCCAAGTGCATCATTGTCGACGTTGTGCCGCTTTTCCTATGCTTTCAGGGCAATTCCTGTCTACCCCCTGCAATCGTTTTCCTGAAATTCTGCCCCGCTTTCAAGTCCCCTTCGCAGGCTTACTTCAATATACTTTTGGAAGATAGCTGTCATTTATAACTCTGCAGGTTTGTGAATTACAGTGCCCCTGAACTCCTTTCTTCAACTCGCTTTCTTGTGAGCTGGGCACAAAACCGCAGGATTGCTTCAGGCCCTAATCTGTTTCCAGCAGGGCACACTGAGCCTTTGTTTAATTCCTCTTCCTGGTGGGCAATGAGCGTTACATTTGCCCGTGCAGACACCTACAGCTAGTCTCTCATTGGTTCTCCCTATTCCAGTTCATCTGGCACAGAAATTGCAAGCTGTGCCAAAGAGGAGGGTAAAGGCACTGACTCCAAGCGGGGAGAGTGTTAGTAAAGCATCTGGAATGGTGAACCCGAGGACAAGGATACAAAAACTGTGATGCATTTTAAATCGTTTCCCAATCACACGGTGGACGATACTCTGGGTTTCCCATGCATGTTTTAGCTGGAGGAAGAATCCCTTGAACCTGAAGAGTTGGGACCCATGGAATGGGTACCATGCAGTATGACTTCAAAGGGTCTACATTTGCTCACCGAAACTCACCAATGCTATCAGCCTGAAGTGTCCAGCCTTATGTCTCAACCAGCTCTGGGTGTAGATGTGTTAAATCCCGGTTGCATCACATGCCCTGAGTGAATTATTTAAGAATTGCTCTCTATTTCACTGTCTTTGTGTTTTGTTTTCGAAATTTATTTTGATAATTGGATTTATCGGATTTTCACTGCTGCGATTCGGCCGCTGTACACACGCTTGATTCTCTTATGGAGACATATATATCCATGGGTTTTAAGATTCTTCCTAGTCAGGTATATTCCTAGGCGTTGAATATGTGGTTTTGGGTCCATTTCGTTGAGCAAGGAGTAGGTCTAGTCTATTACATATTTGGCTTATGGAAAGTTATCTGTGCTAATTTCAGTCTCTGGTTTTATGCAGCACCCCAACGCACCTTTCCCCATAAGCAAGCACTAGTTGGTTTTCTAAATTTGAGACCCTGTTCTGTTTTGTAATTCAGTTCATGTGTAGTCAAGTTTACATTCCGTGTATTAGTGATATCTTATGATGTTTCTTTTTCTGTGTGACGTAGTTCACGTAGAATCACCGTACCTGCATCCACTCACTATGCCGCTACGGGCCTGATGACACAGATTTCATTGCTGTGTGATATTGCATTGTACGTACGTGCCACAACTTCTTTATCCATTTTTTGCTTTCTGGGATATTTACCTGATACTGTAGACGAGCTTCTTGTGAACACAGCCGTCCCAAACATTGGGGTGGCTCTCTGTTTTTGATTTTAATTTCCCTAAGCAATAGGACCATAAGTGGAAGTGCCATAGGCTGTGTTGCTTTATTTCTTACGTGTTTCAGGAAACACCATACACTTCTCCAGGGTGGCTGTTCACAATTTACATCCTGCCAATCAGCATAACAAGGCTCCCTGTTCTCCATATCCTGTCCTATCTTTCTGGATTTTACACTTTTTTCAGATGGCCCTTTTGCCCGGGGGGGCAGTGAGATTTCATTGTAGTGCAGTTTTATTTTACAGGCTTGCTTGGTTGGCCAAAAAGGGCTTTTGCGTTTTTTCCTGAATATATTCAGGAAAAAACGCATATGCCCTTTTTGGCCAAGTGCATCATTGTCGACATTGTGCCTCTTTTCCTATGCTTTCAGGGCAATTCCAGTCTACCCCCTGCAATCGTTATCCTGAAATTCTGCCCCGCTTTCAAGTCCCCTTCGCAGGCTTACTTCAATATATTTTTGGAGGATAGCTGTCATTTATAACTCTGCAGGTTTGTGAATTACAGTGCCCCTGAGCTCCTTTCTTCAACTCGCTTTCTTGTGAGCTGGGCACAAAACCGCACGATTGCTTCAGGCCCTAATCTGTTTCCAGCAGGGCACACTGAGCCTTTGTTTAATTCCTCTTCCTGGTGGGCAATGAGCGTTACATTTGCCCGTGCAGACACCTACAGCTAGTCTCTCATTGGTTCTCCCTATTCCTGTTCATCTTGCACAGAAATTGCAAGCTGTGCCAAAGAGGAGGTTAAAGGCACTGACTCTCCAAGCGGGGAGAGTGTTAGTAAAGCATCTGGAATGGTGAACCCGAGGACCAGGATACGAAAACTGAGATGCATTTTAAATCGTTTCCCAATCACACGGTGGACCATCCTGTGGGTTTCCCATGCATGTTTTAGCTGGAGGAAGAATCCCTTGAACCTGAAGAGTTGGGACCCATGGAATAGGTACCATGCAGTATGACTTCAAAGGGTCTGCATTTGCTCACCGAAACTCACCAATGCTATCAGCCTGAAGTGTCCAGCCTTATGTCTCAACCAGCTCTGGGTGTAGATGTGGTCAATCCCGGTTGCATCACATGCCCTGAGTGAATTATTTAAGAGTTGCTCTCTATTTCACTGTGTTTGTGTTTTGTTTTCGAAATTTATTTTGATAATGGGATTTATCGGATTTTCACTGCTGCGTTTCGTCCGCTGTACACACGCTTGATTCTCTTACGGAGACATATATATCCATGGGTTTTAAGATTCTTCCTAGTCAGGTATATTCCTAGGCGTTGAATATGTGGTGTTGGGTCCATTTCGTTAGCAAGGAGTAGGTCTTGTCTATTACATATTTGGCTTGTGGAAAGTTATCTGTGCTAATTTCAGTCTCTGGTTTTATGCAGCACCCCAACGCACCTTTCCCCATAAGCAAGCACTAGTTGGTTTTCTAAATTTGAGACCCTGTTATGTTTTGTAATTCAGTTCATGTGTAGTCAAGTTTACATTCCGTGTATTAGTGATATCTTATGATGTTTCTTTTTCTGTGTGACGTAGTTCACGTAGAATCACCGTACCTGCCTCCACTCACTATGCCGCTACGAGTCTGATGACACAGATTTCATTGCTAAGTGATATTGCATTGTACGTACGTGCCGCAATTTCTTTATCCATTTTTTGCTTTCTGGGATATTTACCTGATACTGTAGACGAGCTTCTTGTGAACACAGCCGTCCCAAATATTGAGGTGGCTGTCTGTTTTTGATTTTAATTTCCGTAAGCTATAGGACCATAAGTGGAAGTGCCATAGGCTGTGTTGCTTTGTTTCTTACGTGTTTCAGGAAACACCATACACTTCTCCAGGGTGGCTGCTGGCAATTTACATCCTGCCAATCAGCATAACAAGGCTCCCTGTTCTCCATATCCTGTCCTACCTTTCTGGATTTTACACTTTTTTCAGATGGCCCTTTTGCCCGGGGGGCAGTGAGACTTTATCGTAGTGCAGATTTCCTTTACAGGCTTGCTTGGTTGGCCTAAAAGCGCATACGCGTTTTTTCCTGAATATATTCAGGAAAAAACGCATACGCCCTTTTTGGCCAAGTGCATCATTGTCCACGTTGTGCCTCTTTTCCTATGCTTTCAGGGCAATTCCAGTCTACCCCCTGCAATCGTTTTCCTGAAATTCTGCCCCGATTTCAAGTTCCCTTCGCAGGCTTACTTCAATATATTTTTGGAGGATAGCTGTTATTTATAACTCTGCAGGTTTCTGAATTACAGTGCCCCTGAGCTCCTTTCTTCAACTCGCTTTCTTGTGAGCTGGGCACAAAACCGCAGGATTGCTTCCGGCCCTAATCTGTTTCTGGCAGGGCACACTGAGCCTTTGGTTAATTCCTCTTCCTGGTGGGAAATGAGCGTTACATTTGCCCGTGCAGACACCTACAGCTAGTCTCTCATTGGTTCTCCCTATTCCTGTTCATCTTGCACAGAAATTGCAAGCTGTGCCAAAGACGAGGTTAAAGGCACTGACTCTGCAAGCGGGGAGAGTGTCAGTAAAGCATCTGGAATGGTGAACCCGAGGACCAGGAATCGAAAACTGAGATGCATTTTAAATCGTTTCCCAATCACACGGTGGACCATACTGTGGGTTTCCCATGCATGTTTTAGCTGGAGGAAGAATGCCTTGAACCTGGAGAGTTGGGACCCATGGAATGTGTACCATGCAGTATGACTTCAAAGGGTCTGCATTTGCTCACCGAAACTCACCAATGCTATCAGCCTGAAGTGTCCAGCCTTATGTCTCAACCAGCTCTGGGTGTAGATGTGGTCAATCCCGGTTGCATCACATGCTCTGAGTGAATTATTTAAGAATTGCTCTCTATTTCACTGTCTTTGTTTTCGAAATTTATTTTGATAATGGGATTTATCGGATTTTCACTGCTGCGTTTCGGCCGCTGTACACACGCTTGATTCTCTTACGGAGACATATATATCCATGGGTTTTAAGATTCTTCCTAGTCAGGTATATTCCTAGGCGTTGAATATGTGGTGTTGGGTCCATTTCATTGAGCAAGGAGTAGGTCTTTTTTATTACATATTTGGCTTATGGAAAGTTATCTGTGCTAATTTCAGTCTCTGATTTTATGCAGCACCCCAAGGCACCTTTCACCATAACCAAGGACTAGTCGGTTTTCTAAATTTGAGACCCTGTTCTGTTTTGTAATTCAGTTCATGTGTAGTCAAGTTTACATTCCGTGTATTAGTGATATCTTATGATGTTTCTTTTTCTGTGTGACGTAGTTCACGTAGAATCACCGTACCTGCATCCACTTACTATGCTGCTACGGGCCTGATGACACAGATTTCATTGCTGAGTGATATTGCATTGCACGTACGTGCCACAACTTCTTTATGCATTTTTTGCTTTCTGGGATATTTACCTGATACTGTAGACGAGCTTCTTGTGAACACAGCCGTCCCAAATATTGGGGTGGCTGTCTGTTTTTGATTTTAATTTCCGTAAGCTATAGGACCATAAGTGGAAGTGCCATAGGCTGTGTTGCTTTGTTTCTTACGTGTTTCAGGAAACACCATACATTTCTCCAGGGTGGCTGCTGGCAATTTACATCCTGCCAATCAGCATAACAAGGCTCCCTGTTCTCCATATCCTGTCCTACCTTTCTGGATTTTACACTTTTTTCAGATGGCCCTTTTGCCCGGGGGGCAGTGAGACTTCATTGTAGTGCAGATTTCCTTTACAGGCTTGCTTGGTTGGCCAAAAAGGGCGTATGCGTTTTTTCCTGAATATATTCAGGAAAAAACGCATATGCCCTTTTTGGCCAAGTGCATCATTGTCGACGTTCTGCCTCTTTTCCTATGCTTTCAGGGCAATTCCAGTCTACCCCCTGCAATCGTTTTCCTGAAATACTGCCCTGCTTTCAAGTGCCCTTCGCAGGCTTACTTCAATATATTTTTGGAGGATAGCTGTCAATTATAACTCTGCAGGTTTGTGAATTACAGTGCCCCTGAGCTCCTTTCTTCAACTCGCTTTCTTGTGAGCTGGGCACAAAACCGCAGGATTGCTTCAGGCCCTAATCTGTTTCCAGCAGGGCACACTGAGCCTTTGTTTAATTCCTCTTCCTGGTGGGCAATGAGCGTTACATTTGCCCGTGCAGACACCTACAGCTAGTCTCTCATTGGTTCTCCGTATTCCTGTTCATCTTGCACAGAAATTGCAAGCTGTGCCAAAGAGGAGGTTAAAGGCACTGACTCTCCAAGCGGGGAGAGTGTTAGTAAAGCATCTGGAATGGTGAACCCGAGGACCAGGATACAAAAACTGAGATGCATTTTAAATCGTTTCCCAATAACACGGTGGACGATACTCTGGGTTTCCCATGCATGTTTTAGCTGGAGGAAGAATGCCTTGAACCTGGAGATTTGGGACCCATGGAATGGGTACCATGCAGTATGACTTCAAAGGGTCTGCATTTGCTCACCGAAACTCACCAGTGCTATCAGCCTGAAGTGTCCAGCCTTATGTCTCAACCAGCTCTGGGTGTAGATGTGGTAAATCCCGGTTGCATCACATGCCCTGAGTGAATTGTATAAGAATTGCTCTCTATTTCACTGTCTTTTTGTTTTGTTTTCGAAATTTATTTTGATAATGGGATTTATCGGATTTTCACTGCTGCGTTTCGGCCGCTGTACACACGCTTGATTCTCTTACGGAGACATATATTTCCATGGGTTTTAAGATTCTTCCTAGTCAGGTATATTCCTAGGCGTTGAATATGTGGTGTTGGGTCCATTTCGTTGAGCAAGGAGTAGGTCTTGTCTATTACATATTTGGCTTATGGAAAGTTATCTGTGCTAATTTCAGCCTCTGGTTTTATGCAACACCCCAAGCCACCTTTCACCATAACCAAGGACTAGTCGGTTTTCTAAATTTGAGACCCTGTTCTGTTTTGTAATTCAGTTCATGTGTAGTCAAGTTTACATTCCGTGTGTTAGTGATATCTTATGATGTTTCTTTTTCTGTGTGACGTAGTTCACGTAGAATCACCGTACCTGCATCCACTTACTATGCTGCTACGGGCCTGATGACACAGATTTCATTGCTGAGTGATATTGCATTGCACGTACGTGCCACAACTTCTTTATGCATTTTTTGCTTTCTGGGATATTTACCTGATACTGTAGACGAGCTTCTTGTGAACACAGCCGTCCCAAATATTGGGGTGGCTGTCTGTTTTTGATTTTAATTTCCGTAAGCTATAGGACCATAAGTGGAAGTGCCATAGGCTGTGTTGCTTTGTTTCTTACGTGTTTCAGGAAACACCATACATTTCTCCAGGGTGGCTGCTGGCAATTTACATCCTGCCAATCAGCATAACAAGGCTCCCTGTTCTCCATATCCTGTCCTACCTTTCTGGATTTTACACTTTTTTCAGATGGCCCTTTTGCCCGGGGGGCAGTGAGACTTCATTGTAGTGCAGATTTCCTTTACAGGCTTGCTTGGTTGGCCAAAAAGGGCGTATGCGTTTTTTCCTGAATATATTCAGGAAAAAACGCATATGCCCTTTTTGGCCAAGTGCATCATTGTCGACGTTCTGCCTCTTTTCCTATGCTTTCAGGGCAATTCCAGTCTACCCCCTGCAATCGTTTTCCTGAAATACTGCCCTGCTTTCAAGTGCCCTTCGCAGGCTTACTTCAATATATTTTTGGAGGATAGCTGTCAATTATAACTCTGCAGGTTTGTGAATTACAGTGCCCCTGAGCTCCTTTCTTCAACTCGCTTTCTTGTGAGCTGGGCACAAAACCGCAGGATTGCTTCAGGCCCTAATCTGTTTCCAGCAGGGCACACTGAGCCTTTGTTTAATTCCTCTTCCTGGTGGGCAATGAGCGTTACATTTGCCCGTGCAGACACCTACAGGTAGTCTCTCATTGGTTCTCCCTATTCCTGTTCATCTTGCACAGAAATTGCAATCTGTGCGAAACAGGAGGTTAAAGGCACTGACTCTCCAAGCGGGGAGAGTGTTAGTAAAGCATCTGGAATGGTGAACCCGAGGACCAGGAAACAAAAACTGAGATGCATTTTAAATCATTTCCCAATCACACGGTGGACGATACTCTGGGTTTCCCATGCATGTTTTAGCTGGAGGAAGAATGCCTTGAACCTGGAGAGTTGGGACCCATGGAATGGGTACCATGCAGTATGACTTCAAAGGGTCTGCATTTGCTCACCGAAACTCACCAATGCTATCAGCCTGAAGTGTCCAGCCTTATGTCTCAACCAGCTCTGGGTGTAGATGTGGTCAATCCCGGTTGCATCACATGCTCTGAGTGAATTATTTAAGAATTGCTCTCTATTTCACTGTCTTTGTTTTCGAAATTTATTTTGATAATGGGATTTATCGGATTTTCACTGCTGCGTTTCGGCCGCTGTACACACGCTTGATTCTCTTACGGAGACATATATATCCATGGGTTTTAAGATTCTTCCTAGTCAGGTATATTCCTAGGCGTTGAATATGTGGTGTTGGGTCCATTTCGTTGAGCAAGGAGTAGGTTTTTTTATTACATATTTGGCTTATGGAAAGTTATCTGTGCTAATTTCAGTCTCTGGTTTTATGCAGCACCCCAACGCACCTTTCCCCATAAGCAAGCACTAGTTGGTTTTCTAAATTTGAGACCGTGTTCTTTTTTGTAATTCAGTTCATGTGTAGTCAAGTTTACATTCCGTGTATTAGTGATATCTTATGATGTTTCTTTTTCTGTGTGACGTAGTTCACGTAGAATCACCGTACCTGCATCCACTCACTATGCCGCTACGGGCCTGATGACACAGATTTCATTGCTGAGTGATATTGCATTGTACGTACGTGCCACAACTTCTTTATCCATTTTTTTCTTTCTGGGATATTTACCTGATACTGTAGACGAGCTTCTTGTGAACACAGCCGTCCCAAATATTGGGGTGGCTGTCTGTTTTTGATTTTAATTTCCGTAAGCTATAGGACCATAAGTGGAAGTGCCATAGGCTGTGTTGCTTTGTTTCTTACGTGTTTCAGGAAACACCATACACTTCTCCAGGGTGGCTGCTGGAAATTTACACCCTGCCAATCAGCATAACAAGGCTCCCTGTTCTCCATATCCTGTCCTACCTTTCTGGATTTTACACTTTTTTCAGATGGCCCTTTTGCCCGGGGGGGCAGTGAGATTTCATTGTATTGCAGATTTCCTTTACAGGCTTGCTTGGTTGGACAAAAAGGGCGTATGAGTTTTTTCCTGAATATATTCAGGAAAAAACTCATACGCCCTTTTTGGCCAAGTGCATCATTGTCGACGTTGTGCCTCTTTTCCTATGCTTTCAGGGCAATTCCAGTCTACCCCCTGCAATCTTTTTCCTGAAATTCATCCCCGCTTTCAAGTCCCCTTCGCAGGCTTACTTCAATATATTTTTGGAGGATAGCTGTCATTTATAACTCTGCAGGTTTGTGAAGTACAGTGCCCCTGAGCTCCTTTCTTCAACTCGCTTTCTTGTGAGCTGGGCACAAAACCGCAGGATTGCTTCAGGCCCTAATCTGTTTCCAGCAGGGCACACTGAGCCTTTGTTTAATTCCTCTTCCTGGTGGGCAATGAGCGTTACATTTGCCCGTGCAGACACCTACAGCTAGTCTCTCATTGGTTCTCCCTATTCCTGTTCATCTTGCACAGAAATGGCAAGCTGTGCGAAACAGGAGGTTAAAGGCACTGACTCTCCAAGCGGGGAGAGTGTTAGTAAAGCATCTGGAATGGTGATCCCGAGGACCAGGATACGAAAACTGAGATGCATTTTAAATCGTTTCCCAATCACACGGTGGACGATACTCTGGGTTTCCCATGCATGTTTTAGCTGGAGTAAGAATGCCTTGAACCTGGAGAGTTGGGACCCATGGAATGGGTACCATGCAGTATGACTTCAAAGGGTCTGCATTTGCTCACCGAAACTCACCAGTGCTATCAGCCAGAAGTGTCCAGCCTTATGTCTCAACCAGCTCTGGGTGTAGATGTGGTCAATCCCGGTTGCCTCACATGCCCTGAGTGAATTATTTAAGAATTGCTCTCTATTTCACTGTCTTTGTGTTTTGTTTTCGAAATTTATTTTGATAATGGGATTTATCGGATTTTCACTGCTGCATTTCCGCCGCTGTACATACGCTTGATTCTCTTACGGAGACATATATATCCATGGGTTTTAAGATTCTTCCTAGTCAGGTATATTCCTAGGCGTTGAATATGTGGTGTTGAGTCCATTTCGTTGAGCAAGGAGTAGGTCTTGTCTATTACATATTTGGCTTATGGAATGTTATCTGTGCTAATTTCAGTCTCTGGTTTTATGCAGCACCCCAACGCACATTTCCCCATAAGCAAGCACTAGTTGGTTTTCTAAATTTGAGACCATGTTCTGTTTTGTAATTCAGTTCATGTGTAGTCAAGTTTACATTCCGTGTATTAGTGATATCTTATGATGTTTCTTTTTCTGTGTGACGTAGTTCACGTAGAATCACCGTACCTGCATCCACTGACTATGCCGCTACGGGCCTGATGACACAGATTTCATTGCTGAGTGATATTGCATTGCACGTACGTGCCACAACATCTTTATCCATTTTTTTCTTTCTGGGATATTTACCTGATACTGTAGACGAGCTTCTAGTGAACACAGCCATCCCAAATATTGGGGTGGCTGTCTGTTTTTGATTTTAATTTCCGTAAGCTATAGGACCATAAGTGGAAGTGCCATAGGCTGTGTTGCTTTGTTTCTTACGTGTTTCAGGAAACACCATACACTTCTCCAGGGTGGCTGCTGGCAATTTACATCCTGCCAATCAGCATAACAAGGCTCCCTGTTCTCCATATCCTGTCCTACCTTTCTGGATTTTGCACTTCTTTCAGACGGCCCTTTTGCCCGGGGGGTCAGTGAGATTTCATTGTAGTGCAGATTTCCTTTACAGGCTTGCTTGGTTGGCCAAAAAGGGCGTATGCGTTTTTTCCTGAATATATTCAGGAAAAAACGCATACGCCCTTTTTGGCCAAGTGCATCATTGTCGACGTTCTGCCTCTTTTCCTATGCTTTCAGGGCAATTCCAGTCTACCCCCTGAAATCGTTTTCCTGAAATTCAGCCCCGCTTTCAAGTCCCCTTCGCAGGCTTACTTCAATATATTTTTGGAGGATAGCTGTCATTTATAACTCTGCAGGTTTGTGAAGTACAGTGCCCCTGAGCTCCTTTCTTCAACTCGCTTTCTTGTGAGCTGGGCACAAAACCGCAGGATTGCTTCAGGCCCTAATCTGTTTCCAGCAGGGCACACTGAGCCTTTGTTTAATTCCTCTTCCTGGTGGGCAATGAGCGTTACATTTGCCCGTGCAGACACCTACAGCTAGTCTCTCATTGGTTCTCCCTATTCCTGTTCATCTTGCACAGAAATGGCAAGCTGTGCCAAACAGGAGGTTAAAGGCACTGACTCTCCAAGCGGGGAGAGTGTTAGTAAAGCATCTGGAATGGTGAACCCGAGGACCAGGATACGAAAACTGAGATGCATTTTAAATCGTTTCCCAATCACACGGTGGACGATATTCTGGGTTTCCCATGCATGTTTTAGCTGGAGGAAGAATGCCTTGAACCTGGAGAGTTGGGACCCATGGAATGGGTACCATGCAGTATGACTTCAAAGGGTCTGCATTTGCTCACCGAAACTCACCAGTGCTATCAGCCAGAAGTGTCCAGCCTTATGTGTCAACCAGCTCTGGGTGTAGATGTGGTCCATCCCGGTTGCATCACATGCCCTGAGTGAATTATTTAAGAATTGCTCTCTATTTCACTGTCTTTGTGTTTTGTTTTCGAAATTTATTTTGATAATGGGATTTATCGGATTTTCACTGCTGCATTTCCGCCGCTGTACACACGCTTGATTCTCTTACGGAGACATATATATCCATGGGTTTTAAGATTCTTCCTAGTCAGGTATATTCCTAGGCGTTGAATATGTGGTGTTGAGTCCAATTCTTTGAGCAAGGAGTAGGTCTTGTCTATTACATATTTGGCTTATGGAATGTTATCTGTGCTAATTTCAGTCTCTGGTTTTATGCAGCACCCCAACGCACCTGTCCCCATAAGCAAGCACTAGTTGGTTTCCTAAATTTGAGACCCTGTTCTGTTTTGTAATTCAGTTCATGTGTAGTCAAGTTTACATTCCGTGTATTAGTGATATCTTATGATGTTTCTTTTTCTGTGTGACGTAGTTCACGTAGAATCACCGTAACTGCATCCACTTACTATGCCGCTACGTGCCTGATGACACAGATTTCATTGCTGAGTGATTTTGCATTGCACGTACGTGCCACAACTTCTTTATCGATTTTTTGCTTTCTGGGATATTTACCTGATACTGTAGACGAGCTTCTTGTGAACACAGCCGTCCCAAATATTGGGGTGGCTGTCTGTTTTTGATTTTAATTTCCGTAAGCTATAGGACCATAAGTGGAAGTGCCATAGGCTGTGTTGCTTTGTTTCTTACGTGTTTCAGGAAACACCATACACTTCTCCAGCGTGGCTGCTGGCAATTTACATCCTGCCAATCAGCATAACAAGGCTCCCTGTTCTCCATATCCTGTCCTACCTTTCTGGATTTTACACTTTTTTCAGATTGCCCTTTTGCCCGGGGGGGTAGTGAGATTTCATTGTAGTGCAGATTTCCTTTACAGGCTTGCTTGGTTGGCCAAAAAGGGCGTATGCGTTTTTTCCTGAATATATTCAGGAAAAAACGCATACGCCCTTTTTGGCCAAGTGCATCATTGTCGACGTTGTGCCTCTTTTCCTATGCTTTCAGGGCAATTCCAGTCTACCCCCTGCAATCGTTTTCCTGAAATTCAGCCCCGCTTTCAAGTCCCCTTCGCAGGCTTACTTCAATATATTTTTGGAGGATAGCTGTCATTTATAACTCTGCAGGTTTGTGAAGTACAGTGCCCCTGAGCTCCTTTCTTCAACTCGCTTTCTTGTGACCTGGGCACAAAACCGCAGGATTGCTTCAGGCCCTAATCTGTTTCCAGCAGGGCACACGGAGCCTTTGTTTAATTCCTCTTCCTGGTGGGCAATGAGCGTTACATTTGCCCGTGCAGACACCTACAGCTAGTCTCTCATTGGTTCTCCCTATTCCTGTTCATCTTGCACAGAAATGGCAAGCTGTGCCAAACAGGAGGTTAAAGGCACTGACTCTCCAAGCGGGGAGAGTGTTAGTAAAGCATCTGGAATGGTGAACCCGAGGACCAGGATACGAAAACTGAGATGCATTTTAAATCGTTTCCCAATCACACGGTGGACGATACTCTGGGTTTCCCATGCATGTTTTAGCTGGAGGAAGAATGCCTTGAACCTGGAGAGTTGGGACCCATGGAATGGGTACCATGCAGTATGACTTCAAAGGGTCTGCATTTGCTCACCGAAACTCACCAGTGCTATCAGCCTGAAGTGTCCAGCCTTATGTCTCAACCAGCTCTGGGTGTAGATGTGGTCAATCCCGGTTGCATCACATGCCCTGAATGAATTATTTAAGAATTGCTCTCTATTTCAATGTCTTTGTGTTTTGTTTTCGAAATTTATTTTGATAATGGGATTTATCGGATTTTCACTGCTGCATTTCCGCCGCTGTACACACGCTTGATTCTCTTACGGAGACATATATATCCATGGGTTTTAAGATTCTTCCTAGTCAGGTATATTCCTAGGCGTTGAATATATGGCGTTGAGTCCAATTCGTTGAGCAAGGAGTAGGTCTTGTCTATTACATATTTGGCTTATGGAATGTTATCTGTGCTAATTTCAGTCTCTGGTTTTATGCAGCACCCCAACGCACCTGTCCCCATAAGCAAGCACTAGTTGGTTTCCTAAATTTGAGACCCTGTTCTGTTTTGTAATTCAGTTCATGTGTAGTCAAGTTTACATTCCGTGTATTAGTGATATCTTATGATGTTTCTTTTTCTGTGTGACGTAGTTCACGTAGAATCACCGTACCTGCATCCACTCACTATGCCGCAACGGGCCTGATGACACAGATTTCATTGCTGAGTGATATTGCATTGTACGTACGTGCCACAACTTCTTTATCCAATTTTTGCTTTCTGGGATTTTTACCTTATACTGTAGACGAGCTTCTTGTGAACACAGCCGTCCCAAATATTGGGGTGGCTGTCTGTTTTTGATTTTAATTTCCGTAAGCTATAGGACCATAAGTGGAAGTGCCATAGGCTGTGTTGCTTTGTTTCTTACGTGTTTCAGGAAACACCATACACTTCTCCATGGTGGCTGCTGGCAATTTACATCCTGCCAATCAGCATAACAAGGCTCCCTGTTCTCCATATCCTGTCCTACATTTCTGGATTTTACACTTTTTTCAGATGGCCCTGTTGGCCGGCGGGCAGTGAGACTTCATTGTAGTGCAGATTTCCTTTACAGGCTTGCTTGGTTGGCCAAAAAGGGCGTATGCGTTTTTTCCTGAATATATTCAGGAAAAAACGCATACGCCCTTTTTGGCCAAGTGCATCATTGTCGACGTTGTGCCTCTTTTCCTATGCTTTCAGGGCAATTCCAGTCTACCCCCTGCAATCGTTTTCCTGAAATTCTGCCCCGCTTTCAAGTCCCCTTCGCAGGCTTACTTCAATATATTTTTGGAGGATAGCTGTCATTTATAACTCTGCAGGTTTGTGAATTACAGTGCCCCTGAGCTCCTTTCTTCAACTCGCTTTCTTGTGAGCTGGGCACAAAACCGCAGGATTGCTTCAGGCCCTAATCTGTTTTCAGCAGGGCACGCTGAGCCTTTGTTTAATTCCTCTTCCTGGTGGGCAATGAGCGTTACATTTGCCCGTGCAGACACCTACAGCTAGTCTCTCATTGGTTCTCCCTATTCCTGTTCATCTTGCACAGAAATTGCAAGCTGTGCCAAACAGGAGGTTAAAGGCAGTGACTCTCCAAGCGGGGAGAGTGTTAGTAAAGCATCTGGAATGGTGAACCCGAGGACCAGGATACGAAAACTGAGATGCATTTTAAATCGTTTCCCAATCACACGGTGGACCATACTGTGGGGTTCCCATGCATGTTTTAGCTGGAGGAAGAATCCCTTGTACCTGAAGAGTTGGGACCCATGGAATAGGTACCATGCAGTATGACTTCAAAGGGTCTGCATTTGCTCACCGAAACTCACCAATGCTATCAGCCTGAAGTGTCCAGCCTTATGTCTCAACCAGCTCTGGGTGTAGATGTGGTCAATCCCGGTTGCATCACATGCCCTGAGTGAATTAGTTAAGAATTGCTCTCTATTTCACTGTCTTTGTGTTTTGTTTTCGAAATTTATTTTGATAATGGGATTTATCGGATTTTCACTGCTGCGTTTCGAGCGCTGTACACATGCTTGATTCTCTTACGGAGACATATATATCCATGGGTTTTAAGATTCTTCATAGTCAGGTATATTCCTAGGCGTTGAATATGTGGTGTTGAGTCCATTTCGTTGAGCAAGGAGTAGGTCTTGTCTATTACATATTTGGCTTATGGAATGTTATCTGTGCTAATTTCAGTCTCTGGTTTTATGCAGCACCCCAAGGCACCTTTCCCCATAAGCAAGCACTAGTTGGTTTTCTAAATTTGAGACCCTGTTCTGTTTTGTAATTCAGTTCATGTGTAGTCAAGTTTACATTCCGTGTATTAGTGATATCTTATGATGTTTCTTTTTCTGTGTGACGTAGTTCACGTAGAATCACCGTACCTGCATCCACTCACTATGCCGCTACGGGCCTGATGACACAGATTTCATTGCTGAGTGATATTGCATTGCACGTACGTGCCACAACTTCTTTATCCATTTTTTGCTTTCTGGGATATTTACCTGGTACTGTAGACGAGCTTCTTGGAAACACAGCCGTCCCAAACTTTGGAGTGGCTCTCTGTTTTTGATTTTAATTTCCCTAAGTAATAGGACCATAAGTGCAATTGCCATAGGCTGTGTTGCTTTATTTCTTACGTGTTTCAGGAAACACCATACACTTCTCCAGGGTGGCTGTTGGCAATTTTCATCCTGCCAATCAGCATAACAAGGCTCCCTGTTTTCCATATCCTGTCCTACCTTTCCGGATTTTACACTTTTTTCAGATGGCCCTCTTGCCCGGGGGGCAGTGAGACTTCATTGTAGTGCAGATTTCCTTTACAGGCTTGCTTGGTTGGCCAAAAAGGGCGTATGCGTTTTTTCCTGAATATATTCAGGAAAAAACGCATACGCCCTTTTTGGCCAAGTGCATCATTGTCGACGTTCTGCCTCTTTTCCTATGCTTTCAGGGCAATTCCAGTCTACCCCCTGCAATCGTTTTCCTGAAATTCTGCCCCGCTTTCAAGTCCCCTTCGCAGGCTTACTTCAATATATTTTTGGAGGATAGCTGTCATTTATAACTCTGCAGGTTTGTGAAGTACAGTGCCCCTGAGCTCCTTTCTTCAACTCGCTTTCTTGTGAGCTGGGCACAAAACCGCAGGATTGCTTCAGGCCCTAATCTGTTTCCGGCAGGGCACGCTGAGCCTATGGTTAATTCCTCTTCCTGGTGGGAAATGAGCGTTACATTTGCCCGTGCAGACACCTACAGCTAGTCTCTCATTGGTTCTCCCTATTCCTGTTCATCTTGCGCAGAAATTGCAAGCTGTGCCAAAGAGGAGGTTAAAGGCACTGACTCTCCAAGCAGGGAGAGTGTTAGTAAAGCATCTGGAATGGTGAACCCGAGGACCAGGATACGAAAACTGAGATACATTTTAAATCGTTTCCCAATCACACGGTGGACGATACTCTGGGTTTCCCATGCATGTTTTAGCTGGAGGAAGAATGCCTTGAACCTGGAGAGTTGGGACCCATGGAATGGGTACCATGCAGTATGACTTCAAAGGGTCTGCATTTGCTCACCGAAACTCACCAATGCTATCAGCCTGAAGTGTCCAGCCTTATGTCTCAACCAGCTCTGGGTGTAGATGTGGTAAATCCAGGTTGCATCACATGCCCTGAGTGAATTATTTAAGAATTGCTTCCTATTTCACTGTCATTGTGTTTTGTTTTTGAAATTTATTTTAATAATGGGATTTATCGGATTTTCACTGCTTCGTTTATGCCGCTGTACACGCGCTTGATTCTGTTACGGAGACATATAAGTCCATGGGTTTTAAGATTCTTACTAATCCGGTATATTCTTAGGCATTGAATATGGCGTGTGGAGTCCATTTCGTTGAGCAAGGAGTAGGTCTTGACTATTACATATTTGGCTTATGGAATGGTATCTGTGCTAATTTCAATCTCTGGTTTTATGCAGCACCCCAACTCACCTTTCCCCTTAAGTAAACATAAGTTGGTTTTCTTAATTTGAAACCCTCTTCTCTTTTGTAATTCAGTTCATGTGTAGCCATGTTAACATTCCATGTATTAGTGATATCTTATGTCTTTTTCTTTTTGAATTATGTGACTTCGAATGATCACACGTAACTCCTCTTGAGTTGTTATAACTGGCCGTTTTTCATTGATTTCCAGGCTGAGTAATATTCCACTCTACATAAGCACCACATCTCTGTCCGTTTTTTCTCTGCAGATACTTTAAGTTATATCCTAGTCGATGATCTTTTAAACAGAGAGGTGGTAAACATTGGGGTGCCTGTGTCCTCTCGATTTTTGTTTTTCCCAAGATATACGTCCATGAGTGCAAGCGCCCTGTGCTCGGTAGCTCATTTTTTAGATGCTTTAGTAAACACAATAGACTTATCCAGAGTGACCGTTGGCAATATACATTTCCACTATAAGACTCACAGGGCTCCCTTTTCTCCTTGCCCTGTCCTGCATTTCTGGTGTTTACACTTTATGAGGACGGCACTTCTGACTGATGCAAAGTGATATGTTTTGTAGTATTGATTTCCAGTGCCCACCTGTTTGGTTGGCTAAAAAAGTGTATGCCCTTTTCTTGAATATATACAGAAAAAGACGCATACACCCTTTTTGGCCAACTGCAATGTTGGCAATGTTCAGCCCCTTTTCTTGTGCTTAATGGCGAGTCCTTTCTACCTCTTCCAATCCCTTTCCTGCCATTCTCCGTTGCTTACAAGTCCTTTTCTCTGACTTTCCTCAAGACATTTTTCAGTGATAGATATTTTCAATTCTGCAGTTTCGTGAATTTTAGTGTCCCTGAGTTCCATTTTCCAACTTGTGTTTATGGGAACTGGCCACAAAGCATCAGGATTCCTCAAGCCCTATTCTGTTTCCATGGGCAACCCTAGCCTTTGGTCAATTCGTCTTCCTGATTGGAAATTAGAGTGGCATGTGCCTGTCCGAACACCTAGGACTTGTCTCTCATTGTTCCTCCTCCTTCTGCTTCATCCTCTGGACAAATTCCAAACTGTATGCAACAGGATGTTGACAGTGCTGACATCTCCAAGTGGGGAGACTGTTAGTAAAGACGCTGGAGTGGTGAACCCTAGCACCAAGAGATGAGGAGATGAGATGCCTTTTCCAAACTTTTCCCGATCAGAAGGTATACCATCCTCTGGGTGTGACAGGCATGTTTTAGGTGTAGGAAGGGTCCCATTCATGTGAGGAGAACACCAGGGGATTTTAAATATCAGTGTCTCTCCGCAACCCAAACTGGGGAATTTTTTAAGCTACGGCTACACATATGTTCATTAAGGGCCTTGGGAAGTAGGCAGAGTCCAAACTTTAGATGATTGAAGTCTTCAGGGTCAGAAGCACTCACCACTGTCTTCCCTTAGATTCCATTTTTACTGTCATTGATGGATGATGTCAATAAAAATATCTATTCTTTTTCAGATCATTTCCCCTTTTAGGTTATTGCAAAATATTGAGTGTAGTTCCCTGTGCTATACAGTAGTTCCTTGCTGATGATTTCATACATAGCAGTGTGTATGTGTTAATCCCAAACTGTTAATTTATCCCTCCTCCTACCATTTCCCTTTGGTAATAATAAATTATAAGATTTTATGCTTCTCAGAAATGGGGGAGCTGAAAGAGAGGTATCATTTTCAATGCAAAAGCATTTAAAACAAGATTGAAGCTTTAACCAAGATTATTAGATGTACATCCTTGGAAAGAAATCACTTTGTTTCTCTAATATTGACCTGACAAAGAAGACAAACCTTTTCACTGAACTTGCTTATAAGAAAGTGATGGAAATATCAAATGGAAGTGTTAGAAACATCTTATTTTACCCGAGCCTTATACACTGTTCTATGTTAATTACAGTTTGGCTCACACATCTGTTCATTGAAGTTACAATGTTCTCAATTTCTGTTACTGATCCTCCAGAGTGGACGCCAACAAGTGTCCCCCTGCCCAGTGTCATTGGAGCCAATAGATCGAGACTGAGTTTGGTTCAAAAGCAAAGGAAACTTTATATTTTGATCAGAGAATGGAGAGGTGCTACCCTGTGGGCTGTGGGCTGGGCTGCTGTGTAGAGATCCTGTCAGAGTCACTGGGAGGGAGGGGGCTGAGCTCTCGAGGACCTGGTTGGCTGCAGCTCAGGCTCTATGTCACGGAGTCTGAACTGGGCCCCAGGAGCTGAAGTGTCGTCGAGCCATTCTGCTCTAGGAAATCTGGTCTGAAGTGCCGGGTGTGGAACCTCTGTATGCGGGACACTAGGAGCACCTGAAATTAGACAAAGCACAAAGGATAAAAATGGTTAGACTTTATTTTATTGCCCAGATTCTATTTTTATCTCCCAGGCATTTTTAAGGGGCTTTGCCTGGGACAAACTTCTCTTCTGCCTTTTGTCCCTTTCCTCATTCTTGGAGTGCTGCGGGTGCAGACCCTTCTTCTGTAACTGCTGAGTGCTGAGTTAGGAGGCTTCATAACCGTGGGCGAGGGTCAGAACTTCTCCCCAGCAGCCTCCAGGTGACGTTGATTGTCCCCAGGCCTCCTGCCTCCCTGCTCGTCCACCTGAGCACCAGTATTGGAAGTGTTATAGATTCTAATGACCTTTAAGGGTCCAGAAAGGAGATGTGCAGTGGCGCTGTGAGGTCCAGTTTCACTCCGCCCCACATTTGTTCGGCCACCTTAGGCTGACCGTTTCTGCCAGCCTAGATGCTCTGACTGACCGTTTCTGCCAGCCTAGATGCTCTGACCAACAGTCTGCGCTTTCTTCCATTAGGCCCCTGAATTAACGTAAAAACAGCACCAGGTGTCAGGATCCTGCCCGCTCAGCTCCCAGACAGTCCAGGGTCAGTGGTGATGAAGGATCATGATGGTCACTGAGTCAAGAGCCTTTGGAAGTAAACAGGAGTCCAGCCGGTCTTATTGGCCACCATCATCAGGGTGTCTGTAGGCTTTTCTATGGTGACAGCATGATATACGGTTCCCCCGCCAAGATTATTAGCTCCCCTCTGGGTACAGTAAGTACTGCAAGCAGTAGTCTACTCTTTTGGGACACACTCTTGTTGTTTTATGAGAGAAACTCCAGGTCAAGTGATGGTCACACGGGTCGTCATGGTGCCCCGTTGCCCCCGGTTATCTCTCTGGAGGTTGGAGTTGGAGGGCCTCCTCAATCGAGGTCAGTGTGCCCACGGAGCAAACCCTGCAACTTCAGGGCATGGTTGGGGGTTAGGATCACCACGTGGGGTCCGTTTCCCTTAGAAGGGAGGTGGCCTTTTGGGCTGCTGATTTCCAGGTTTTCAGATACCACCAGTATCTTGGCCAGATGTGGCGGTGGGCCAAGCCCCTTGGTGACCATAGCTTATCCTACCTGGATGGCATTCTTGCATTGTTCCATTTCAAGTGGTCCCAGTTTTTGCACTAATACTCCAATGGCGATTCACCTTTCACCAGGAATGTAAAGGTCAAAGGGTTTAGCTAAATTAGGGAGTTCCAGGGCAAGGGTCTGAATTGACTGCTCTTTCCATTCTTGAAAGGCCACTTCTGGATTCTATTCAAAAGGATCATCATCTTTTCCTTTCAGTGTTTCATATAGAGGCCCAGCTAGTAGACTGTAGTTAGGGATCCAGAGGCAGGAAACCCTGGCTTCCCCAGGAACCCCTAAGCTGTCTTCTAGTTTCAGAAAGGGGTAAGGCTGTAAATTGTTTCTTCCCTTTCCTGGGATGGGCTTCTCCGACCTTCTGTGAGAATGAAGCCCAGGCAGGTCACCGTAGTCTGTGATACTTGAGCTTTTTCGTGGACAACTTCTATCCTTTATTGGCTTGGTAGTTCTGAGGCCTCCTTAGTAGGGCTGGCGATCAGAATGTCGTCTGAATATTGAAGGAGTGTTTCCTTTTCCAGAGGTAGAACTTTTAGGTCTTTAGCTGAGCTTTCCCCAAAGATGGTGTGGGAATTTTTGAACCC
This sequence comes from Phocoena phocoena, assembly GCF_963924675.1. Classification (NCBI taxonomy): domain Eukaryota; kingdom Metazoa; phylum Chordata; class Mammalia; order Artiodactyla; family Phocoenidae; genus Phocoena; species Phocoena phocoena. The sequence continues at coordinate 532,841 of NW_027077452.1, forward strand.
TTGGGGCAAGACAGCCTGGAAGTATTGTTTTAGTTGTATGTTGAGTCCTGTCACTCACAAGCCAAAATTTCTTGTGACTCTGGGACTAATGGAATACAAAAGAAGGCATCAGTGAAGACTAATACAGAATACCAAGTCCTGGTGGTTGGTAGAATGACCAGCAGGGTGTAGGATTTAGGAACTACTGGAGGTATATCCTCAGTGGCTTCACTGACTGTCCTGACATCCTTTACCAGGACTCCAGCAGCCCATGGGGCTCTCGAGGTCAGGCCAATCCCAGGATATGGAGCTCACCTGGGCAGGTACCCTACCCCCACCCCAGCCCACGGGGCTCTCGTGTTCAGGCCCCTCCCAGGATATGGGATTCCCTGGGCAGGTCCTCTGCAGTCCATGGGGCTCCCGTGGTCAGGCCCCTCCCAGGATACAGAGCTACCCTTGCAGGTACCTTGGCAGGGCTGGGCACACAGGAACCGTGCACATAGCCCTCATTGCAGAGCACTCCCAGCTCACCTGTCGCTCAGATCTGACACAGAGCACCTCAGAGCAGGACTTGAACTAACAAACAGCAGCTCTGACAGGTCTGTGACCCTGGGCATCACTCTGTGCGGCCTCCTCCACCTGGTCTTCCAGAGACTTCCACTGCACCCGGGGCACCAGGCCTCTGTCTCCAACCACCACCCACCCCTCCTCTCCCTGACTCCTGGGTTCCTCTCATTAGGAGAGGGTTTTCTTGAAGTTGTCTCCCACTCATGGGCCAGATAATATAATTAGAAAACAAGCCAGAGCTGCAGCCCCTTGTCTATCCTGACTCTCAGGAGCCCACACCTGTTCCTTGGACCTGGCCAATTCAGCAAGTTCCATTTTCAGCAACTGTGAGCCCCTGAGGGGTGATTATTGGCTGGCTTGGGAAGCCTGACCGTGCCGGCCAGCCCTCCCCAGGTGTGCCTGGGTTGAGATCAATATAAACACCGCTCCAGGCAGCAAGAGCCCCTGCAGCTGTGCCTGACGCCATTTTCTCTGCCCTGTCAGCAGTCTCGGGGCTGGGCTGGTGGGAGGGAGTGAGAGGCCACGGCTTTGTGGGTGTCCCAGTGTGAGTGGGGCTCTGCTGGACTTTCTGCAGCAGTTGCCAAGATGCTACCTGCTAAAGAAGAGGATGTGTCACCCACACCTGCCGCTGGAATTTCTCCCTGGGCACAGGTGAGGAAGGAAGAAAGCAGTGGGGGCCGGGACAGCAGGGATATCTCAGGCAGGGAAATGGAGAGCTTCCAGAAGAGCACCCAGGGCCAGGACCATCCTGGCTGGCCTGCAGGCACCAAGTCGGCTGGCATGCTGTCCCTCATGTGGCTCCATGGCCCTTCCTCTAGGTTTTCAAGTCCTTGTACATATTCAGGTGTTTAGCCTTGGAAGGGTGGGAACATTTCAGCAGCAGCTGGCCTGGGGCTCGGCCCACGTTTACTCACAGATACCTCGGCACGGTCCACCAGCTTTGCAGTGAGGACGCTTGTTGCGAGGAGCATGCTGGCTGAATGGGAGATGATTCCCCACCACTGACCAACTTCAGAATTGTTTGCAATTGGAGCAAGTGCCCTGAAACGGTTTTCCTCTGTGTAACTGGTGGGTTCTGTTCTTTTTTATCTTTTTTTCGTTTTTGGTTCAAGGTAGATTTTATTCCTCTTTTGTGTATTTACAGATATAAGCATGGAAATAATTTATTCATATAAATACATGTATGTGAAGGGAAGAATATTTTTCTGTTTTACTTTTTTTAATTTTATTTTTTTATTTTGAATTTAATTTTATATTTTTATACAGCAGGTTGTTTTTGGTTATCTACTTTATACATATAAATGTATACATACCAATCCCAATATCTCAACTCCTCCCACCACCATCCCCAACAGCTTTCCCCCCTTGTTGTCCATACGTTTGTTGTATACATGTATTGCTCTATTTCTGCCTTGCAAAACGGTTCATCTGTACAATTTTTCTAGGTTCCACATATATGCATTAATATACAAGATTTGTTTTTCTCTTTCTGACTTACTTCACTCTGTATGACAGTCTCTAGATCCATCAACGTCTCTACAAATGTCCCAATTTCATTCCTTTTTATGGCTTAGTAATATTCCATTTTATATATGTACCACATCTTTATGCATTCGTCTGTCTGTGGGCATTTAGGTTGCTTCCATTTCCTGGATAGTGTAAATAGTGATGCAATGAACATTGTGGTGAATGTCTCTTTTTGATTTATGGTTTTGTCTGGGTATATGCCCAGTAGAGGGATTGCTGTATCATATGGTAATTCTATTCTTAGTTTTATAAGAAACTCCATAATGTTCTCCACAGTGACTGTATCAATTTACGTTCCCAACAATAGTGGAAGAGGATTCCTTATCTCCACACCGTTTCCAGCATTTGTTGTTTGCAGATTTTCTGATGATGCCCATTCTAATAGGTGTGAGGTGATACACCATGGATGAGTCTATTTCGTTGAGCAAAGAGTAGGTCTTGTTTATTACGTATTTGGCTTATGGAATGGTATGTGTGCTAATTTCAATCTGTTTTTATACAGCAGCCCAACTCAACTTTCCCCTTAAGCAAGCATAAGGTTTTTATCTAAATGTGAGACTCTGTTCGGTTTTGTAATTCAGTTTATGTGTAGCCAAGTTTACACTCCCTCTATTAGTGATATCTTATGATAATTATCTTTCTTTGTGTGATATATTTCTCTTAGAATCATCATAATTAAATCCACTCAATTTGCTGCTACAGGCCTGATGACATTGATTTCACTGCTGAGTGATATTCCGTTGTACGTAAGTAGCACAACTTCTTTATCCATTTTTTTCTTTCTGGGATATTTAATTTGTACTGGACTCGAGGTTCTTGTAAACACAGCAGCCCTAAATTTTGTGTTGGCTGTGTCTTGTTGATTTTAATTTTCCTAAGCTATAGGGCCAAAAGTGGAAGTGCCCTAGGCTCTGTAGCTTTGTTTTTTAGATGTTTCAGGATACACCATGAACATCTCCAGAGTGTCTGTTGGCAATTTACATCCCGCCCATCAGCATAACACGGCTCCCTGTTCTCCATGGCCTGTCCTGTGTTTCTGGTTTTTACACTTTAATCAGATGGCCTTTTTGACGAATGGGAAATGTGACTTCATTGTAGTGTGGATTTCCATTGCTGGAGTGCTTGGTTGGCCAAAATGTTCATATGCGTTTTTTCCTGAATATATTCAGGAAAAATGTATACGCACTTTTTGTCCATGTGCATCACTGTCAAAGATCTGCCACTTTTCATATGCTTTAAATGCAATTCCAATCTACCTCTTGAAATATGATTCCTGCAATTCTGCCTCGTTTTCAAGTCCTCTTTGCAGACTTACTTCGATATATTTTTGCCAATAGCTGTCATTTATCTCTGCAGGTTTGTGAATTACAGTGCCCCTGAGCTCCTTTCTTAACCCGCTTCCTTGTAAGCTGGCCACAAAACTGCAGGTTTGCTTCAGGCCATAATCAGGGTCCAGCACGGCACTCTGAGCCTCTGGTTAATTCCTCTTCCTGGTGGGAAATTAGAGTTAAATGTGCCCCTCCAGATACCTGCCTCACTCCCAGCCACATGGTGATGTATGTCCTCAGGTTTGAGGCCATATGTGATGGGTTCCTCATCTTTTGATGATTTGGCCCCACTGGTGTGTGGACACTCCTGCCTGGTTCCCATCCCCTTGGTGATGTGGGCCCTCTGGTGAGACTCTGATCCTGGTTGGGTTCCTCACACATCCGTGAGGTGAGCCCTCTTCTCTGAGGTCACTCCTGCCTGGCTGGCACAACCCGCCTTGTTGACTTCGGCACCCTGGTGGCAGTTGGAGCCTGCTGGGAGCCTCCTTCCCGCGGTGATGAGGCCCTCTGGCGTCAGACCCTAATGGCAGGGTTCCCACATTTTCTGATACATGCTAAGTGGTACGAGGGCACTCCTGCCAGGTTCCCATCCTCATGAGCGTGTGGGCCTTCTGTTCTGAGGTCCTAACGGCTGGGTTGCTCACACTTTCATGATGTGGGCCCTCTGCTGTGAGGTCAATCCTGCCTGGCTGGCGCACGTCGCCTTGGCGATGTGGACCCTCTGGTGGCAGTTGGAGTGTGCTGGGGCCTCCTCCCCTCAGTGATGAGGGCTTTCTGGTGTCAGGCCCTAAGTGCTGGGCTCCACACATTTTCTGATGTGTGCCCAGTGGTGCGAGTCACTCCTGCCAGGTTCCCATCCCCATGGGCATGTGGGACTTCTGTTCTGTGGTCCCAACTGCTGGGTTGCTCACAGTTTCATGATGTGGGCCCTTTGCTGTGTGTTCACTCTGGCCTGTATCCCATAGTGTCAGTGCTCTGGGCCTCCAGCTTGGAGTTTCCAACTTCTCGATTCCTCACCTTTTTTATTCTATGGGCCCTCGGTTGTGCGTCTCCTCCTGCATGCCTCACTCCCAGCCCCTTCGTGATGTGTGTCCCCTTGTTTGAGGCCACATGTGCTGTGTTCCTCACCTTTCTATAATGTGGCCACACTGGTGTGAGGACACTCTTGCCTGGTTCCCATTCCCTTGGTGATGTTGGCCCCACTGCTGTTAGGACAGTCTTGCCTGGTTCCCATCACCTTGGTGATGTTGGCCCTCTGGTGAGAGTCTGATCCTGGTTAGGTTCCTCACCCTTCTGTGAGGTGGGCCCTCTGCTCTGAGCTCACTCCTGCCTGGCTGGCACACCCCGCCTTGGCAACGTCGGCCATATGGTGGCAGTTGGAGCCTGCTGGGAGCCTCCTCCCCTCAGTGATGAGGGCCCTCTGGCCTCAGGCCCTAACTGCTGGGTTCCCACATTTTCTGATTCGTGCTAAGTGGTGCAAGGACACTCCTGCCAGGTTCCCATCCCCATGGGGATGTGAGCCTTCTGCTCTGAGGTCCCAACGGCTGTGTTGCTCACAGTTTCATGATGAGGGCCCTCTGGTGTGAGTTCACTCCTGCCTAGATCCCATAGCCTCGCTGCTCCTGGCTGCCTGCCGGAGGTTCCAACTGTGGGATTCCTCACCTTTTTTATTCTATGGTCCCTCTGTTTTGAGGATCCTCTGGCCTGCCTCACTCCCAGCCCCTTGGTGATGTGTGTCCTCAGGTTTGAGGCCACGTGTGCTGGGTCCCTCAAATTATGGTGATGTAGCCCCACTGGTGTGAGGACACTCCTGCCTGGTTCCCATTCCCTTGGTGATGTTGGCCCTCTGGTGACAGTCTGATCCTTGTTGGGTTCCTCACACTTCTGTGAGGTGGGCTTTCTGCTCTGAGGTCACTCCTGCCTGGTTGGCACACCCCGCCTTGGTGACATCGGCCTTATGGTGGCAGTTAGAGCCTGCTGGGAGCCTCCTCCCCTCGGTGATGAGGGTCCTCTGGCCTCAGGTCCTAACTGCTGGGTTCCCACATTTTCTGATTCGTGGAAGTGGGCCGAGGACACTCCTGTCAGGTTCCCATCCCCATAGGGATGTGGGCCTTCTGCTCTGAGGTCCCATCCGCTGGGTTGCTCACAGTTTCATGATGTGGGACCTCTGCTGTGAGTTTGCTGTGGCCTGGATCCCATAGACTCTGTGCTCTCGGCGGCCTACTGGCCGGTTCCAACTGCTGGATTCCTCACAACTTTTATTCTGTGGGCTCTGTTTTGTGAGGATACTCCTGCTTGCCTCACTCCTAGCCCCTTGGAGATGTGGGTCCCCTGTTTTAGGCCACATGTTCTGGGTTCCTCACCTTTCTATAATGTGGCCACACTGGTGTGAGGACCCTCCTGCCTGGTTCCGATCCCCTTGGTGATGTGGGCCCTCTGGTGAGAGTCTTATCCTGGCTGGTTTCCTCACCCTTCTGTGAGGTAGGCCCTCTGCGGTGAGGTCACTCCTGCCTGGCTGGCACACATCACCTTGGTGACGTGGGCCCTCAGTTGGGAGTTGGTGTCTGCTGCGAGTCTCCGTCCCTCGGTAATGAGGGCCCACTTGCGTCAGACCCTAACTCCTGGGCTCCCAAAATTTGCAGATGTGCGACCTGTGGTGCGAGTACACTCCTGTCAGGTTCCCAACCCCATGGGAATTTGGGCCTTCTGCTCTGAGGTCCCAACGGCTGGGGTGCTCACAGTTTCATGATGAGGGCCCTCTGATGTGCGTTCATTCCGGCCTAGATCCCATAGGCTTGCTGCTCCTGGGCGCCTGCTGGGAGGTTCCAACTGCGGGATTCCTCACCTTTTTTATTCTATGGGCCCTCTGTTTTGAGGCTCCTCCTGCCTGCCTCAATCCCAGCCCCGTTGTGATGTGTGTCCTCTGGTGTGAGGCCACGTGTGCTGGGTCCCTCACCTTTCGATGATGTGGCCCCAATGGTGTGAGGACACTCGTGCCTGTTTCCCAGCCCCTTGGTGATGTGGCCCCTCTGGTGAGAGTCTGATCCTGGCTGGGTTCCTTACCGTTCTGTGAGGTGGGCCCTGTGCTCTGAGGTAACTCCTGCCTGGCTTGCTCCCATTGCCTTGGTGACGTCGGCCCTCTGGTGGCAGTTGGATCCTTTTGGAGACTCCTGTCCTCGGTGATGAGGTCCCTCTGGCGTCAGGCTCTAACTGCTGGGCTCCCCAGGTTTTCTGATGTGAGCCCAGTGATGCCAGGACACTCGTGAAATGTTCCCATCCCCATGGCGATATGGGCCTTCTGCTCTGAGGTTCCAACGACTGGGTTGCTCACAGTTTCCTGATGTTAGCTCTCTGGTGTTAGTTCACTCATTCCTAGATCCCATAGCCTCTGTACTCTGGGCCGCCTGCTGGGAAGTTCCAACTGCTGGGTTCCTCACCTTTTTTATTCTTTGGGCCCTGTGTTGGGAGGCTCCTCCTGCCTGTGTCACTCCCAGCCCCTTGGTGATGTAGGTCCTCTGGTTTGTGGCCACATGTGCCAGTTTCCTCATCTTTTAGTGATGTGGCCCCACTGGTGTGAGGACACTCGTGCCTGGTTCCCGTCCCCTTGGTGATATGGGCCCTCTGGTGAGAGTCTGATCCTGGTTGGGTTCCTCACACTTCTTTGAGGTGGGCCGTCTGCTGTGAGGTCACTCCTGCCTGGCTGGCACACCCCGCCTTGGCGACGTGGGCCCTCTTGTGGTAGTTGGAACATGCTGGGAGCCTCCTCCCCTCAGTGATGAGGGCCCTCTGGCGTCAGGCCCTAACTGCTGGGTACCCACATTTTCTGATATGTGCTAAGTGGTGCGAGGACACTCCTGCCATGCTCCCAACACCTTGGGGATGTGGACCTTCTGCTCTGAGGTCCAAATGGCTGGGTTGCTCGCAGTTTCATGATGTGGACCCTCTGCTGTGAGTTTACTGCGGCCTGAATCGCATAGACTTGGTGCTCTTGGCCGCCTGCTGGGAGGTTCCCATTGCTGGATTCCTCAGCTTTTTTATTCTATGGGCCCTGTGTTGTGAGGCTACTCCTGCCTGCCTCATTCCGAGCCCCTTGGAGATGTGGGTCTTCTGGTTTAGGCCACATGTGCTGGGTTCCTCACCTTTCTATGATGTGGCCACACTGGTGTGAAGACTCTCCTGCCTGGTTCTGATCACCTTGGTGATGTGGGCCCTCTGGTGAGAGTCTTATCCTGGCTGTGTTCCTCACCCTTCTGTGAGGTAGGCCCTCTGCGGTGAGGTCACTCCTACCTGGCTGTCACACGTCACCTTGGCGACGTGGGACCTCAGTTAGGTGTTGGTGCCTGATTGGAGTCTCCTCCCCTTGGTAATGAGGGCCCTCTGGCGTCAGGCCCTAACTCCTGGGTTCCCTAAATTCTCTGATGTGTGCCCTGTGGTGCGAGTACACTTCTGACAGGTTCCCAACCCCATGGGAATGTGGGCCTTCTGCTCTGAGATCCCAACGCCTAGGTTGCTCACAGTTTCATGATGACGGCCCTCTGGTGTGAGATCACTCCGGCCTGGATCCCATAGTCTCGCTGCTCCTGGCCGCCTGCTGGGAGGTTCCAACTGCGGGATTCTTCACCTCTTTAATTCTATGGTCCCTCTGTTTTGAGGCTCCTCCTGCCTGCCTCAATCCCAGCTCCCTTGTGATGTGTGTCCTCTGGTTTGAGGCCACGTGTGCTGGGTCCCTCACTTTTCGGTGATGTGGCCCCACTAGTGTGAGGACACTCCTGCCTGGTTCCCATTCCCTTGGTGATGTGGGCCCTCTGGTGAGAATCTGATCCTCTTTAGTTCTTCACACTTCTGTGAGGTTGACCCTCTGCTCTGAGGTCACTCCTGCCTGGTTGTCGCACTCCGCATTGGCGACGTCGCCCCTCTGGTAGCAGTCGGAGCTGGCTGGGAGCCACCGCCCCTCGGTGATGAGGGCCCTCTGGCATCAGGCACTAATTGCTGGGCTCCCCACATTTTTTCATGTGTGCCCACTCTTGCGATGACACTCCTGCTTGTTTCCCTTCCCCATGGGGATGTGGGCCTTCTGCTCTGAGGTCACAACGGCTGGGTTGCTTACAGAATCACAATGAGGGCCCTCTGTTGTGAGTTCATGCCGGCCTGGATCTCATAGCCTCAGTGCTCTGGGCCGCCTGCTAGGAAGATCCAACTGCTGGTTTCCACACCTTTTGTATACAATGGGACATGTGTTGTGAGGTTAATCCTGCCTGCCTCACTCCGAAACCCATGGTGATGTGGGTCCTCTGGTTTGAGGCCACATGTGCTGGGTACCTCAACTTTTGATGATGTGGCCCCACGGGTGTGAGGACACTCCTGCCTGGTTCCCATCACCTTGGTGATGTGGGCCCTCTGGGGAGAGTCTGATCCTGGCTGGGTTCCCTACCATTCTGTGAGGTGGGCCCTCTGATGTCAGGTCACTCCTGCCTGGCTAGCTCACATCGCCTTGGTGACGTGGGCCCTCTGTTGGCCACTGGAGCATGCTGGGAGCCTCCTACTCCCGTGAATGATGGCCCTGGAAAAAATGCATATGCCCTTTTTGGCCAAGTGCTTCATTGACGAGGTTCTGCCACTTCTCTTATGCTTTCAGAGCAATTCACGTCTACCTCCTGAAATCGGATTCCAGCAATTCTGCCCCACTTTCAAGTCCTCTTCGCAGCCTTAATTCAATATATTTTTGTACGATTTCTGTCATTTATAAGTTTGCAGGTATGTGAATGACAGTGCCCCTGAGCTCCTTTCCTCAACTCGCTTTCTTGTGAGCTGGCCACAAAACCGCCGGATTGCTTCAGGCCCTAATCTTGTTCCAGCACGGCATGCTGAGCCTTTGGTTAATTCCTTTTCCTGTTGGGAAATGAGTGTTAAAATTGCCCGTGCATACTGGGCATATACCCTGAGAAAACCAAAATTCAAAAAGAGTCATGTACCAAAATGTTCATTGCAGCTCTATTTACAATAGCCCGGAGATGGAAAGAACCTAAGCGCCCATCATCGGACGAATGGATAAAGAAGATGTGGCACATATACACAATGGAATATTACTCAGCCTTAAAAAGAAATGAAACTGAGTTATTTGTAATGAGATGGATAGACATAGAGTCTGTCATACAGAGTGAAGTAAGTCAGAAAGAAAAAGACAAATAGCGTATGCTAACACATATATATGGAATTTAAAGGAAAAAAATGTCATGAAGAACCTAGGGATAAGACAGGAATAGAGGCGCAGACCTACTGGAGAACGGAATTGAGGATATGGGGAGGGGGAATGGTGAGTTTTGACAGGGTGAGAGAGAGTCATGGACATATACACACTAACAAATGTAGTAAGGTAGATAGCAAGGGGGAAGCAGCCGCAAGGCACAGGGATATTAGCTCGGGGCGTTGGGACAGCCTGGAGGGGTGGAAGGGGGAGAGAGGGAGGGAGGGAGACACAAGAGGGAAGACACAGGGAGCATATGTATATGTATAGCTGATTCACTTTGTTATAAAGCAAAAACTAACACACCATTGTAAAGCAATTATACCCCAATAAAGATGTTAAAAAAAATATTTGCCCGTGCACACACCTACAGATAGTCTCCCATTGGTTCTCCTTATTCCTGTTCATCTTGCGCAGAAATTGCAAACAGTGCCAAACAGGAGGTTAAAGGCACTGACTCTCCAAATGGGGAGAGTGTAAGAAAAGGGTCTGGAATGGTGAACCTGAGTACCAGGGGACGAAAACAGACATGCATGTAAAAAGGTTTCCCAGTCACACGGTGGAGCATACTCTGGGTTTCCCATGCAAATTTTAGCAGAAGGAAGAATCCCTTGAACCTGGAGAGTTGGGAACCATGGAATGGGTACCAGGCAGTATGACATCAAAGGGTCTGCATTTGCTCACTGAACCTCACCAATGCTATCAGCCCAAAGGGTCAAGCCTTATCTCTCACCCAGCTCTGGGTGTAGATGTGGTAAACCAGGTTGCATCACATGCCCTGTGTGAGTTATTTAAGAATTGCTCTCTATTTCACTGTCATTGTGTTTTGTTTTTGAAATTTTTTTTGACACTGGGATTTATCGGATTTTCACTGCTGCGTTAATGCCGCTGTACACACTCTTGATTCTCTTACGGAGACATAAATATCCACGGGTTTTAAGATTCTTCCTAGTCAGGTATATTCCTAGGCGTTGAATATGTGGTGTTGAGTCCATTTCGTTGAGCAAGGAGTAGGTCTTGTCTATTACATATTTGGCTTATGGAACGGTATCTGTGCGAATTTCAGTCTCCGGTTTTATGCAGCACTCCAACGCACCTTTCTCCATAAGAAAGCACAAGTTGGTTTTCTAAATTTGAGACTGTTCTGTTTTGTAATTCAGTTCATGTGTAGTCACGTTTACATACTGTGTATTAGTGATATTTTATGATGTTTCTTTTTATGTGTGACTTATTTCACGTAGAATCACCATACCTGTATCCACTCACTATGCCACTACGGGCCTGATGACACAGATTTCATTGCTGAGTGATATTCCATTGTACGTACGTACCACAACTTCTTTATCCATTTTTTGCTCTCTGAGATATTTACCTGGTACTGTAAACGAGGTTCTTGTGAACAGAGAGGTCCCAAACTTTGAGGTGGCTGGGTGTTTTTGATTTTAATTTCCCTAAGCTGTAGGACCATAAGTGGAAGTGCCATAGGCTGTGTTGCTTTGTTTCTTACGTGTTTCAGGAAACACATAACACTTCTCCAGAATGGCTGTCGGCAATTTACATCATATGCATCAGCATAATAAGGATCCTTGTTTTCCATTGCCTGTCCTCCGTTTCTGGATTTTACAATTTTTTTAAATGGCCCTTTTGCCCTGGGGGGCACTGAGATTTCATTGTAGTGCAGGTTTATTTACAAGCTTCTTGGTTGGCCAAAAAGTGCGTATGCGTTTTTTCCTGAATATATTTAGGGAAAAAAGCATCCGCACTTTTTGGACAAGTGCATCATTATCGACGTTCTGCCTCTTTTCCTATTCTTTAAGTGCAATTCCAGTTTAACCCTTCAATCGTTTTCCTGAATTTCTGCCCCGCTTTCAAGTCCCCTTTGCAGGCTTACTTCAATATATTTTTGGAGGATAGCTGTCATTTATAACTCTGCAGGTTTGTGAATTACAGTGCCCCTGAGCTCCTTTCTTCAACTCGCTTTCTTGTGAGCTGGGCACAAAACCGCAGGATTGCTTCAGGCACTAATCTCTTTCCAGCAGGGCATGCTGAGCGTTTGGTTAATTCCTCTTCCTGGTGGGAAATGAGCGTTACATTTGCCCGTGCAGACACCTACAGCTAGTCTCTCATTGGTTCTCCCTATTCCTGTTCATCTTGCACAGAAATTGCAAGCTGTGCCAAAGAGGAGGTTAAAGGCACTGACTCTGCAAGCGGGGAGAGTGTTAGTAAAGCATCTGGAATGGTGAAACCGAGGACCAGGATACGAAAACTGAGATGCATTTTAAATCGTTTCCCAATCACACGGTGGACGATACTCTGGGTTTCCCATGCATGTTTTAGCTGGAGGAAGAATCCCTTGAACCTTGAGAGTTGGGACCCATGGAATGGGTACCATGCAGTATGACTTCAAAGGGTCTGCATTTGCTCACCAAAACTCACCAATGCTTTCAGCCTGAAGTGTCCAGCCTTATGTCTCAACCAGCTGTGGGTGTAGATGTGGTCAATCCCGGTTGCATCACATGCCCTGCGTGAATTGTTTAAGAATTGCAATCTATTTCACTGTCTTTGTGTTTTGTTTTTGAAATTTATTTTGATAATGGGATTTATCGGATTTTCACTGCTGCGTTTATGCCACTGTACACACGCTTGATTCTCTTACGGAGACATATAAATCCATGGGTTTTAAGATTCTTCCTAGTCAGGTATATTCCTAGGCGTTGAATATGTGGTGTTGAGTCCATTTCGTTGAGCAAGGAGTAGGTCTTGTCTATTACATATTTGGCTTATGGAAAGTTATCTGTGCTAATTTCAGTCTCTGGTTTTATGCAGCATCCCAACGCACATTTCCCCATAAGCAAGCACTAGTTGGTTTTCAAAATTTGAGACCCTGTTCTGTTTTGTAATTCAGTTCATGTGTAGTTAAATTTACATTCCGTGTATTAGTGATATCTTATGATGTTTCTTTTTCTGTGTGACGTAGTTCACGTAGAATCACCGTACCTGCATCCACTCACTATGCTGCTACGGGCCTGATGACACAGATTTCATTGCTGAGTGATATTGCATTGTACGTACGTGCCACAACTTCTTTATCCATTTTTTGCTTTCTGGGATATTTACCTGATACTGTAGACGAGCTTCTTGTGAACACATCCGTCCCAAATATTGGGGTGGCTGTCTGTTTTTGATTTTAATTTCCGTAAGCTATAGGACCATAAGTGGAAGTGCCATAGGCTGTGTTGCTCTGTTTCTTATGTGTTTCAGTAAACACCATACACTTCTCCAGGGTGGCTGCTGGCAATTTACATCCTGCCAATCAGCATAACAAGGCTCCCTGTTCTCCATATCCTGTCCTACCTTTCTGGATTTTACACTTTTTTCAGATGGCCCTTTTGCCCAGGGGGGCAGTGAGATTTCATTGTAGTGCAGATTTCTTTAACAGGCTTGCTTGGTTGGCCAAAAAGGGCGTATGCGTTTTTTCCTGAATATATTCAGGAAAAAACGCATACGCCCTTTTTGGCCAAGTGGATCATTGTTGATGTTGTGCCTCTTTTCCTATGCTTTCAGGGCAATTCCAGTCTACCCCCTGCAATCGTTTTCCTGAAATTCAGCCCCGCTTTCAAGTCCCCTTCGCAGGCTTACTTCAATATATTTTTGGATGATAGCTGTCATTTATAACTCTGCAGGTTTGTGAAGTACAGTGCCCCTGAGCTCCTTTCTTTAACTCGCTTTCTTGTGAGCTGCGCACAAAACCGCAGGATTGCTTCAGGCCCTAATCTGTTTCCAGCAGGGCACACTGAGCCTTTGTTTAATTCCTCTTCCTGGTGGGCAATGAGTGTTACATTTGCCCGTGCAGACACCTACAGCTAGTCTCTCATTGGTTCTCCCTATTCCTGTTCATCTTGTACAGAAATGGCAAGCTGTGCCAAACAGGAGGTTAAAGGCACTGACTCTCCAAGCGGGGAGAGTGTTAGTAAAGCATCTGGAATGGTGAACCCGAGGACCAGGAAACGAAAATTGAGATGCATTTTAAATCGTTTCCCAATCACACGGTGGACGATACTCTGGGTTTCCCATGCATGTTTTAGCTGGAGGAAGAATCCCTTGAACCTGGAGAGTTGGGACCCATGGAATGGGTACCATGCAGTATGACTACAAAGGGTCTGCATTTGCTCACCGAAACTCACCAATGCTATCAGCCTGAAGTGTCCAGCCTTATGTCTCAACCAGCTCTGGGTGTAGATGTGGTAAATCCCGGTTGCATCACAAGCCCTGAGTGAATTATTTAAGAATTGCTCTCTATTTCACTGTCTTTGTGTTTTGTTTTCGAAATTTATTTTGATAATGGGATTTATCGGAGTTTCACTGCTGCGTTTTGGCCGCTGTACACACGCTTGATTCTCTTACGGAGACATATATATCCATGGGTTTTAAGATTCTTCCTAGTCAGGTATATTCCTAGGCGTTGAATATGTGGTGTTGGGTCCATTTCGTTGAGCAAGGAGTAGGTCTTGTCTATTACATGTTTGGCTTATGGAAAGTTATCTGTGCTAATTTCAGTCTCTGGTTTTATGCAGCACCCCAAGGCACCTTTCCCCATAAGCAAGCACTAGTTGGTTTTCTAAATTTGACACCCTGTTCTTTTTTGTAATTCAGTTCATGTGTAGTCAAGTTTACATTCCGTGTATTAGTGATATCTTATGATGTTTCTTTTTCTGTGTGACGTAGTTCATGTAGAATCACCGTACCTGCATCCACGCACTATGCCGCTACGGGCCTGATGACACAGATTTCATTGCTGAGTTATATTGCATTGCACGTACGTGCCACAACTTCTTTATCCATTTTTTGCTTTCTGGGACATTTACCTGATACTGTAGACGAGCTTCTTGTGAACACAGCCGTCCCAAATATTGGGGTGGCTGTCTGTTTTTGATTTTAATTTCTGTAAGCTATAGGACCATAAGTGGAAGTGCCATAGGCTGTGTTGCTTTGTTTCTTACGTGTTTCAGGAAACACCATACACTTCTCCAGGGTGGCTGCTGGCAATTTACATCCTGCCAATCAGCATAACAAGGCTCCCTGTTCTCCATATCCTGTCCTACCTTTCTGGATTTTACGCTTTTTCAGATGGCCCTCTTGCCCGAGGGGCAGTGAGACTTCATTTTAGTGCAGATTTCCTTTACAGGCTTGCTTGGTTGGCCAAAAAGGGCGTATGCATTTTTTCCTGCATATATTCAGGAAAAAACGTATACGCACTTTTTGGCCAAGTGCATCATTGTCGACGTTGTGCCTCTTTTCCTATGCTTTCAGGGCTATTCCAGTCTACCCCCTGCAATCGTTTTCCTGAAATTCTGCCCGCTTTCAAGTCCCCTTCGCAGGCTTACTTCAATATACTTTTGGAAGATAGCTGTCATTTATAATTCTGTAGATTTGTGAATTACAGTGCCCCTGAGCTCCTTTCTTCACCTCGCTTTCTTGTGAGCCTGGCACAAAACCGCAGGATTGCTTCAGGCCCTAATCTGTTTCCAGCAGGTCACACTGAGCCTTTGTTTAATTCCCCTTCCTGGTGGGCAATGAGCGTTACATTTGCCCGTGCAGACACCTACAGCTAGTCTCTCATTGGTTCTCCCTATTCCTGTTCATCTTGCACAGAAATTGCAAGCTGTGCCAAAGAGGAGGTTAAAGGCACTGACTCTCCAAGCGGGGAGAGTGTTAGTAAAGCATCTGGAATGTTGAACCCGAGGACCAGGATACGAAAACTGAGATGCATTTTAAATCGTTTCCCAATCACACGGTGGACGATACTCTGGGTTTCCCATGCATGTTTTAGCTGGAGGAAGAATCCCTTGAACCTGGAGAGTTGGGACCCATGGAATGGGTACCATGCAGTATGACTTCAAAGGGTCTGCATTTGCTCACCGAAACTCACCAATGCTATCAGCCTGATGTGTCCAGCCTTATGTCTCAACCAGCTCTGGGTGTAGATGTGTTAAATCCCGGTTGCATCACATGCCCTGAGTGAATTATTTAAGAATTGCTCTCTATTTCACTGTCTTTGTGTTTTGTTTTCGAAATTTATTTTGATAATGGGATTTATCGGATTTTCACTGCTGCGTTTCGGCCGCTGTACACACGCTTGATTCTCTTACGGAGACATATATATCCATGGGTTTTAAGATTCTTCCTAGTCAGGTATATTCCTAGGCGTTGAATATGTGGTGTTGAGTCCATTTCGTTGAGCAAGGAGTAGGTCTTGTCTATTACATATTTGGCTTATGGAATGTTATCTGTGCTAATTTCAGTCTCTGGTTTTATGCAGCACCCCAAGGCACCTTTCCCCATAAGAAAGCACTAGTTGGTTTTCTAAATTTGAGACCCTGTTCTGTTTTGTAATTCATTTCATGTGTAGTCAAGTTTACATTCCGTGTATTAGTGATATCTTATGATGTTTCTTTTTCTGTGTGACGTAGTTCACGTAGAATCACCGTACCTGCATCCACTCACAATGCTGCTACGGGCCTGATGACACAGATTTCATTGCTGAGTGATATTGCATTGTACGTACGTGCCACAACTTCTTTATCCATTATTTGCTTTCTGGGATATTTACCTGATACTGTAGACGAGCTTCTTGTGAACACAGCCGTCCCAAATATTGGGGTGGCTGTCTGTTTTTGATTTTAATTTCCGTAAGCTATAAGACCATAAGTGGAAGTGCCATAGGCTGTGTTGCTTTGTTTCTTACGTGTTTCAGGAAACACCATACACTTCTCCAGAGTGGCTGCTGGCAATTTACATCCTGCCAATCAGCATAACAAGGCTCCCTGTTGTCCATATCCTGTCCTACCTTTCTGGATTTTACACTTTTTTCAGATGGCCCTTTTGCCCGGGGGGGCAGTGAGATTTCATTGTAGTGCAGATTTCCTTTACAGGCTTGCTTGGTTGGCCAAAAAGGGCGTATGCGTTTTTTCCTGAATATATTCAGGAAAAAACGCATACGCCCTTTTTGGCCAAGTGCATCATTGTCGACGTTGTGCCTCTTTTCCTATGCTTTCAGGGCAATTCCAGTCTACCCCTTGCAATCGTTTTCCTGAAACTCAGCCCCGCTTTCAAGTCCCGTTCGCAGGCTTACTTCAATATATTTTTGGAGGATAGCTGTCATTTATAACTCTGCAGCTTTGTGAAGTACAGTGCCCCTGAGCTCCTTTCTTCAACTCGCTTTCTTGTGAGCTGGACACAAAACCGCAGGAATGCTTCAGGCCCTAATCTGTTTCCAGCAGGGCACACTGAGCCTTTGTTTAATTCCTCTTCCTGGTGGGCAATGAGCGTTACATTTGCCCGTGCAGACACCTACAGCTAGTCTCTCATTGGTTCTCCCTATTCCTGTTCATCTTGCACAGAAATGGCAAGCTGTGCGAAACAGGAGGTTAAAGGCACTGACTCTCCAAGCGGGGAGAGTGATAGTAAAGCATCTGGAATGGTGAACCCGAGGACCAGGATACGAAAACTGAGATGCATTTTAAATTATTTCCCAATCACACGGTGGACGATACTCTGGGTTTCCCATGCATGTTTTAGCTGGAGGAAAAATCCCTTGAACCTGGAGAGTTGGGACCCATGGAATGTGTACCATGCAGTATGACTTCAAAGGGTCTGCATTTGCTCACCGAAACTCACCAATGCTATCAGCCTGAAGTGTCCAGCCTTATGTGTCAACCAGCTCTGGGTGTAGATGTGGTCAATCCCGGTTGCATCACATGCCCTGAGTGAATTATTTAAGAATTGCTCTCTATTTCACTGTCTTTGTGTTTTGTTTTCGAAATTTATTTTGATAATGGGATTTATCGGATTTTCACTGCTGCATTTCCGCCGCTGTACACACGCTTGATTCTCTTACCGAGACATATATATCCATGGGTTTTAAGATTCTTCCTAGTCAGGTATATTCCTAGGCGTTGAATATGTGGTGTTGAGTCCATTTCGTTGAGCAAGGAGTAGGTCTTGTCTATTACATATTTGGCTTATGGAATGTTATCTGTGCTAATTTCAGTCTCTGGTTTTATGCAGCACCCCAACGCACCTTTCCCCATAAGCAAGCACTAGTTGGTTTTCTAAATTTGAGACCCTGTTCTGTTTTGTAATTCAGTTCATGTGTAGTGAAGTTTACATTCTGTGTATTAGTGATATCTTAGGATGTTTCTTTTTCTGTGTGACGTAGTTCACGTAGAATCACCGTACCTGCATCCACTCACTATGCCGCTACGGGCCTGATGACACAGATTTCATTGCTGTGTGATATTGCATTGCACGTACGTGCCACAACTTCTTTATCCATTTTTTGCTTTCTGGGATATTTACCTGATACTGTAGACGAGCTTCTTGTGAACACAGCCGTCCCAAATATTGGGGTGGCTGTCTGTTTTTGATTTTAATTTCCGTAAGCTATAGGACCATAAGTGGAAGTGCCATAGGCTGTGTTGCTTTGTTTCTTACGTGTTTCAGGAAACACCATACACTTCTCCAGGGTGGCTGCTGGCAATTTACATCCTGCCAATCAGCATAACAAGGCTCCCTGTTCTCCATATCTTGTCCTACCTTTCTGGATTTTACACTTTTTTCAGATGGCTCTTTTGCCCGGGGGGGCAGTGAGATTTCATTGTACTGCAGATTTCCTTTACAGGCTTGCTTGGTTGGCCAAAAAGGGCGTATGCGTTTTTTCCTGAATATATTCAGGAAAAAACGCATACGCACTTTTTGGCCAAGTGCATCTTTGTCGACGTTGTGCCTCTTTTCCTATGCTTTCAGGGCAATTCCTGTCTACCCCCTGCAATCGTTTTCCTGAAATTCAGCCCCGCTTTCAAGTCCCCTTCGCAGGCTTACTTCAATATATGTTTGGAGGATAGCTGTCATTTATAACTCTGCAGGTTTGTGAAGTACAGTGCCCCTGAGCTCCTTTCTTCAACTCGCTTTCTTGTGAGCTGGGCACAAATCCACAGGATTGCTTCAGGCCCTAATCTGTTTCCAGCAGGGCACACTGTGCCTTTGTTTAATTCCTCTTCCTGGTGGGCAATGAGCGTTACATTTGCCCGTGCAGACACCTACAGCTAGTCTCTCATTGGTTCTCCCTATTCCTGTTCACCTTGCACAGAAATTGCAAGCTGTGCCAAAGAGGAGGTTAAAGGCACTGACACTCCAAGTGGGGAGAGTGGTATAAAGCATCTGGAATGTTGATCCCGAGGACAAGGATACGAAAACTGAGATGCATTTTAAATCATTTCCCAATCACACGGTGGACGATACTCTGGGTTTCCCATGCATGTTTTAGCTGGAGGAAGAATCCCTTGAACCTGGAGAGTTGGGACCCATGGAATGGGTACCATGCAGTATGACTTCAAAGGGTCTGCATTTGCTCACCGAAACTCACCAATGCTATCAGCCTGAAGTGTCCAGCCTTATGTCTCAACCAGCTCTGGGTGTAGATGTGGTCAATCCCGGTTGCATCACATGCCCTGAGTGAATTATTTAAGAATTGCTCTCTATTTCACTGTCTTTGTGTTTTGTTTTCGAAATTTATTTTGATAATGGGATTTATCGGATTTTCACTGCTGCGTTTCGGCCGCTGTACACACGCTTGATTCTCTTACGGAGACATATATATCCATGGGTTTTAAGATTCATCCTAGTCAGGTATATTCCTAGGCGTTGAATATGTGGTGTTGGGTCCATTTCGTTGAACAACGAGTAGGTCTTGTCTATTACATATTTGGCTTATGGAAAGTTATCTGTGCTAATTTCAGTCTCTGGTTTTATGCAGCACCCCAAGGCAACTTTCCCCATAAGCAAGCACTAGTTGGTTTCCTAAATTTGAAACCCTGTTCTTTTTTGTAATTCAGTTCATGTGTAGTCAAGTTTACATTCCGTGTATTAGTGATATCTTATGATGTTTCTTTTTCTGTGTGACGTAGTTCACGTAGAATCACCGTACCTGCATCCACTCACTATGCCGCTACGGGCCTGATGACACAGATTTCATTGCTGAGTGATATTGCATTGCATGTACGTGCCACAACTTCTTTATCCATTTTTTGCTTTCTGGGATATTTACCTGGTACTGTAGACGAGCTTCTTGGGAACACAGCCGTCCCAAACTTTGGGATGGCTCTCTGTTTTTGATTTTAATTTCTCTAAGTAATAGGACCATAAGTGCAATTGCCATAGGCTGTGTTGCTTTATTTCTTACGTGTTTCAGGAAACACCATACACTTCTCCAGGGTGGCTGTTGGCAATTTACATCCTGCCAATCAGCATAACAAGGCTCCCTCTTCTCCATATCCTGTCCTACCTTTCTGGATTTTACTCTTTTTTCAGATGGCCCTCTTGCCCGGGGGGCAGTGAGACTTCATTGTAGTGCAGATTTCCATTACAGGCTTGCTTGGTTGGCCAAAAAGGGCGTATGCGTTTTTTCCTGAATATATTCAGGAAAAAACGCATACGCCCTTTTTGGCCAAGTGCATCATTGTCGATGTTGTGCCTCTTTTCCTATGCTTTCAGGGCAATTCCAGTCTACCCCCTGCAATCGTTTTCCTGAAATTCTGCCCCGCTTTCAAGACCCCTACGCAGGCTTACTTCAGTATACTTTTGGAAGATAGCTGTCATTTATAACTCTGCAGGTTTGTGAATTACAGTGCCCCTGAGCTCCTTTCTTCAACTCGCTTTCTTGTGAGCTGGGCACAAAACCGCAGGATTGCTTCAGGCCCTAATCTGTTTCCAGCAGGGCACACTGAGCCTTTGTTTAATTCCTCTTCCTGGTGGGCAATGAGCGTTACATTTGCCCGTGCAGACACCTACAGCTAGTCTCTCATTGGTTCTCCCTATTCCTGTTCATCTTGCACAGAAATTGCAAGCTGTGCCAAAGAGGAGGTTAAAGACACTGACTCTCCAAGCGGGGAGAGTGTTAGTAAAGCATCTGGAATGGTGAACCCGAGGACCAGGATACGAAAACTGAGATGCATTTAAAAACGTTTCCCAATCACACGGTGGACGATACTCTGGGTTTCCCATGCATGTTTTAGCTGGAGGAAGAATCCCTTGAACCTGAAGAGTTGGGACCCATGGAATAGGTACCATGCAGTATGACTTCAAAGGGTCTGCATTTGCTCACCGAAACTCACCAATGCTATTAGCCTGAAGTGTCCAGCCTTATGTCTCAATCAGCTCTGGGTGTAGATGTGGTCAATCCCGGTTGCATCACATGCCCTGAGTGAATTATTTAAGAATTGCTCTCTATTTCACTGTCTTTGTGTTTTGTTTTCGAAATTTATTTTGATAATGGGATTTATCGGATTTTCACTGCTGCGTATCGGCCGCTGTACACACGCTTGATTCTCTTACGGAGACATATATATCCATGGGTTTTAAGATTCTTCCTAGTCAGGTATATTCCTAGGCGTTGAATATGTGGTGTTGAGTCCATTTCGTTGAGCAAGGAGTAGGTCTTGTCTATTACATATTTGGCTAATGGAATGTTATCTGTGCTAATTTCAGTCTCTGGTTTTATGCAGCACCCCAAGGCACCTTTCCCCATAAGCAAGCACTAGTTGGTTTTCTAAATTTGAGACCCTGTTCTGTTTTGTAATTCAGTTCATGTGTAGTCAAGTTTACATTCCGTGTATTAGTGATATCTTATGATGTTTCTTTTTCTGTGTGACGTAGTTCATGTAGAATCACCGTACCTGCATCCACTCACTATGCCGCTACGGGCCTGATGACACAGATTTCATTGCTGAGTGATATTGCATTGCACGTACGTGCCACAACTTCTTTTTCCATTTTTTGCTTTCTGGGATATTTACCTGGTACTGTAGACGAGCTTCTTGTGAACACAGCCATCCCAAATATTGGGGTGGCTGTCTGTTTTTGATTTTAATTTCCGTAAGCTATAGGACCATAAGTGGAAGTGCCATAGGCTGTGTTGCTTTGTTTCTTACGTGTTTCAGGAAACACCATACACTTCTCCAGGGTGGCTGCTGGCAATTTACATCCTGCCAATCAGCATAACAAGGCTCCCTGTTCTCCATATCCTGTCCTACCTTTCTGGATTTTACACTTTTTTCAGATGGCCCTTTTGCCCGGGGGGGCAGTGAGATTTCATTGTAGTGCAGATTTCCTTTACAGGCTTGCTTGGTTGGCCAAAAAGGGCGTATGCGTTTTTTCTTGAATATATTCTGGAAAAAACGCATACGCCCTTTTTGGCCAAGTGCATCATTGTCGACGTTCTGCCTCTTTTCCTATGCTTTCAGGGCAATTCCAGTCTACCCCCTGCAATCGTTTTCCTGAAATTCTGCCCCGCTTTCAAGTCCCCTTCGCAGGCTTACTTCAATATATTTTTGGAGGATAGCTGTCATTTATAACTCTGCAGGTTTGTGAATTACAGTGCCCCTGAGCTCCTTTCTTCAACTCGCTTTCTTGTGAGCTGGGCACAAAACCGCAGGATTGCTTCAGGCCCTAATCTGTTTCCGGCAGGGCACACTGAGCCTTTGTTTAATTCCTCTTCCTGGTGGGCAATGAGCGTTACATTTGCCCGTGCAGACACCTACAGCTAGTCTCTCATTGGTTCTCCCTATTCCTGTTCATCTTGCACAGAAATTGCAAGCTGTGCCAAAGAGGAGGTTAAAGGCACTGACTCTCCAAGCGGGGAGAGTGTTAGTAAAGCATCTGGAATGGTGAACCCGAGGACCAGGATACGAAAACTGAGATGCATTTTAAATCGTTTCCCAATCACACGGTGGACGATACTCTGGGTTTCCCATGCATGTTTTAGCTGGAGGAAGAATCCCTTGAACTTGGAGAGTTGGGACCCATGGAATGGGTACCATGCAGTATGACTTCAAAGGGTCTGCATTTGCTCACCGAAACTCACCAATGCTATCAGCCTGAAGCGTCCAGCCTTATGTCTCAACCAGCTCCGGGTGTAGATGTGGTCAATCCCGGTTGCATCACATGCCCTGAGTGAATTAGTTAAGAATTGCTCTCGATTTCACTGTCTTTGTGTTTTGTTTTCGAAATTTATTTTGATAATGGGATTTATCGGATTTTCACTGCTGCGTTTCGGCCGCTGTACACACGCTTGATTCTCTTACGGAGACATATAAATCCATGGGTTTTAAGATTCTTCCTAGTCAGGTATATACCTAGGCGTTGAATATGTGGTGTTGGGTCCATTTCGTTGAGCAGGGAGTAGGTCTTTTCTATTACATATTTGGCCTATGGAAAGTTATCTGTGCTAATTTCAGTCTCTGGTTATATGCAGCACCCCAAGGCACCTTTCCCCATAAGCAAGCACTTGTTGGTTTTCTAAATTTGAGACCCTGTTCTGTTTTGTAATTCAGTTCATGTGTAGTCAAGTTTACATTCCGTGTATTAGTGATATCTTATGATGTTTCTTTTTCTGTGTGACCTTGTTCACGTACAATCAACATACCTGCATCCACTCACTATGCCGCTACGGGCCTGATGACACAGATTTCATTGCTGAGTGATATTGCATTGTACGTACGTGCCACAACTTCTTTATCCATTTTTTGCTTTCTGGGATATTTACCTGATACTGTAGACGAGCTTCTTGTGAACACAGCCGTCCCAAATATTGGGGTGGCTGTCTGTTTTTGATTTTAATTTCCGTAAGCTATAGGACCATTGGTGGAAGTGCCATAGGCTGTGTTGCTTTGTTTCTTACGTGTTTCAGGAAACACCATACACATCTCCAGGGTGGCTGCTGGCAATTTACATCCTGCCAATCAGGATAACAATGCTCCCTGTTCTCCATATCCTGTCCTACCTTTCTGGATTTTACACTTTTTTCAGATGGCCCTTTTGCCCGGGGGGCAGTGAGACTTCATTGTAGTGCCGATTTCCTTTGCAGGCTTGCTTGGTTGGCCAAAAAGGGCGTATGCGTTTTTTCCTGAATATATTCAGGAAAAAACGCATATGCCCTTTTTGGCCAAGTGCATCATTCTCGACGTTCTGCCTCTTTTCCTATGCTTTCAGGGCAATTCCAGTCTACCCACTGCAATCGTTTTCCTGAAATTCTGCCCCGCTTTCAAGTCCCCTTCGCAGGCTTACTTCAATATATTTTTGGAGGATAGCTGTCATTTATAACTCTGCAGGTTTGTGAATTACAGTGCCCCTGAGCTCCTTTCTTCAACTCGCTTTCTTGTGAGCTGGGCACGAAACCGCAGGATTGCTTCAGGCCCTAATCTGTTTTCAGCAGGGCACACTGAGCCTTTGTTTAATTCCTCTTCCTGGTGGGAAATGAGCGTTACATTTGCCCGTGCAGACACCTAAAGCTAGTCTCTCATTGGTTCTCCCTATTCCTGTTCATTTGCACAGAAATTGCAAGCTGTGCCAAACAGGAGGTTAAAGGCACTGACTCTCCAAGCAGGGAGAGTCTTAGTAAAGCATCTGGAATGGTGAACCCGAGGACCAGGATACGAAAACTGAGGTGCATTTTAAATCGTTTCCCAATCACACGGTGGACCATACTGTGGGTTTCCCATGCATGTTTTAGCTGGAGGAAGAATCCCTTGAACCTGAGGAGTTGGGACCCATGGAATAGGTACCATGCAGTATGACTTCAAAGGGTCTGCATTTGCTCACCGAAACTCACCAATGCTATCAGTCTGAAGTGTCCAGCCTTATGTCTCAACCAGCTCTGGGTGTAGATGTGGTCAATCCCGGTTGCATCACATGCCCTGAGTGAACTATTTAAGAATTGCTCTCTATTTCACTGTTTTTGTGTTTTGTTTTTGAAATTTATTTTGATAATGGGATTTATCGGATTTTCACTGCTGCGTTTATGCCGGTGTACACACGCTTGATTCTCTTACGGACACATATAAATCCATGGATATTAAGATTCTTCCTAGTCAGGTATATACCTAGGCGTTGAATATGTGGTGTTGAGTCCATTTCGTTGAGCAAGGTGTAGGTCTTGTCTATTACATATTTGGCTTATGGAAAGTTATCTGTGCTAATTTCAGTCTCTGCTTTTATGCAGCAACCCAAGGCACCTTTCCCCATAAGCAAGCACTAGTTGGTTTTCTAAATTTGTGACCCTGTTCTGTTTTGTAATTCAGTTCATGTGTAGTCAAGTTTACATTCCGTGTATTAGTGATATCTTATGATGTTTCTTTTTCTGTGTGACGTAGTTCACGTAGAATCACCGTACCTGCATCCACTCACTGTGCCGCTACGGGCCTGATGACACAGATTTCATTGCTGAGTGATATTGCATTGCACGTACGTGCCACAACTTCTTTATCCATTTTTTGCTTTCTGGGATATTTACCTGGTACTGTAGACGAGCTTCTTGGAAACACAGCCGTCCCAAACTTTGGAGTGGCTCTCTGTTTTTGATTTTGATTTCCCTAAGGAATAGGACCGTAAGTGCAATTGGCATAGGCTGTGTTGCTTTATTTCTTACGTGTTTCAGGAAACACCATACACTTCTCCAGGGTGGCTGTTGGCAATTTACATCCTGCCAATCAGCATAACAAGGCTACCTGTTCTCCATATCCTGTCCTACCTTTCTGGATTTTACACTTTTTTCTGATGGCCCTCTTGCCCGGGGGGAAGTGAGACTTCATTGTAGTGCAGATTTCCTTTACAGGCTTGCTTGGTTGGCCAAAAAGGGCGTATGCGTTTTTTCCTGAATATATTCAGGAAAAAACGCATACGCCCTTTTTGGCCAAGTGCATCATTGTCGACGTTGTGCCTCTTTTCCTATGCTTTCAGGGCAATTCCAGTCTATCCCCTGCAATCGTTTTCCTAAAATTCTGCCCCGCTTTCAAGTCCCCTTCGCAGGCTTACTTCAATATATTTTTGGAGGATAGCTGTCATTTATAACTCTGCAGGTTTGTGAAGTACAGTGCCCCTGAGCTCCTTTCTTCAACTCGCTTTCTTGTGAGCTGGGCACAAAACCGCAGGATTGCTTCAGGCCCTAATCTGTTTCCAGCAGGGCACACTGAGCCTTTGTTTAATACCTCTTCCTGGTGGGCAATGAGCGTTACATTTGCCCGTGCAGACACCTACAGCTAGTCTCTCATTGGTTCTCCCTATTCCTGTTCATCTTGCACAGAAATTGCAAGCTGTGCCAAAGAGAAGGTTAAAGGCACTGACTCTACAAGCGGGGAGTGTGTTAGTAAAGCATCTGGAATGGTGAACCCGAAGACCAGGATACGAAAACTGAGATGCATTTTAAATCGTTTCCCAATCACACGGTGGATGATACTCTGGGTTTCCCATAAATGTTTAGCTGGAGGAAGAATGCCTTGAACCTGGAGAGTTGGGACCCATGGAATGGGTACCATGCAGTATGATTTCAAAGGGTCTGCATTTGCTCACCGAAACTCACCAATGCTATCAGCCTGAAGTGTCCAGCCTTATGTCTCAACCAGCTCTGGGTGTAGATGTGTTAAATCCCGGTTGCATCACATGCCCTGAGTGAATTATTTAAGAATTGCTCTCTATTTCACTGTCTTTATGTTTTGTTTTTGAAATTTATTTTGATAATGGGATTTATCGTATTTTCACTGCTGCATTTATGCCGCTGTACACACGCTTGATTCTCTTACGGAGACATATATATCCATGGGTTTTAAGATTCTTCCTAGTCAGGTATATTCCTAGGCGTTGAATATGTGGTCTTGGGTCCATTTCGTTGAACAAGGAGTAGGTCTTATCTATTACATATTTGGCTTATGGAAAGTTATCTGTGCTAATTTCAGTCTCTGGTGTTATGCAGTACCCCAAGGCACCTTTCCCCATAAGCAAGCACTAGTTGGTTTCCTAAATTTGAGACCCTGTTCTGTTTTGTAATTCAGTTCATGTGTAGTCAAGTTTACATTCCGTGTATTAGTGATATCTTATGATGTTTCTTTTTCTGTGTGACGTAGTTCACGTAGAATCACCGTACCTGCCTCCACTCACTATGCCGCTACGGGCCTGATGACACAGATTTCATTGCTGAGTGATATTGCATTGTACGTACGTGCCACAACTTCTTTATCCATTTTTTGCTTTCTGGGATATTTACCTGATACTGTAGACGAGCTTCTTGTGAACACAGCCATCCCAAATATTGGGGTGGCTGTCTGTTATTGATTTTAATTTCCGTAAGCTATAGGACCATAAGTGGAAGTGCCATAGGCTGTGTTGCTTTGTTTCTTACGTGTTTCAGGAAACACCATACACTTCTCCAGGGTGGCTGCTGGCAATTTACATCCTGCCAATCAGCATAACAAGGCTCCCTGTTCTCCATATCCTGTCCTACCTTTCTGGATTTTACACTTTTTTCAGATGGCCCTCTTGCCCGGGGGGCAGTGAGACTTCATTGTAGTACAGATTTCCTTTACAGGCTTGCTTGGTTGGCCAAAAAGTGCGTATGCGTTTTTTCCTGAATATATTCAGGAAAAAACGCATACGCCCTTTTTGGCCAAGTGCATCATTGTCGACGTTGTGCCTCTTTTCCTATGCTTTCAGGGCAATTCCAGTCTACCCCCTGCAATCGTTTTCCTGAAATTCTGCCCCGCTTTCAAGTCCCCTACGCAGGCTTACTTCAATATACTTTTGGAAGATAGCTGTCATTTATAACTCTGCAGGTTTGTGAATTACAGTGTCCCTGAGCTCCTTTCTTCAACTCGCTTTTTTGTGAGCTGGGCAAAAAACCGCAGGATTGCTTCAGGCCCTAATCTGTTTCCAGCAGGGCACACTGAGCCTTTGTTTAATTCCTCTTCCTGGTGGGCAATGAGCGTTACATTTGCCCGTGCAGACACCTACAGCTAGTCTCTCATTGGTTCTCCCTATTCCTGTTCATCTTGCACAGAAATTGCAAGCTGTGCGAAACAGGAGGTTAAAGGCACTAACTCTCCAAGCGGGGAGAGTGTTAGTAAAGCATCTGGAATGGTGAACCCGAGGACAAGGATACGAAAACTGAGATGCATTTTAAATCGTTTCCCAATCACACGGTGGACCATACTGTGGGATTCCCATGCATGTTTTAGCTGGAGGAAGAATCCCTTGAACCTGAAGAGTTGGGACCCATGGAATAGGTACCATGCAGTATGACTTCAAAGGGTCTGCATTTGCTCACCGAAACTCACCAATGCTATCAGCCTGTATTGTCCAGCCTTATGTCTCAACCAGCTCTGGGTGTAGATGTGGTCAATCCCGGTTGCATCACATGCCCTGAGTGAATTAGTTAAGAATTGCTCTCTATTTCACTGTCTTTGTGTTTTGTTTTCGCAATTTATTTTGATAATGGGATTTATCGGAGTTTCACTGCTGCGTTTCGGCCGCTGTACACATGCTTGATTCTCTTACGGAGACATATATATCCATGGGTTTTAAGATTCTTCGTAGTCAGGTATATTCCTAGGCGTTGAATATGTGGTGTTGAGTCCATTTCGTTGAGCAAGGAGTAGGTCTTGTCTATTACATATTTGGCTTATGGAATGTTATCTGTGCTAATTTCAGTCTCTGGTTTTATGCAGCACCCCAAGGCACCTTTCCCCATAAGCAAGCACTAGTTGGTTTTCTAAATTTGAGACCCTGTTCTGTTTTGTAATTCAGTTCATGTGTAGTCAAGTTTACATTCCGTGTATTAGTGATATCTTATGATGTTTCTTTTTCTGTGTGACGTAGTTCACGTAGAATCACCGTGCCTGCATCCACTCACTATGCCGCTACTGGCCTGATGACACAGATTTCATTGCTGAGTGATATTGCATTGCACGTACGTGCCACAACTTCTTTATCCATTTTATGCTTTCTGGGATATTTACCTGGTACTGTAGACGAGCTTCTTGGAAACACAGCCGTCCCAAACTTTGGAGTCGCTCTCTGTTTTTGATTTTAATTTCCCTAAGGAATAGGACCATAAGTGCAATTGCCATAGGCTGTGTTGCTTTATTTCTTACGTGTTTCAGGAAACACCATACACTTCTCCAGGGTGGCTGCTGGCAATTTACATCCTGCCAATCAGCATAACAAGGCTCCCTGTTCTCCATATCCTGTCCTACCTTTCTGGATTTTACACTTTTTTCAGATGGCCCTCTTGCCCGGGGGGCAGTGAGACTTCATTGTAGTGCAGATTTCCTTTACAGGCTTGCTTGGTTGGTCAAAAAGTGCGTATGCGTTTTTTCCTGAATATATTCAGGAAAAAACGCATACGCCCTTTTTGGCCAAGTGCATCATTGTCGACGTTGTGCCTCTTTTCCTATGCTTTCAGGGCAATTCCAGTCTACCCCCTGCAATCTTTTTCCTGAAATTCAGCCCTGCTTTCAAGTCCCCTTCGCAGGCTTACTTCAATATATTTTTGGAGGATAGCTGTCATTTATAACTCTGCAGGTTTGTGAATTACAGTGCCCCTGAGCTCCTTTCTTCAACTCGCTTTCTTGTGAGCTGGGCACAAAACCGCAGGATTGCTTCAGGCCCTAATCTGTTTCCAGCAGGGCACACTGAGCCTTTGTTTACTTCCTCTTCCTGGTGGGCAATGAGCGTTACATTTGCCCGTGCAGACACCTACAGCTAGTCTCTCATTGGTTCTCCCTATTCCTGTTCATCTTGCACAGAAATTGCAAGCTGTGCCAAAGAGGAGGTTAAAGGCACTGACTCTCTAAGCGGGGAGAGTGTTAGTAAAGCATCTGGAATGGTGAACCCGAGGACCAGGATACGAAAACTGAGATGCATTTTAAATCGTTTCCCAATCACACGGTGGACGATACTGTGGGTTTCCCATGCATGTTTTAGCTGGAGGAAGAATCCCTTGAACCTGGAGAGTTGGGACCCATGGAATGGGTACCATGCAGTATGACTTCAAAGGGTCTGCATTTGCTCACCGAAACTCACCAATGCTATCAGCCTGAAGTGTCCAGCCTTATGTCTCAACCAGCTCTGGGTGTAGATGTGGTCAATCCCGGTTGCATCACATGCCCTGAGTGAATTATTTAAGAATTGCTCTCTATTTCACTGTCTTTGTGTTTTGTTTTCGAAATTTATTTTGATAATGGGATTTATCGGATTTTCACTGCTGCGTTTCGGCCGCTGTACACACGCTTGATTCTCTTACGGAGACATATATATCCATGGGTTTTAAGATTCTTACTAGTCAGGTGTATTCCTAGGCGTTGAATATCTGGTGTTGAGTCCATTTCGTTGAGCAAGGAGTAGGTCTTGTCTATTACATATTTGGCTTATGGAATGTTATCTGTGCTAATTTCAGTCTCTGGTTTTATGCAGCTCCCCAAGGCACCTTTCCCCATAAGCAAGCACTAGTTGGTTTTCTAAATTTGAGACCCTGTTCTGTTTTGTAATTCAGTTCATGTGTAGTCAAGTTTACATTCCGTGCATTAGTGATATCTTATGATGTTTCTTTTTCTGTGTGACGTAGTTCACGTAGAATCACCGTACCTGCATCCACTCACTATGCCGCTACGGGCCTGATGACACAGATTTCATTGCTGAGTGATACTGCATTGCACGTACGTGCCACAACTTCTTTATCCATTTTTTGCTTTCTGGGATATTTACCTGGTACTGTAGACGAGCTTCTTGGGAACACAGCCATCCCAAACTTTGGGGTGGCTCTCTGTTTTTGATTTTAATTTCCCTAAGGAATAGGACCATAAGTGCAATTGCCATAGGCTGTGTTGCTTTATTTCTTACGTGTTTCAGGAAACACCATACACTTCTCCAGGGTGGCTGTTGGCAATTTACATCCTGCCAATCAGCATAACAAGGCTCCCTGTTCTCCATATCCTGTCCTACCTTTCTGGATTTTACACTTTTTTCAGATGGCCCTTTTGCCCGTGGGGCAGTGAGACTTCATTGTAGTGCAGATTTCCTTTACAGGCTTGCTTGGTTGGCCAAAAAGGGCGTATGCGTTTTTTCCTGAATATATTCAGGAAAAAACGCATACGCCCTTTTTGGCCAAGTGCATCATTGTCGACGTTGTGCCTCTTTTCCTATGCTTTCAGGGCAGTTCCAGTTTACCCCCTGCAATCGTTTTCCTGAAATTCTGCCCCGCTTTCAAGTCCCCTTCGCAGGCTTACTTCAATATATTTTTGGAGGACAGCTGTCATTTATAACTCTGCAGGTTTGTGAATTACAGTGCCCCTGAGCTCCTTTCTTCAACTCGCTTTCTTGTGAGCTGGGCACAAAACCGCAGGATTGTTTCAGGCCCTAATCTGTTTCCGGCAGGGCATGCTGAGCCTTTCGTTAATTCCTCTTCCTGGTGGGAAATGAGCGTTACATTTGCCCGTGCAGACACCTACAGCTAGTCTCTCATTGGTTCTCCCTATTCCTGTTCATCTTGCACAGAAATTGCAAGCTGTGCGAAACAGGAGGTTAAAGGCACTGACTCTCCAAGCGGGGAGAGTGTTAGTAAAGCATCTGGAATGGTGAACCCGAGGACCAGGATACGAAAACTGAGATGCATTGTAAATCGTTTCCCAATCACACGGTGGACCATACTGTGGGTTTCCCTTGCATGTTTTAGCTGGAGGAAGAATCCCTTGAACCTGAATAGTTGGGACCCATGGAATAGGTACCATGCAGTATGACTTCAAAGGGTCTGCATTTGCTCACCGAAACTCACCAATGCTATCAGCCTGAAGTGTCAAGCCTTATGTGTCAACCAGCTCTGGGTGTAGATGTGGTCAATCCCGGTTGCATCACATTCCCTGAGTGAATTATTTAAGAATTGCTCTCTATTTCACTGTCTTTGTGTTTTGTTTCGAAATTTATTTTGATAATGGGATTTATCGGATTTTCACTGCTGCGTTTCGGCCGCTGTACACACGCTTGATTCTCTTACAGAGACATATATATCCATGGGTTTTAAGATTCTTCCTAGTCAGGTATATTCCTAGGCGTTGAATATGTGGTGTTGAGGCCATTTGGTTGAGCAAGGAGTAGGTCTTGTCTATTACATATTTGGCTTATGGAATGTTATCTGTGCTAATTTCAGTGTCTGGTTTTATGCAGCACCCCAAGGCACCTTTCCCCATAAGCAAGCACTAGTTGGTTTTCTAAATTTGAGACCCTGTTCTGTTTTGTAATTCAGTTCATGTGTAGTCAAGTTTACATTCCGTGTATTAGTGATATCTTATGATGTTTCTTTTTCTGTGTGACGTATTTCACGTAGAATCACCGTATCTGCATCCTCTCACTATGCCACTACGGCCCTGATGACACAGATTTCATTGCTGAGTGATACTGCATTGCACGTACGTGCCACAACTTCTTTATCCATTTTTTGCCTTCTGGGATATTTACCTGATATTGTAGACGAGCTTCTTGTGAACACAGCCGTCCCAAATATTGGGGTGGCTGTCTGTTTTTGATTTTAATTTCCCTAAGGAATAAGACCATAAGTGCAATTGCCATAGGCTGTGTTGCTTTATTTCTTACGTGTTTCAGGAAGCACCATACACTTCTCCAGGGTGGCTGTTGGCAATTTACATCCTGCCAATCAGCATAACAAGGCTCCCTGTTCTCCATATCCTGTCCTACCTTTCTGGATTTTACACTTTTTTCAGATGGCCCTTTTGCCGGGGGGCAGTGAGACTTCATTGTAGTGCAGATTTCCTTTACAGGCTTGCTTGGTTGGCCAAAAAGGGCGTATGCGTTTTTTCCTGAATATATTCAGGAAAAAACGCATACGCCCTTTTTGGCCAAGTGCATCATTGTCGACGTTCTGCCTCTTTTCCTATGCTTTCAGGGCAATTCCAGTATACCCTCTGCAATCGTTTTCCAGAAATTCTGCCCCCCTTTCAAGTCCCCTTCGCAGGCTTACTTCAATATATTTTTGGAGGATAGCTGTCATTTATAACTCTGCAGGTTTGTGAATTACAGTGCCCCTGAGCTCCTTTCTTCAACTCGCTTTCTTGTGAGCTGGGCACAAAACCGCAGGATTGCTTCAGGCTCTAATCTGTTCCGGCAGGGCACACTGAGCCTTTGGTTAATTCCTCTTCCTGGTGGGAAATGAGCGTTACATTTGTCCGTGCAGACACCTATAGCTAGTCTCTCATTGGTTCTCCCTATTCCTGTTCATCTTGCACAGAAATTGCAAGCTGTGCGAAACAGGAGGTTAAAGGCACTGACTCTCCAAGCGGGGAGAGTGTTAGTAAAGCATCTGGAATGGTGAACCGAGGACCAGGATACGAAAACTGAGATGCATTTTAAATCGTTTCCCAATCACACGGTGGACCATACTGTGGGTTTCCCATGCATGTTTTAGCTGGAGGAAGAATCCCTTGAACCTGAAGAGTTGGGACCCATGGAATAGGTACCATGCAGTATGACTTCAAAGGGTCTGCATTTGCTCACCGAAACTCACTAATGCTATCAGCCTGAAGTGTCCAGCCTTATGTCTCAACCAGCTCTGGGTGTAGATGTGGTCAATCCCGGTTGCATCACATGCCCTGAGTGAATTATTTAAGAATTGCTCTCTATTTCACTGTCTTTGTGTTTTGTTTTCGAAATTTATTTTGATAATGGGATTTATCGGATTTTCACTGCTGCGTTTCGGCCGCTGTACACACGCTTGATTCTCTTACGGAGACATATATATCCATGGGTTTTTAGATTCTTCGTAGTCAGGTATATTCCTAGGCGTTGAATATGTGGTGTTGGTTCCATTTCGTTGAGCAAGGAGTAGGTCTTGTCTATTACATATTTGGCTTATGGAAAGTTATCTGTGCTAATTTCAGTCTCTGGTTTTATGCAGCCCCCCAAGGCACCTTTCCCCATAAGCAAGCACTAGTTGGTTTTCTAAATTTGAGACCCTGTTCTGTTTTGTAATTCAGTTCATGTGTAGTCAAGTTTACATTCCGTGCATTAGTGATATCTTATGATGTTTCTTTTTCTGTGTGACGTAGTTCACGTAGAATCACCGTACGTGCATCCACTCACTATGCCGCTACGGGCCTGATGACACAGATTTCATTGCTGAGTGATATTGCATTGTACGTACGTGCCACAACTTCTTTATCCATTTTTTGCTTTCTGGGATATTTACCTGATACTGTAGACGAGCTTCTTGTGAACACAGCCGTCCCAAATATTGGGGTGGCTGTCTGTTTTTGATTTTAATTTCCGTAAGCTATAGGACCATAAGTGGAAGTGCCATAGGCTGTGTTGCTTTGTTTCTTACGTGTTTCAGGAAACACCATACACTTCTCCAGGGTGGCTGCTGGCAATTTACATCCTGCCAATCAGCATAACAAGGCTCCCTGTTCTCCATATCCTGTCCTACCTTTCTGGATTTTACACTTTTTTCAGATGGCCCTTTTGCCCGGGGGGCAGTGAGACTTCATTGTAGTGCAGATTTCCTTTACAGGCTTGCTTGGTTGGCCAAAAAGGGCGTATGCGTTTTTTCCTGAATATATTCAGGATAAAACGCATACGCCCTTTTTGGCCAAGTGCATCATTGTCGACGTTCTGCCTCTTTTCCTATGCTTTCAGGGCAATTCCAGTCTACCCCCTGCAATCGTTTTCCTGAAATTCTGCCCCACTTTCAAGTCCCCTTCGCAGGCTTACTGCAATATATTTTTGGAGGATAGCTGTCATTTATAACTCTGCAGGTTTGTGAATTACAGTGCCCCTGAGCTCCTTTCTTCAACTCGCTTTCCTGTGAGCTGGGCACAAAACCGCAGGATTGCTTCAGGCCCTAATCTCTTTTCAGCAGGGCACGCTGAGCCTTTGTTTAATTCCTCTTCCTGGTCGGCAATGAGCGTTACATTTGCCCGTGCAGACACCTACAGCTAGTCTCTCATTGGTTCTCCCTATTCCTGTTCATCTTGCACAGAAATTGCAAGCTTTGCCAAAGAGGAGGTTAAAGGCCGTGACTCTCCAAGCAGGGAGAGTGTTAGTAAAGCATCTTGAACGGTGAACCCGAGGACCAGGATACGAAAACTGAGATGCATTTTAAATCGTTTCCCAAACACACGGTGGACCATACTGTGGGTTTCCCATGCATGTTTTAGCTGGAGGAAGAATCCCTTGAACCTGAAGAGTTGGGACCCATGGAATAGGTACCATGCAGTATGACTTCAAAGGGTCTGCATTTGCTCACCGAAACTCACCAATGCTATCAGCCTGAAGTGTCCAGCCTTATGTCTCAACCAGCTCTGGGTGTAGATGTGGTCAATCCCGGTTGCATCACATGCCCTGAGTGAATTAGTTAAGAATTGCTCTCTATTTCACTGTCTTTGTGTTTTGTTTTCGAAATTAATTTTGATAATGGGATTTATCGGATTTTCACTGCTGCGTTTCGGCCGCTGTACACATGCTTGATTCTCTTACGGAGACATATATATCCATGGGTTTTAAGATTCTTCCTAGTCAGGTATATTCCTAGGCGTTGAATATGTGGTGTTGAGTCCATTTCGTTGAGCAAGGAGTAGGTCTTGTCTATTACATATTTGGC
Organism: Phocoena phocoena; assembly: GCF_963924675.1. Lineage (NCBI taxonomy): Eukaryota > Metazoa > Chordata > Mammalia > Artiodactyla > Phocoenidae > Phocoena > Phocoena phocoena. The sequence goes on from NW_027077452.1 coordinate 567,972, forward strand.
TTTTGGAATGTTATCTGTCCTAATTTCAGTCTCTGGTTTTATGCAGCACCCCAAGGCACCTTTCCCCATAAGCAAGCACTAGTTGGTTTTCTAAATTTGAGACCCTGTTCTGTTTTGTAATTCAGTTCATGTGTAGTCAAGTTTACATTCCGTGTATTAGTGATATCTTATGATGTTTCTTTTTCTGTGTGACGTAGTTCACGTAGAATCACCGTACCTGCATCCACTCACTATGCCGCTACGGGCCTGATGACACAGATTTCATTGCTGAGTGATATTGCATTGTACGTACGTGCCACAACTTCTTTATCCAATCTTTGCTTTCTGGGATATTTACCTGATACTGTAGACGAGCTTCTTGTGAACACAGCCGTCCCAAATATTGGGGTGGCTGTCTGTTTTTGATTTTAATTTCCGTAAGCTATAGGACCATAAGTGGAAGTGCCATAGGCTGTGTTGCTTTGTTTGTTACGTGTTTCAGGAAACACCATACACTTCTCCATGGTGGCTGCTGGCAATTTACATCCTGCCAATCAGCATAAAAAGGCTCCCTGTTCTCCATATCCTGTCGTACATTTCTGGATTTTACACTTTTTTCAGATGGCCCTTTTGCCCGGAGGGGTGGGGGCAGTGAGACTTCATTGTAGTGCAGATTTCCATTACAGGCTTGCTTGGTTGGCCAAAAAGGGCGTATGCGTTTTTTCCTGAATATATTCAGGAAAAAACGCATACGCCCTTTTTGGCCAAGTGGATCATTGTCGACGTTCTGCCTCTTTTCCTATGCTTTCAGGGCAATTCCAGTCTACCCCCTGCAATCGTTTTCCTGAAATTCTGCCCCGCTTTCAAGTCCCCTTCGCAGTCTTACTTAAATATATTTTTGGAGGATAGCTGTCATTTATAACTCTGCAGGTTTGTGAATTACAGTGCCCCTGAGCTCCTTTCTTCAACTCGCTTTCTTGTGAGCTGGGCACAAAACCGCAGGATTGCTTCATGCCCTAATCTGTTTCCGGCAGGGCACACTGAGCCTTTGGTTAATTCCTCTTCCTGGTGGGAAATGAGCGTTACATTTGCCCGTGCAGACACCTATAGCTAGTCTCTCATTGTTTCTCCCTATTCCTGTTCATCTTGCACAGAAATTGCAAGCTGTGCCAAAGAGGAGGTTAAAGGCACTGACTCTCCAAGCAGGGAGAGTGTTAGTAAAGCATCTGGAATGGTGAACCCGAGGACCAGGATACGAAAACTGAGATGCATTTTAAATCGTTTCCCAATCACACGGTGGACGATACTGTGGGTTTCCCATGCATGTTTTAGCTGGAGGAAGAATCCCTTGAACCTGGAGAGTTGGGACCCATGGAATGGGTACCATGCAGTATGACTTCAAAGGGTCTGCATTTGCTCACCGAAACTCACCAATGCTATCAGCCTGAAGTGTCCAGCCTTATGTCTCAACCAGCTCTGGGTGTAGATGTGGTCAATCCCGGTTGCATCACATGCCCTGAGTGAATTATTTAAGAATTGCTCTCTATTTCACTGTCTTTGTGTTTTGTTTTCGAAATTTATTTTGATAATGGGATTTATCGGATTTTCACTGCTGCGTTTCGGCCGCTGTACACACGCTTGATTCTCTTACGGAGACATATATATCCATGGGTTTTAAGATTCTTACTAGTCAGGTGTATTCCTAGGCGTTGAATATCTGGTGTTGAGTCCATTTCGTTGAGCAAGGAGTAGGTCTTGTCTATTACATATTTGGCTTATGGAATGTTATCTGTGCTAATTTCAGTCTCTGGTTTTATGCAGCTCCCCAAGGCACCTTTCCCCATAAGCAAGCACTAGTTGGTTTTCTAAATTTGAGACCCTGTTCTGTTTTGTAAGTCAGTTCATGTGTAGTCAAGTTTACATTCCGTGCATTAGTGATATCTTATGATGTTTCTTTTTCTGTGTGACGTAGTTCACGTAGAATCACCGTACCTGCATCCACTCACTATGCCGCTACGGGCCTGATGACACAGATTTCATTGCTGAGTGATACTGCATTGCACGTACGTGCCACAACTTCTTTATCCATTTTTTGCTTTCTGGGATATTTACCTGGTACTGTAGACGAGCTTCTTGGGAACACAGCCATCCCAAACTTTGGGGTGGCTCTCTGTTTTTGATTTTAATTTCCCTAAGGAATAGGACCATAAGTGCAATTGCCATAGGCTGTGTTGCTTTATTTCTTACGTGTTTCAGGAAACACCATACACTTCTCCAGGGTGGCTGTTGGCAATTTACATCCTGCCAATCAGCATAACAAGGCTCCCTGTTCTCCATATCCTGTCCTACCTTTCTGGATTTTACACTTTTTTCAGATGGCCCTTTTGCCCGTGGGGCAGTGAGACTTCATTGTAGTGCAGATTTCCTTTACAGGCTTGCTTGGTTGGCCAAAAAGGGCGTATGCGTTTTTTCCTGAATATATTCAGGAAAAAACGCATACGCCCTTTTTGGCCAAGTGCATCATTGTCGACGTTGTGCCTCTTTTCCTATGCTTTCAGGGCAGTTCCAGTTTACCCCCTGCAATCGTTTTCCTGAAATTCTGCCCCGCTTTCAAGTCCCCTTCGCAGGCTTACTTCAATATATTTTTGGAGGACAGCTGTCATTTATAACTCTGCAGGTTTGTGAATTACAGTGCCCCTGAGCTCCTTTCTTCAACTCGCTTTCTTGTGAGCTGGGCACAAAACCGCAGGATTGTTTCAGGCCCTAATCTGTTTCCGGCAGGGCATGCTGAGCCTTTCGTTAATTCCTCTTCCTGGTGGGAAATGAGCGTTACATTTGCCCGTGCAGACACCTACAGCTAGTCTCTCATTGGTTCTCCCTATTCCTGTTCATCTTGCACAGAAATTGCAAGCTGTGCGAAACAGGAGGTTAAAGGCACTGACTCTCCAAGCGGGGAGAGTGTTAGTAAAGCATCTGGAATGGTGAACCCGAGGACCAGGATACGAAAACTGAGATGCATTGTAAATCGTTTCCCAATCACACGGTGGACCATACTGTGGGTTTCCCTTGCATGTTTTAGCTGGAGGAAGAATCCCTTGAACCTGAATAGTTGGGACCCATGGAATAGGTACCATGCAGTATGACTTCAAAGGGTCTGCATTTGCTCACCGAAACTCACCAATGCTATCAGCCTGAAGTGTCAAGCCTTATGTGTCAACCAGCTCTGGGTGTAGATGTGGTCAATCCCGGTTGCATCACATTCCCTGAGTGAATTATTTAAGAATTGCTCTCTATTTCACTGTCTTTGTGTTTTGTTTCGAAATTTATTTTGATAATGGGATTTATCGGATTTTCACTGCTGCGTTTCGGCCGCTGTACACACGCTTGATTCTCTTACAGAGACATATATATCCATGGGTTTTAAGATTCTTCCTAGTCAGGTATATTCCTAGGCGTTGAATATGTGGTGTTGAGGCCATTTCGTTGAGCAAGGAGTAGGTCTTGTCTATTACATATTTGGCTTATGGAATGTTATCTGTGCTAATTTCAGTGTCTGGTTTTATGCAGCACCCCAAGGCACCTTTCCCCATAAGCAAGCACTAGTTGGTTTTCTAAATTTGAGACCCTGTTCTGTTTTGTAATTCAGTTCATGTGTAGTCAAGTTTACATTCCGTGTATTAGTGATATCTTATGATGTTTCTTTTTCTGTGTGACGTATTTCACGTAGAATCACCGTATCTGCATCCTCTCACTATGCCGCTACGGCCCTGATGACACAGATTTCATTGCTGAGTGATACTGCATTGCACGTACGTGCCACAACTTCTTTATCCATTTTTTGCCTTCTGGGATATTTACCTGATATTGTAGACGAGCTTCTTGTGAACACAGCCGTCCCAAATATTGGGGTGGCTGTCTGTTTTTGATTTTAATTTCCCTAAGGAATAGGACCATAAGTGCAATTGCCATAGGCTGTGTTGCTTTATTTCTTACGTGTTTCAGGAAGCACCATACACTTCTCCAGGGTGGCTGTTGGCAATTTACATCCTGCCAATCAGCATAACAAGGCTCCCTGTTCTCCATATCCTGTCCTACCTTTCTGGATTTTACACTTTTTTCAGATGGCCCTTTTGCCGGGGGGCAGTGAGACTTCATTGTAGTGCAGATTTCCTTTACAGGCTTGCTTGGTTGGCCAAAAAGGGCGTATGCGTTTTTTCCTGAATATATTCAGGAAAAAACGCATACGCCCTTTTTGGCCAAGTGCATCATTGTCGACGTTCTGCCTCTTTTCCTATGCTTTCAGGGCAATTCCAGTATACCCTCTGCAATCGTTTTCCAGAAATTCTGCCCCCCTTTCAAGTCCCCTTCGCAGGCTTACTTCAATATATTTTTGGAGGATAGCTGTCATTTATAACTCTGCAGGTTTGTGAATTACAGTGCCCCTGAGCTCCTTTCTTCAACTCGCTTTCTTGTGAGCTGGGCACAAAACCGCAGGATTGCTTCAGGCTCTAATCTGTTCCGGCAGGGCACACTGAGCCTTTGGTTAATTCCTCTTCCTGGTGGGAAATGAGCGTTACATTTGTCCGTGCAGACACCTATAGCTAGTCTCTCATTGGTTCTCCCTATTCCTGTTCATCTTGCACAGAAATTGCAAGCTGTGCGAAACAGGAGGTTAAAGGCACTGACTCTCCAAGCGGGGAGAGTGTTAGTAAAGCATCTGGAATGGTGAACCGAGGACCAGGATACGAAAACTGAGATGCATTTTAAATCGTTTCCCAATCACACGGTGGACCATACTGTGGGTTTCCCATGCATGTTTTAGCTGGAGGAAGAATCCCTTGAACCTGAAGAGTTGGGACCCATGGAATAGGTACCATGCAGTATGACTTCAAAGGGTCTGCATTTGCTCACCGAAACTCACTAATGCTATCAGCCTGAAGTGTCCAGCCTTATGTCTCAACCAGCTCTGGGTGTAGATGTGGTAAATCCCGGTTGCATCACATGCCCTGAGTGAATTATTTAAGAATTGCTCTCTATTTCACTGTCTTTGTGTTTTGTTTTCGAAATTTATTTTGATAATGGGATTTATCGGATTTTCACTGCTGCGTTTCGGCCGCTGTACACACGCTTGATTCTCTTACGGAGACATATATATCCATGGGTTTTTAGATTCTTCGTAGTCAGGTATATTCCTAGGCGTTGAATATGTGGTGTTGGTTCCATTTCGTTGAGCAAGGAGTAGGTCTTGTCTATTACATATTTGGCTTATGGAAAGTTATCTGTGCTAATTTCAGTCTCTGGTTTTATGCAGCCCCCCAAGGCACCTTTCCCCATAAGCAAGCACTAGTTGGTTTTCTAAATTTGAGACCCTGTTCTGTTTTGTAATTCAGTTCATGTGTAGTCAAGTTTACATTCCGTGCATTAGTGATATCTTATGATGTTTCTTTTTCTGTGTGACGTAGTTCACGTAGAATCACCGTACGTGCATCCACTCACTATGCCGCTACGGGCCTGATGACACAGATTTCATTGCTGAGTGATATTGCATTGTACGTACGTGCCACAACTTCTTTATCCATTTTTTGCTTTCTGGGATATTTACCTGATATTGTAGACGAGCTTCTTGTGAACACAGCCGTCCCAAATATTGGGGTGGCTGTCTGTTTTTGATTTTAATTTCCGTAAGCTATAGGACCATAAGTGGAAGTGCCATAGGCTGTGTTGCTTTGTTTCTTACGTGTTTCAGGAAACACCATACACTTCTCCAGGGTGGCTGCTGGCAATTTACATCCTGCCAATCAGCATAACAAGGCTCCCTGTTCTCCATATCCTGTCCTACCTTTCTGGATTTTACACTTCTTTCAGATGGCCCTTTTGCCCGGGGGGCAGTGAGACTTCATTGTAGTGCAGATTTCCTTTACAGGCTTGCTTGGTTGGCCAAAAAGGGCGTATGCGTTTTTTCCTGAATATATTCAGGAAAAAACGCATACGCCCTTTTTGGCCAAGTGCATCATTGTCGACGTTCTGCCTCTTTTCCTATGCTTTCAGGGCAATTCCAGTCTACCCCCTCCAATCGTTTTCCTGAAATTCTGCCCCACTTTCAAGTCCCCTTCGCAGGCTTACTGCAATATATTTTTGGAGGATAGCTGTCATTTATAACTCTGCAGGTTTGTGAATTACAGTGCCCCTGAGCTCCTTTCTTCAACTCGCTTTCCTGTGAGCTGGGCACAAAACCGCAGGATTGCTTCAGGCCCTAATCTGTTTTCAGCAGGGCACGCTGAGCCTTTGTTTAATTCCTCTTCCTGGTCGGCAATGAGCGTTACATTTGCCCGTGCAGACACCTACAGCTAGTCTCTCATTGGTTCTCCCTATTCCTGTTCATCTTGCACAGAAATTGCAAGCTTTGCCAAAGAGGAGGTTAAAGGCCGTGACTCTCCAAGCGGGGAGAGTGTTAGTAAAGCATCTTGAACGGTGAACCCGAGGACCAGGATACGAAAACTGAGATGCATTTTAAATCGTTTCCCAAACACACGGTGGACCATACTGTGGGTTTCCCATGCATGTTTTAGCTGGAGGAAGAATCCCTTGAACCTGAAGAGTTGGGACCCATGGAATAGGTACCATGCAGTATGACTTCAAAGGGTCTGCATTTGCTCACCGAAACTCACCAATGCTATCAGCCTGAAGTGTCCAGCCTTATGTCTCAACCAGCTCTGGGTGTAGATGTGGTCAATCCCGGTTGCATCACATGCCCTGAGTGAATTAGTTAAGAATTGCTCTCTATTTCACTGTCTTTGTGTTTTGTTTTCGAAATTAATTTTGATAATGGGATTTATCGGATTTTCACTGCTGCGTTTCGGCCGCTGTACACATGCTTGATTCTCTTACGGAGACATATATATCCATGGGTTTTAAGATTCTTCCTAGTCAGGTATATTCCTAGGCGTTGAATATGTGGTGTTGAGTCCATTTCGTTGAGCAAGGAGTAGGTCTTGTCTATTACATATTTGGCTTTTGGAATGTTATCTGTGCTAATTTCAGTCTCTGGTTTTATGCAGCACCCCAAGGCACCTTTCCCCATAAGCAAGCACTAGTTGGTTTTCTAAATTTGAGACCCTGTTCTGTTTTGTAATTCAGTTCATGTGTAGTCAAGTTTACATTCCGTGTATTAGTGATATCTTATGATGTTTCTTTTTCTGTGTGACGTAGTTCACGTAGAATCACCGTACCTGCATCCACTCACTATGCCGCTACGGGCCTGATGACACAGATTTCATTGCTGAGTGATATTGCATTGTACGTACGTGCCACAACTTCTTTATCCAATCTTTGCTTTCTGGGATATTTACCTGATACTGTAGACGAGCTTCTTGTGAACACAGCCGTCCCAAATATTGGGGTGGCTGTCTGTTTTTGATTTTAATTTCCGTAAGCTATAGGACCATAAGTGGAAGTGCCATAGGCTGTGTTGCTTTGTTTGTTACGTGTTTCAGGAAACACCATACACTTCTCCATGGTGGCTGCTGGCAATTTACATCCTGCCAATCAGCATAACAAGGCTCCCTGTTCTCCATATCCTGTCGTACATTTCTGGATTTTACACTTTTTTCAGATGGCCCTTTTGCCCGGAGGGGTGGGGGCAGTGAGACTTCATTGTAGTGCAGATTTCCATTACAGGCTTGCTTGGTTGGCCAAAAAGGGCGTATGCGTTTTTTCCTGAATATATTCAGGAAAAAACGCATACGCCCTTTTTGGCCAAGTGGATCATTGTCGACGTTCTGCCTCTTTTCCTATGCTTTCAGGGCAATTCCAGTCTACCCCCTGCAATCGTTTTCCTGAAATTCAGCCCCGCTTTCAAGTCCCCTTCGCAGTCTTACTTAAATATATTTTTGGAGGATAGCTGTCATTTATAACTCTGCAGGTTTGTGAATTACAGTGCCCCTGAGCTCCTTTCTTCAACTCGCTTTCTTGTGAGCTGGGCACAAAACCGCAGGATTGCTTCATGCCCTAATCTGTTTCCGGCAGGGCACACTGAGCCTTTGGTTAATTCCTCTTCCTGGTGGGAAATGAGCGTTACATTTGCCCGTGCAGACACCTATAGCTAGTCTCTCATTGTTTCTCCCTATTCCTGTTCATCTTGCACAGAAATTGCAAGCTGTGCCAAAGAGGAGGTTAAAGGCACTGACTCTCCAAGCAGGGAGAGTGTTAGTAAAGCATCTGGAATGGTGAACCCGAGGACCAGGATACGAAAACTGAGATGCATTTTAAATCGTTTCCCAATCACACGGTGGACCATACTGTGGGTTTCCCATGCATGTTTTAGCTGGAGGAAGAATCCCTTGAACCTGAAGAGTTGGGACCCATGGAATAGGTACCATGCAGTATGACTTCAAAGGGTCTGCATTTGCTCACTGAAACTCACCAATGCTATCAACCTGTAGTGTCCAGCCTTATGTCTCAACCAGCTCTGGGTGTAGATGTGGTCAATCCCGGTTGCATCACATGCCCTGAGTGAATTATTTAAGAATCGCTCTCTATTTCACTGTCTTTGTGTTTTGTTTTCGAAATTTATTTTGATAATGGGATTTATCGGATTTTCACTGCTGCGTATCGGCCGCTGTACACACGCTTGATTCTCTTACGGAGACATATATAACCATGGGTTTTAAGATTCTTCCTAGTCAGGTATATTCCTAGGCGTTGAATATGTGGTGTTGAGTCCATTTCGTTGAGCAAGGAGTAGGTCTTGTCTATTACATATTTGTCTTATGAAATGTTATCTGTACTAATTTCAGTCTCTGGTTTTATGCAGCACCCCAAGGCACATTTCCCCATAAGCAAGCACTAGTTGGTTTTCTAAATTTGAGACCCTGTTCGGTTTTGTAATTCAGTTCATGTGTAGTCAAGTTTACATTCCGTGTATTAGTGATATCTTATGATTTTCTTTTTCTGTGTGACGTAGTTCACGTAGAATCACCGTACCTGCATCCACTCACTATGCCGCTATGGGCCTGATGACACAGATTTTATTGCTGAGTGATATTGCATTGTACGTACGTGCCAAAACTTCTTTATCCATTTTTTGCTTTCTGGGATATGTACCTGATACTGTAGACGAGCTTCTTGTGAACACAGCCGTGCCAAATATTGGGGTGGCTGTCTGTTTTTGATTTTAATTTCCGTAAGCTATAGGACCATAAGTGGAATTGCCATAGGCTGTGTTGCTTTGTTTCTTACGTGTTACAGGAAATACCATACACTTCTCCAGGGTGGCTGCCAGCAATTTACATCCTGCCAATCAGCATAACAAGGCTCCCAGTTCTCCATATCCTGTCCTACATTTCTGGATTGTACACTTTTTTCAGATGGCCCTTTTGCCCGGGGGGCAGTGAGACTTCATTGTAGTGCAGATTTCCTTTACAGGCTTGCTTGGTTGGCCAAAAAGTGCGCATGCGTTTTTTCCTGAATATATTCAGGAAAAAACGCATACGCACTTTTTGGCCAACTGCATCATTGTCGACGTTGTGCCTCTTTTCCTATGCTTTCAGGGCAATTCGAGTCTACCCCCTGCAATCGTTTTCCTGAAATTCTGCCCCGCTTTCAAGTCCCCTTCGCAGGCTTACTTCAATATATTTTTGGAGGATAGCTGTCATTTATAACTCTGCAGGTTTGTGAATTACAGTGCCCCTGAGCTCCTTTCTTCAACTCGCTTTCTTGTGAGCTGGGCACAAAACCGCAGGATTGCTTCAGGCCCTAATCTGTTTTCAGCAGGGCACGCTGAGCCTTTGTTTAATTCCTCTTCCTGGTGGGCAATGAGCGTTACATTTGCCCGTGCAGACACCTACAGCTAGTCTCTCATTGGTTCTCCCTATTCCTGTTCATCTTGCACAGAAATTGCAAGCTGTGCCAAACAGGAGGTTAAAGGCACTGACTCTCCAAGCGGGGAGAGTGTTAGTAAAGCATCTGGAATGGTGAACCCGAGGACCAGGATACGAAAACTGAGATGCATTTTAAATCGTTTCCCAATCACACGGTGGACGATACTCTGGGTTTCCCATGCATGTTTTAGCTGGAGGAAGAATCCCTTGAACCTGGAGAGTTGGGACCCATGGAATGGGTACCATGCAGTATGACTTCAAAGGGTCTGCATTTGCTCACCGAAACTCACCAATGCTATCAGCCTGAAGTGTCCAGCCTTATGTCTCAACCAGCTGTGGGTGTAGATGTGGTCAATCCCGGTTGCATCACATGCCCTGAGTGAATTAGTTAAGAATTGCTCTCTATTTCACTGTCTTTGTGTTTTGTTTTCGAAATTTATTTTGATAATGGGATTTATCGGATTTTCACTGCTGCGTTTCGGCTGCTGTACACACGCTTGATTCTCTTACGGAGACATATATATCCATGGGTTTTAAGATTCTTCCTAGTCAGGTATATTCCTAGGCGTTGAATATGTGGTGTTGGGTCCATTTCGTTGAGCAAGGAGTAGGTCTTGTCTATTACATATTTGGCTTATGGAAAGTTATCTGTGCTAATTTCAGTCTCTGGTTTTATGCAGCACCCCAAGGCACCATTCCCCATAAGCAAGCACTAGTTGGTTTTCTAAATTTGAGACCCTGTTCTGTTTTGTAATTCAGTTCATGTGTAGTCAAGATTACATTCCGTGTATTAGTGATAACTTATGATGTTTCTTTTTCTGTGTGACGTAGTTCACGTAGAATCACCGTACCTGCATCCACTGACTATGCCGCTACGGGCCTGATGACACAGATTTCATTGCTGAGTGATATTGCATTGCACGTACGTGCCACAACTTCTTTATCCATTTTTTTCTTTCTGGGATATTTACCTGATACTGGAGACGAGCTTCTTGTGAACACAGCCATCCCAAATATTGGGGTGGCTGTCTGTTTTTGATTTTAATTTCCGTAAGCTATAGGACCATAAGTGGAAGTGCCATAGGCTGTGTTGCTTTGTTTCTTACGTGTTTCAGGAAACACCATACACTTCTCCACAGTGGCTGCTGGCAATTTACATCCTGCCAATTAGCATAACAAGGCTCCCTCTTCTCCATATCCTGTCCTACCTTTCTGGATTTTACACTTTTTTCAGATGGCCCTTTTGCCCGGGGGGGCAGTGAGATTTCATTGTAGTGCAGATTTCCTTTACAGGCTTGCTTGGTTGGCCAAAAAGGGCGTATGCGTTTTTTCCTGAATATATTCAGGAAAAAACGCATACGCCCTTTTTGGCCAAGTGCATCATTGTCCACGTTGTGCCTCTTTTCCTATGCTTTCAGGGCAATTCCAGTCTACCCCCTGCAATCGTTTTCCTGAAATTCTGCCCCGCTTTCAAGTCCCCTTCACAGGCTTACTTCAATATATTTTTGGAGGATAGCTGTCATTTATAACTCTGCAGGTTTGTGAATTACAGTGCCCCTGAGCTCCTTTCTTCAACTCGCTTTCCTGTGAGCTGGGCACAAAACCGCAGGATTGCTTCAGGCCCTAATCTGTTTTCAGCAGGGCACGCTGAGCCTTTGTTTAATTCCTCTTCCTGGTCGGCAATGAGCGTTACATTTGCCCGTGCAGACACCTACAGCTAGTCTCTCATTGGTTCTCCCTATTCCTGTTCATCTTGCACAGAAATTGCAAGCTGTGCCAAACAGGAAGTTAAAGGCACTGACTCTCCAAGCGGGGAGAGTGTTAGTAAAGCATCTGGAATGGTGAACCCGAGAACCAGGATACGAAAACTGAGATGCATTTTAAATCGTTTCCCAATCACACGGTGGACGATACTCTGGGTTTCCCGTGCATGTTTTAGCTGGAGGAAGAATCCCTTGAACCTGGAGAGTTGGGACCCATGGAATGTGTACCATGCAGTATGACTTCAAAGGGTCTGCATTTGCTCACCGAAACTCACCAATGCTATCAGCCTGAAGTGTCCAGCCTTATGTCTCAACCAGCTGTGGGTGTAGATGTGGTAAATCCCGGTTGCATCACATGCCCTGAGTGAATTAGTTAAGAATTGCTCTCTATTTCACTGTCTTTGTGTTTTGTTTTCGAAATTTATTTTGATAATGGGATTTATCGGATTTTCACTGCTGCGTTTCAGCCGCTGTACACACGCTTGATTCTCTTACGGAGACATATATATCCATGGGTTTTAAGATTCTTCCTAGTCAGGTATATTCCTAGGCGTTGAATATGTGGTGTTGGGTCCATTTCGTTGAGCACGGTGTAGGTCTTGTCTATTACATATTTGGCTTATGGAAAGTTATCTGTGCTAATTTCAGTCTCTGGTTTTATGCAGCACCCCAACGCACCTTTCCCCATAAGCAAGCACTAGTTGGTTTTCTAAATTTGAGACCCTGTTCTGTTTTGTAATTCAGTTCATGTGTAGTCAAGTTTACATTCCGTGTATTAGTGATATATTATGATGTTTCTTTTTCTGCGTGACGTAGTTCACGTAGAATCACCGTACCTGCATCCACTCACTATGCCGCTACGGGCCTGATGACACAGATTTCATTGCTGAGTGATATTGCATTGTACGTACGTGCCACAACTTCTTTATCCAATTTTTGCTTTCTGGGATATTTACCTGATACTGTAGACGAGCTTCTTGTGAACACAGCCGTCCCAAATATTGGGGTGGCTGTCTGTTTTTGATTTTAATTTCCGTAAGCTATAGGACCATAAGTGGAAGTGCCATAGGCTGTGTTGCTTTGTTTGTTACGTGTTTCAGGAAACACCATACACTTCTCCATGGTGTCTGCTGGCAATTTACATCCTGCCAATCAGCATAACAAGGCTCCCTGTTCTCCATATCCTGTCCTACATTTCTGGATTTTACACTTTTTTCAGATGGCCATTTTGCCCGGAGGGGTGGGGTCAGTGAGACTTCATTGTAGTGCAGATTTCCATTACAGGCTTGCTTGGTTGGCCAAAAAGGGCGTATGCGTTTTTTCCTGAATATATTCAGGAAAAAACGCATACGCCCTTTTTGGCCAAGTGCATCATTGTCGACGTTCTGCCTCTTTTCCTATGCTTTCAGGGCAATTCCAGTCTACCCCCTGCAATCGTTTTCCTGAAATTCTGCCCCGCTTTCAAGTCCCCTTCGCAGTCTTACTTAAATATATTTTTGGAGGATAGCTGTCATTTATAACTCTGCAGGTTTGTGAATTACAGTGCCCCTGAGCTCCTTTCTTCAACTCGCTTTCTTGTGAGCTGGGAACAAAACCGCAGGATTGCTTCAGGCCCTAATCTGTTTCCGGCAGGGCACACTGAGACTTTGTTTAATTCCTCTTCCTGGTGGGAAATTAGCGTTACATTTGCCCGTGCAGACACCTATAGCTAGTCTCTCATTGTTTCTCCCTATTCCTGTTCATCTTGCACAGAAATTGCAAGCTGTGCCAAACAGGAGGTTAAAAGCACTGACTCTCCAAGCAGGGAGAGTGTTAGTAAAGCATCTGGAATGGTGAACCCGAGGACCAGGATACGAAAACTGAGATGCATTTTAAATCGTTTCCCAATCACACGGTGGACCATACTGTGGGTTTCCCATGCATGTTTTAGCTGGAGGAAGAATCCCTTGAACCTGAAGAGTTGGGACCCATGGAATAGGTACCATGCAGTATGACTTCAAAGGGTCTACATTTGCTCACCGAAACTCACCAAACCTATCAGCCTGTAGTGTCCAGCCTTATGTCTCAACCAGCTCTGGGTGTAGATGTGGTCAATCCCGGTTGCATCACATGCCCTGAGTGAATTATTTAAGAATCGCTCTCTATTTCACTGTCTTTGTGTTTTGTTTTCGAAATTTATTTTGATAATGGGATTTATCGGATTTTCACTGCTGCGTATCGGCCGCTGTACACACGCTTGATTCTCTTACGGAGACATATATAACCATGGGTTTTAAGAATCTTCCTAGTCAGGTATATTCCTAGGCGTTGAATATGTGGTGTTGAGTCCATTTCGTTGAGCAAGGAGTAGGTCTTGTCTATTACATATTTGGCTTCTGGAATGTTATCTGTGCTAATTTCAGTGTCTGGTTTTATGCAGCACCCCAAGGCACCTTTCCCCATAAGCAAGCACTAGTTGGTTTTCTAAATTTGAGACCCTGTTCGGTTTTGTAATTCAGTTCATGTGTAGTCAAGTTTACATTCCGTGTATTAGTGATATCTTATGATGTTTCTTTTTCTGTGTGACGTAGTTCACGTAGAATCACCGTACCTGCATCCACTCACTATGCCGCTATGGGCCTGATGACACAGATTTCATTGCTGAGTGATATTGCATTGTACGTACGTGCCAAAACTTCTTTATCCATTTTTTGCTTTCTGGGATATTTACCTGATACTGTAGACGAGCTTATTGTGAACACAGCCGTCCCAAATATTGGGGTGGCTGTCTGTTTTTGATTTTAATTTCCGTAAGCTATAGGACCATAAGTGGAATTGCCATAGGCTGTGTTGCTTTGTTTCTTACGTGTTTCAGGAAACACCATACACTTCTCCAGGGTGGCTGCCGGCAATTTACATCCTGCCAATCAGCATAACAAGGCTCCCTGTTCTCCATATCCTGTCCTACATTTCTGGATTTTACACTTTTTTCAGATGGCCATTTTGCCCGGAGGGGTGGGGTCAGTGAGACTTCATTGTAGTGCAGATTTCCATTACAGGCTTGCTTGGTTGGCCAAAAAGGGCGTATGCGTTTTTTCCTGAATATATTCAGGAAAAAACGCATACACCCTTTTTGGCCAAGTGCATCATTGTCGACGTTCTGCCTCTTTTCCTATGCTTTCAGGGCAATTCCAGTCTACCCCCTGCAATCGTTTTCCTGAAATTCTGCCCCGCTTTCAAGTCCCCTTCGCAGTCTTACTTAAATATATTTTTGGAGGATAGCTGTCATTTATAACTCTGCAGGTTTGTGAATTACAGTGCCCCTGAGCTCCTTTCTTCAACTCGCTTTCTTGTGAGCTGGGCACAAAACCGCAGGATTGCTTCAGGCCCTAATCTGTTTCCGGCAGGGCACACTGAGACTTTGTTTAATTCCTCTTCCTGGTGGGAAATTAGCGTTACATTTGCCCGTGCAGACACCTATAGCTAGTCTCTCATTGTTTCTCCCTATTCCTGTTCATCTTGCACAGAAATTGCAAGCTGTGCCAAACAGGAGGTTAAAAGCACTGACTCTCCAAGCAGGGAGAGTGTTAGTAAAGCATCTGGAATGGTGAACCCGAGGACCAGGATACGAAAACTGAGATGCATTTTAAATCGTTTCCCAATCACACGGTGGACCATACTGTGGGTTTCCCATGCATGTTTTAGCTGGAGGAAGAATCCCTTGAACCTGAAGAGTTGGGACCCATGGAATAGGTACCATGCAGTATGACTTCAAAGGGTCTACATTTGCTCACCGAAACTCACCAAACCTATCAGCCTGTAGTGTCCAGCCTTATGTCTCAACCAGCTCTGGGTGTAGATGTGGTCAATCCCGGTTGCATCACATGCCCTGAGTGAATTATTTAAGAATCGCTCTCTATTTCACTGTCTTTGTGTTTTGTTTTCGAAATTTATTTTGATAATGGGATTTATCGGATTTTCACTGCTGCGTATCGGCCGCTGTACACACGCTTGATTCTCTTACGGAGACATATATAACCATGGGTTTTAAGAATCTTCCTAGTCAGGTATATTCCTAGGCGTTGAATATGTGGTGTTGAGTCCATTTCGTTGAGCAAGGAGTAGGTCTTGTCTATTACATATTTGGCTTCTGGAATGTTATCTGTGCTAATTTCAGTGTCTGGTTTTATGCAGCACCCCAAGGCACCTTTCCCCATAAGCAAGCACTAGTTGGTTTTCTAAATTTGAGACCCTGTTCGGTTTTGTAATTCAGTTCATGTGTAGTCAAGTTTACATTCCGTGTATTAGTGATATCTTATGATGTTTCTTTTTCTGTGTGACGTAGTTCACGTAGAATCACCGTACCTGCATCCACTCACTATGCCGCTATGGGCCTGATGACACAGATTTCATTGCTGAGTGATATTGCATTGTACGTACGTGCCAAAACTTCTTTATCCATTTTTTGCTTTCTGGGATATTTACCTGATACTGTAGACGAGCTTATTGTGAACACAGCCGTCCCAAATATTGGGGTGGCTGTCTGTTTTTGATTTTAATTTCCGTAAGCTATAGGACCATAAGTGGAATTGCCATAGGCTGTGTTGCTTTGTTTCTTACGTGTTTCAGGAAACACCATACACTTCTCCAGGGTGGCTGCCGGCAATTTACATCCTGCCAATCAGCATAACAAGGCTCCCAGTTCTCCATATCCTGTCCTACATTTCTGGATTTTACACTTTTTTCAGATGGCCCTTTTGCCCGGGGGGCAGTGAGACTTCATTGTAGTGCAGATTTCCTTTACAGGCTTGCTTGGTTGGCCAAAAAGTGCGCATGCGTTTTTTCCTGAATATATTCAGGAAAAAACGCATACGCACTTTTTGGCCAACTGCATCATTGTCGACGTTGTGCCTCTTTTCCTATGCTTTCAGGGCAATTCCAGTCTACCCCCTGCAATCGTTTTCCTGAAATTCTGCCCCACTTTCAAGTCCCCTTCACAGGCTTACTTCAATATATTTTTGGAGGATAGCTGTCATTTATAACTCTGCAGGTTTGTGAATTACAGTGCCCCTGAGCTCCTTTCTTCAACTCGCTTTCTTGTGAGCTGGGCACAAAACCGCAGGATTGCTTCAGGCCCTAATCTGTTTTCAGCAGGGCACGCTGAGCCTTTGTTTAATTCCTCTTCCTGGTCGGCAATGAGCGTTATATTTGCCCGTGCAGACACCTACAGCTAGTCTCTCATTGGTTCTCCCTATTCCTGTTCATCTTGCACAGAAATTGCAAGCTGTGCCAAACAGGAGGTTAAAGGCACTGACTCTCCAAGCGGGGAGAGTGTTAGTAAAGCATCTGGAATGGTGAACCCGAGGACCAGGATACGAAAACTGAGATGCATTTTAAATCGTTTCCCAATCACACGGTGGACGATACTCTGGGTTTCCCATTCATGTTTTAGCTGGAGGAAGAATCCCTTGAACCTGGAGAGTTGGGACCCATGGAATGGGTACCATGCAGTATGACTTCAAAGGGTCTGCATTTGCTCAACGAAACTCACCAATGCTATCAGCCTGAAGTGTCCAGCCTTATGTCTCAACCAGCTGTGGGTGTAGATGTGGTCAATCCCGGTTGCATCACATGCCCTGAGTGAATTATTTAAGAATTGCTCTCTATTTCACTGTCTTTGTGTTTTGTTTTCGAAATTTATTTTGATAATGGGATTTATCGGATTTTCACTGCTGTGTTTCGGCCGCTGTACACACGCTTGATTCTCTTACGGAGACATATATATCCATGGGTTTTAAGATTCTTCCTAGTCAGGTATATTCCTAGGCGTTGAATATGTGGTGTTGGGTCCATTTCGTTGAGCAAGGAGTAGGTCTTGTCTATTACATATTTGGCTTATGGAAAGTTATCTGTGCTAATTTCAGTCTCTGGTTTTATGCAGCACCCCAAGGCACCTTTCCCCATAAGCAAGCACTAGTTGGTTTTCTAAATTTCAGACCCTGTTCTGTTTTGTAATTCAGTTCATGTGTAGTCCAGTTTACATTCCGTGTATTAGTGATATCTTATGATGTTTCTTTTTCTGTGTGACGTAGTTCACGTAGATTCACCGTATCTGCATCCACTCACTATGCCGCTACGGTCCTGATGACACAGATTTCATTCCTGAGTGATATTGCATTGTACGTACGTGCCACAAATTCTTTATCCATTTTTTGCTTTCTGGGATATTTACCTGATACTGTAGACGAGCTTCTTGTGAACACAGCCGTCCCAAATATTGGGGTGGCTGTCTGTTTTTGATTTTAATTTCCGTAAGCTATAGGACCATAAGTGGAAGTGCCATAGGCTGTGTTGCTTTGTTTCTTACGTGTTTCAGGAAACACCATACACTTCTCCATGGTGGCTGCCGGCAATTTACATCCTTGCAATCAGCATAACAAGGCTCCCTGTTCTCCATATCCTGTCCTAGATTTCTGGATTTTACACTTTTTTCAGATGGCCCTTTTGCCCGGGGGGCAGTGAGACTTCATTGTAGTGCAGATTTCCTTTACAGGCTTGCTTGGTTGGCCAAAAAGTGCGTATGCGTTTTTTCCTGAATATATTCAGGAAAAAACGCATACGCCCTTTTTGGCCAAGTGCATCATTGTCGACGTTGTGCCTCTTTTCCTATGCTTTCAGGGCAATTCCAGTCTACCCCCTGCAATCGTTTTCCTGAAATTCTGCCCCCCTTACAAGTCCCCTTCGCAGGCATACTTCAATATATTTTTGGAGGATAGCTGACATTTATAACTCTACAGGTTTGTGAATTACAGTGCCCCTGAGCTCCTTTCTTCAACTCGCTTTCTTGTGAGCTGGGCACAAAACCGCAGGATTGCTTCAGGCCCTAATCTGTTTCCAGCAGGTCACACTGAGCCTTTGTTTAATTCCTCTTCCTGGTGGGCAATGAGTGTTACATTTGCCCGTGCAGACACCTACAGCTAGTCTCTCATTGGTTCTCCCTATTCCTGTTCATCTTGCACAGAAATTGCAAGCTGTGCCAAAGAGGAGGTTAAAGGCACTGACTCTCCAAGCGGGGAGTGTGTTAGTAAAGCATCTGGAAGGGTGAACACGAGGACCAGGATACGAAAACTGAGATGCATTTTAAATCGTTTCCCAATCACATGGTAGACGATACTCTGGGTTTCCCATGCATGTTTTAGCTGGAGGAAGAATGCCTTGAACCTGGAGAGTTGGGACCCATGGAATGGGTACCATGCAGTATGACTTCAAAGGGTCTGCATTTGCTCACCGAAACTCACCAATGCTCTCAGGCTGAAGTGTCCAGCCTTATGTCTCAACCAGCTCTGGGGGTAGATGTGGTCAATCCCGGTTGCATCACATGCCCTGAGTGAATTATTTAAGAATTGCTCTCTATTTCACTGTCTTTGTGTTTTGTTTTCGAAATTTATTTTGATAATGGGATTTATCGGATTTTCACTGCTGCGTTTCGGCCGCTGTACACACGCTTGATTCTCTTACGGAGACATATATATCCATGGGTTTTAAGATTCTTCCTAGTCAGGTATATTCCCTAGGCGTTGAATATGTGGTGTTGAATCCATTTCGTTGAGCAAGGAGTAGGTCTTGTCTATTACATATTTGGCTTATGGAATGTTATCTGTGCTAATTTCAGTCACTGGTTTTATGCAGCACCCCAAGGCACCTTTCCCCATAAGCAAGCACTAGTTGTTTTTCTAAATTTGAGACCCTGTTCTGTTTTGTAATTCAGTTCATGTGTAGTCAAGTTTACATTCCGTGTATTAGTGATATCTTACGATGTTTCTTTTTCTGTGTGACGTAGTTCACGTAGAATCACCGTACCTGCATCCACTCACTATGCCGCTACGGGCCTGATGACACAGATTTCATTGCTGAGTGATATTGCATTGTACGTACGTGCCACAACTTCTTTATCCATTTTTTGCTTTCTGGGATATTTACCTGATACTGTAGACGAGCTTCTTGTGAACACAGCCGTCCCAAATATTGGGGTGGCTGTCTGTTTTTGATTTTAATTTCCGTAAGCTATAGGACCATAAGTGGAAGTGCCATAGGCTGTGTTGCTTTGTTTCTTACCTGTTTCAGGAAACACCATACACTTCTCCAGGGTGGCTGCCGGCAATTTACATCCTGCGAATCAGCATAACAAGGCTCCCTGTTCTCCATATCCTGTCCTACATTTCTGGATTTTACACTTTTTTCAAGTGGCCCTTTTGCCCGGAGGGGTGGGGGCAGTGAGACTTCATTGTAGTGCAGATTTCCATTACAGGCTTGGTTGGTTGGCCAAAAAGGGCGTATGCGTTTTTTCCTGAATATATTCAGGAAAAAACGCATACGCCCTTTTTGGCCAAGTGCATCATTGTCGACGTTCTGCCTCTTTTCCTATGCTTTCAGGGCAATTCCAGTCTACCCCCTGCAATCGTTTTCCTGAAATTCTGCCCCGCTTTCAAGTCCCCTTCGCAGTCTTACTTAAATATATTTTTGGAGGATAGCTGTCATTTATAACTCTGCAGGTTTGTGTATTACAGTGCCCCTGAGCTCCTTTCCTCAACTCGCTTTCTTGTGAGCTGGGCACAAAACCGCAGGATTGCTTCAGGACCTAATCTGTTTCCGGCAGGGCACACTGAGCCTTTGTTTAATTCCTCTTCCTGGTGGGAAATTAGCGTTACATTTGCCCGTGCAGACATCTATAGCTAGTCTCTCATTGTTTCTCCCTATTCCTGTTCATCTTGCACAGAAATTGCAAGCTGTGCCAAACAGGAGGTTAAAAGCACTGACTCTCCAAGCAGGGAGAGTGTTAGTAAAGCATCTGGAATGGTGAACCCGAGGACCAGGATACGAAAACTGAGATGCATTTTAAATTGTTTCCCAATCACACGGTGGACCATACTGTGTGTTTCCCATGCATGTTTTAGCTGGAGGAAGAATCCCTTGAACCTGAAGAGTTGGGACCCATGGAATAGGTACCATGCAGTATGACTTCAAAGGGTCTACATTTGCTCACCGAAAATCACCAATGCTATCAGCCTGTAGTGTCCAGCCTTATGTCTCAACCAGCTCTGGGTGTAGATGTGGTCAATCCCGGTTGCATCACATGCCCTTAGTGAATTATTTAAGAATCGCTCTCTATTTCACTGTCTTTGTGTTTTGTTTTCGAAATTTATTTTGATAATGGGATTTATCGGATTTTCACTGCTGCGTATCGGCCGCTGTACACACGCTTGATTCTCTTACGGAGACATATATAACCATGGGTTTTAAGATTCTTCCTAGTCAGGTATATTCCTAGGCGTTGAATATGTGGTGTTGAGTCCATTTCGTTGAGCAAGGAGTAGGTCTTGTCTATTACATATTTGTCTTATGGAATGTTATCTGTACTAATTTCAGTCTCTGGTTTTATGCAGCACCCCAAGGCACCTTTCCCCATAAGCAAGCACTAGTTTGTTTTCTAAATTTGAGACCCTGTTCTGTTTTGTAATTCAGTTCATGTGTAGTCCAGTTTACATTCCGTGTATTAGTGATATCTTATGATGTTTCTTTTTCTGTGTGACGTAGTTCACGTAGAATCACCGTACCTGCATCCACTCACTATGCCGCTATGGGCCTGGTGACACACATTTCATTGCTGAGTGATATTGCATTGTACGTACGTGGCAAAACTTCTTTATCCATTTTTTGCTTTCTGGGATATTTACCTGATACTGTAGACGAGCTTCTTGTGAACACAGCCGTCCCAAATATTGGGGTGGCTGTCTGTTTTTGATTTTAATTTCCGTAAGCTATAGGACCATAAGTGGAAGTGCCATAGGCTGTGTTGCTTTGTTTCTTACGTGTTTCAGGAAACACCATACACTTCTCCAGGGTGGCTGCTGTCAATTTACATCCTGCCAATCAGCATAACAAGGCTCCCTGTTCTCCATATCCTGTCCTACCTTTCTGGATTTTACACTTTTTTCAGATGGCCCTTTTGCCCGGGGGGGCAGTGAGATTTCATTGTAGTGCAGATTTCCTTTACAGGCTTGCTTGGTTGGCCAAAAAGTGCATATGCGTTTTTTCCTGAATATATTCAGGAAAAAACGCATATGCCCTTTTTGGCCAAGTGCATCATTGTCGACGTTCTGCCTCTTTTAATATGCTTTCAGGGCAATTCCAGTCTACCCCCTGCAATCGTTTTCCTGAAATTCTGCCCTGTTTTCAAGTCCCCTTCGCAGGCTTACTTCAATATATTTTTGAAGGATAGCTGTCAATTATAACTCTGAAGGTTTGTGAATTACAGTGCCCCTGAGCTCCTTTCTTCAACTCGCTTTCTTGTGAGCTGGGCACAAAACCGCAGGATTGCTTCAGGCCCTAATCTGTTTCCAGCAGGGCACACTGAGCCTTTGTTTAATTCCTCTTCCTGGTGGGCAATGAGCGTTACATTTGCCCGTGCAGACACCTACAGCTAGTCTCTCATTGGTTCTCCCTATTCCTGTTCATCTTGCACAGAAATTGCAAGCTGTGCCAAAGAGGAGGTTAAAGGCACTGACTCTCCAAGCGGGGAGAGTGTTAGTAAAGCATCTGGAAGGGTGAACACGAGGACCAGGATACGAAAACTGAGATGCATTTTAAATCGTTTCCCAATTACACGGTAGACGATACTCTGGGTTTCCCATGCATGTTTTAGCTGGAGGAAGAATGCCTTGAACCTGGAGAGTTGGGACCCATGGAATGGGTACCATGCAGTATGACTTCAAAGGGTCTGCATTTGCCCACCGAAACTCACCAATGCTATCAGCCTGAAGTGTCCAGCCTTATGTCTCAACCAGCTCTGGGTGTAGATGTGGTCAATCCCGGTTGCATCACATGCTCTGAGTGAATTATTTAAGAATTGCTCTCTATTTCACTGTCTTTGTTTTCGAAATTTATTTTGATAATGGGATTTATCGGATTTTCACTGCTGCGTTTCGGCCGCTGTACACACGCTTGATTCTCTTACGGAGACATATATATCCATGGGTTTTAAGATTCTTCCTAGTCAGGTATATTCCTAGGCGTTGAATATGTGGTGTTGGGTCCATTTCGTTGAGCAAGGAGTAGGTGTTTTTTATTACATATTTGGCTTATGGCAAGTTATCTGTGCTAATTTCAGTCTCTGGTTTTATGCAGCACCCCAAGGCACTTTTCACCATAAGCAAGCACTAGTCGGTTTTCTAAATTTGAGACCCTGTTCTGTTTTGTAATTCAGTTCATGTGTAGTCAAGTTTACATTCCGTGTATTAGTGATATCTTATGATGTTTCTTTTTCTGTGTGACGTAGTTCACGTAGAATCACCGTACCTGCATCCACTTAATATGCCGCTACGGGCCTGATGACACAGATTTCATTGCTGAGTGATATTGCATTGTACGTACGTGCCAAAACTTCTTTATCCATTTTTTGCTTTCTGGGATATTTACCTGATACTGTAGACGAGCTTCTTGTGAACACAGCCGTCCCAAATATTGGGGTGGCTGTCTGTTTTTGATTTTAATTTCCGTAAGCTATAGGACCATAAGTGGAATTGCCATAGGCTGTGTTGCTTTGTTTCTTACGTGTTTCTGGAAACACCATACACTTCTCCAGGGTGGCTGCTGGCAATTTACATCCTGCCAATCAGCATAACAAGGCTCCCAGTTCTCCATATCCTGTCCTACGTTTCTGGATTTTACACTTTTTTCAGATGGCCCTTTTGCCCGGGGGGCAGTGAGACTTCATTGTAGTGCAGATTTCCTTTACAGGCTTGCTTGGTTGGCCAAAAAGTGCGCATGCGTTTTTTCCTGAATATATTCAGGAAAAAACACATACGCACTTTTTGGCCAACTGCATCATTGTCGACGTTGTGCCTCTTTTCCTATGCTTTCAGGGAAATTCCAGTCTACCCCCTGCAATCGTTTTCCTGAAATTCTGCCCCGCTTTCAAGTCCCCTTCACAGGCTTACTTCAATATATTTTTGGAGGATAGCTGTCATTTATAACTCTGCAGGTTTGTGAATTACAGTGCCCCTGAGCTCCTTTCTTCAACTCGCTTTCCTGTGAGCTGGGCACAAAACCGCAGGATTGCTTCAGGCCCTAATCTGTTTTCAGCAGGGCACGCTGAGCCTTTGTTTAATTCCTCTTCCTGGTCGGCAATGAGCGTTACATTTGCCCGTGCAGACACCTACAGCTAGTCTCTCATTGGTTCTCCCTATTCCTGTTCATCTTGCACAGAAATTGCAAGCTGTGCCAAACAGGAGGTTAAAGGCACTGACTCTCCAAGCGGGGAGAGTGTTAGTAAAGCATCTGGAATGGTGAACCCGAGGACCAGGATACGAAAAATGAGATGCATTTTAAATCGTTTCCCAATCACACGGTGGACGATACTCTGGGTTTCCCATGCATGTTTTAGCTGGAAGAAGAATCCCTTGAACCTGGAGAGTTGGGACCCATGGAATGGGTACCATGCAGTATGACTTCAAAGGGTCTGCATTTGCTCACCGAAACTCACCAATGCTATCAGCCTGAAGTGTCCAGCCTTATGTCTCAACCAGCTGTGGGTGTAGATGTGGTCAATCCCGGTTGCATCACAT
This sequence comes from Phocoena phocoena, assembly GCF_963924675.1. Classification (NCBI taxonomy): domain Eukaryota; kingdom Metazoa; phylum Chordata; class Mammalia; order Artiodactyla; family Phocoenidae; genus Phocoena; species Phocoena phocoena. The sequence goes on from NW_027077452.1 coordinate 592,194, forward strand.
GCCCTGAGTGAATTAGTTAAGAATTGCTCTCTATTTCACTGTCTTTGTGTTTTGTTTTCGAAATTTATTTTGATAATGTGATTTATCGGATTTTCACTGCTGTGTTTCGGCCGCTGTACACACGCTTGATTCTCTTACGGAGACATATATATCCATGGGTTTTAAGATTCTTCCTAGTCAGGTATATTCCTAGGCGTTGAATATGTGGTGTTGGGTCCATTTCGTTGAGCAAGGAGTAGGTCTTGTCTATTACATATTTGGTTTATGGAAAGTTATCTGTGCTAATTTCAGTCTCTGGTTTTATGCAGCACCCCAAGGCACCTTTCCCCATAAGCAAGCACTAGTTGGTTTTCTAAATTTGAGACCCTGTTCTGTTTTGTAATTCAGTTCATGTGTAGTCCAGTTTACATTCCGTGTATTAGTGATATCTTATGATGTTTCTTTTTCTGTGTGACGTAGTTCACGTAGATTCACCGTACCTGCATCCACTCACTATGCCGCTACGGGCCTGATGACACAGATTTCATTCCTGAGTGATATTGCATTGTACGTACGTGCCACAACTTCTTTATCCATTTTTTGCTTTCTGGGATATTTACCTGATACTGTAGACGAGCTTCTTGTGAACACAGCCGTCCCAAATATTGGGGTGGCTGTCTGTTTTTGATTTTAATTTCCGTAAGCTATAGGACCATAAGTGGAAGTGCCATAGGCTGTGTTGCTTTGTTTCTTACGTGTTTCAGGAAACACCATACACTTCTCCATGGTGGCTGCCGGCAATTTACCTCCTGCCAATCAGCATAACAAGGCTCCCTGTTCTCCATATCCTGTCCTACATTTCTGGATTTTACACTTTTTTCAGATGGCCCTTTTGCCCGGGGGGCAGTGAGACTTCATTGTAGTGCAGATTTCCTTTACAGGCTTGCTTGGTTGGCCAAAAAGGGCGTATGCGTTTTTTCCTGAATATATTCAGGAAAAAACGCATACGCCCTTTTTGGCCAAGTGCATCATTGTCGACGTTGTGCCTCTTTTCCTATGCTTTCAGGGCAATTCCAGTCTACCCCCTGCAATCGTTTTCCTGAAATTCTGCCCCCCTTACAAGTCCCCTTCGCAGGCTTACTTCAATATATTTTTGGAGGATAGCTGTCATTTATAACTCTGCTGGTTTGTGAATTACAGTGCCCCTGAGCTCCTTTCTTCAACTCGCTTTCTTGTGAGCTGGGCACAAAACCGCAGGATTGCTTCAGGCCCTAATCTGTTTCCAGCAGGGCACACTGAGCCTTTGTTTAATTCCTCTTCCTGGTGGGCAATGAGCGTTACATTTGCCCGTGCAGACACCTACAGCTAGTCTCTCATTGGTTCTCCCTATTCCTGTTCATCTTGCACAGAAATTGCAAGCTGTGCCAAAGAGGAGGTTAAAGGCACTGTCTCTCCAAGCGGGGAGAGTGTTAGTAAAGGATCTGGAAGGGTGAACACGAGGACCAGGATACGAAAACTGAGATGCATTTTAAATCGTTTCCCAATCACACGGTAGACGATACTCTGTGTTTCCCATGCATGTTTTAGCTGGAGGAAGAATGCCATGAACCTGGAGAGTTGGGACCCATGGAATGGGTACCATGCAGTATGACTTCAAAGGGTCTGCATTTGCTCACCGAAACTCACCAATGCTATCAGCCTGAAGTGTCCAGCCTTATGTCTCAACCAGCTCTGGGTGTAGATGTGGTCAATCCCGGTTGCATCACATGCCCTGAGTGAATTAGTTAAGAATTGCTCTCTATTTCACTGTCTTTCTGTTTTGTTTTCGAAATTTATTTTGATAATGGGATTTATCGGATTTTCACTGCTGCGTTTCAGCCGCTGTACACACGCTTGATTCTCTTACGGAGACATATATATCCATGGGTTTTAAGATTCTTCCTAGTCAGGTATATTCCTAGGCGTTGAATATGTGGTGTTGGGTCCATTTCGTTGAGCACGGTGTAGGTCTTGTCTATTACATACTTGGCTTATGGAAAGTTATCTGTGCTAATTTCAGTCTCTGGTTTTATGCAGCACCCCAACGCACCTTTCCCCATAAGCAAGCACTAGTTGGTTTTCTAAATTTGAGACCCTGTTCTGTTTTGTAATTCAGTTCATGTGTAGTCAAGTTTACATTCCGTGTATTAGTGATATCTTATGATGTTTCTTTTTCTGTGTGACGTAGTTCACGTAGAATCACCGTACCTGCATCCACTCACTATGCCGCTACGGGCCTGATGACACAGATTTCATTGCTGAATGATATTGCATTGTACGTACGTGCCACAACTTCTTTATCCAATTTTTGCTTTCTGGGATATTTACCTGATACTGTAGACGAGCTTCTTGTGAACACAGCCGTCCCAAATATTGGGGTGGCTGTCTGTTTTTGATTTTAATTTCCGTAAGCTATAGGACCATAAGTGGAAGTGCCATAGGCTGTGTTGCTTTGTTTGTTACGTGTTTCAGGAAACACCATACACTTCTCCATGGTGGCTGCTGGCAATTTACATCCTGCCAATCAGCATAACAAGGCTCCCTGTTCTCCATATCCTGTCCTACATTTCTGGATTTTACACTTTTTTCAGATGGCCATTTTGCCCGGAGGGGTGGGGGCAGTGAGACTTCATTGTAGTGCAGATTTCCATTACAGGCTTGCTTGGTTGGCCAAAAAGGGCGTATGCGTTTTTTCCTGAATATATTCAGGAAAAAACGCATACGCCCTTTTTGGCCAAGTGCATCATTGTCGACGTTCTGCCTCTTTTCCTATGCTTTCAGGGCAATTCCAGTCTACCCCCTGCAATCGTTTTCCTGAAATTCTGCCCCGCTTTCAAGTCCCCTTCGCAGTCTTACTTAAATATATTTTTGGAGGATAGCTGTCATTTATAACTCTGCAGGTTTGTGAATTACAGTGCCCCTGAGCTCCTTTCTTCAACTCGCTTTCTTGTGAGCTGGGCACAAAACCGCAGGATTGCTTCAGGCCCTAATCTTTTTCCGGCAGGGCACACTGAGCCTTTGTTTAATTCCTCTTCCTGGTGGGAAATTAGCGTTACATTTGCCCGTGCAGACACCTATAGCTAGTCTCTCATTGTTTCTCCCTATTCCTGTTCATCTTGCACAGAAATTGCAAGCTGTGCCAAACAGGAGGTTAAAAGCACTGACTCTCCAAGCAGGGAGAGTGTTACTAAAGCATCTGGAATGGTGAACCTGCGGACCAGGATACGAAAACTGAGATGCATTTTAAATCGTTTCCCAATCACACGGTGGACCATACTGTGGGTTTCCCATGCATGTTTTAGCTGGAGGAAGAATCCCTTGAACCTGAAGAGTTGGGACCCATGGAATAGGTACCATGCAGTATGACTTCAAAGGGTCTACATTTGCTCAACGAAACTCACCAATGCTATCAGCCTGTAGTGTCCAGCCTTATGTCTCAACCAGCTCTGGGTGTAGATGTGGTCAATCCCGGTTGCATCACATGCCCTGAGTGAATTATTTAAGAATCGCTCTCTATTTCACTGTCTTTGTGTTTTGTTTTCGAAATTTATTTTGATAATGGGATTTATCGGATTTTCACTGCTGCGTATCGGCCGCTGTACACACGCTTGATTCTCTTACGGAGACATATATAACCATGGGTTTTAAGATTCTTCCTAGTCAGGTATATTCCTAGGCATTGAATATGTGGTGTTGAGTCCATTTCGTTGACCAAGGAGTAGGTCTTGTCTATTACATATTTGGCTTATGGAATGTTATCTGTGCTAATTTCAGTGTCTGCTTTTATGCAGCACCCCAAGGCACCTTTCCCCATAAGCAAGCACTAGTTGGTTTTCTAAATTTGAGACTCTGTTCGGTTTTGTAATTCAGTTCATGTGTAGTCAAGTTTACATTCCGTGTATTAGTGATATCTTATGATGTTTCTTTTTCTGTGTGACGTAGTTCACGTAGAATCACCGTACCTGCATCCACTCACTATGCCGCTATGGGCCTGATGACACAGATTTCATTGCTGAGTGATATTGCATTGTACGTATGTGCCAAAACTTCTTTATCCATTTTTTGCTTTCTGGGATATTTACCTGATACTGTAGACGAGCTTCTTGTGAACACAGCCGTCCCAAATATTGGGGTGGCTGTCTGTTTTTGATTTTAATTTCCGTAAGCTATAGGACCATAAGTGGAATTGCCATAGGCTGTGTTGCTTTGTTTCTTACGTGTTTCAGGAAACACCATACACTTCTCCAGGGTGGCTGCTGGCAATTTACATCCTGCCCATCAGCATAACAAGGCTCCCAGTTCTCCATATCCTGTCCTACATTTCTGGATTTTACACTTTTTTCAGATGGCCCTTTTGCCCGGGGGGCAGTGAGACTTCATTGTAGTGCAGATTTCCTTTACAGGCTTGCTTGGTTGGCCAAAAAGGGCGTATGCGTTTTTTCCTGAATATATTCAGGAAAAAACGCATACGCCCTTTTTGGCCAAGTGCATCATTGTCGACGTTGTGCCTCTTTTCCTATGCTTTCAGGGCAATTCCAGTCTACCCCCTGCAATCGTTTTCCTGAAATTCTGCCCCCCTTACAAGTCCCCTTCGCAGGCATACTTCAATATATTTTTGGAGGATAGCTGTCATTTATAACTCTGCAGGTTTGTGAATTACAGTGCCCCTGAGCTCCTTTCTTCAACTCGCTTTCTTGTGAGCTGGGCACAAAACCGCAGGATTGCTTCAGGCCCTAATCTGTTTCCAGCAGGGCACACTGAGCCTTTGTTTAATTCCTCTTCCTGGTGGGCAATGAGCGTTACATTTGCCCGTGCAGACACCTACAGCTAGTCTCTCATTGGTTCTCCCTATTCCTGTTCATCTTGCACAGAAATTGCAAGCTGTGCCAAAGAGGAGGTTAAAGGCACTGTCTCTCCAAGCGGGGAGAGTGTTAGTAAAGCATCTGGAAGGGTGAACACGAGGACCAGGATACGAAAACTGAGATGCATTTTAAATCGTTTCACAATCACACGGTAGACGATACTCTGTGTTTCCCATGCATGTTTTAGCTGGAGGAAGAATGCCTTGAACCTGGAGAGTTGGGACCCATGGAATGGGTACCATGCAGTATGACTTCAAAGGGTCTGCATTTGCTCACCGAAACTCACCAATGCTATCAGCCTGAAGTGTCCAGCCTTATGTCTCAACCAGCTCTGGGTGTAGATGTGGTCAATCCCGGTTGCATCACATGCTCTGAGTGAATTATTTAAGAATTGCTCTCTATTTCACTGTTTTTGTTTTCGAAATTTATTTTGATAATGGGATTTATCGGATTTTCACTGCTGCGTTTCGGCCGCTGTACACACGCTTGATTCTCTTACGGAGACATATATATCCATGGGTTTTAAGATTCTTCCTAGTCAGGTATATTCCTAGGCGTTGAATATGTGGTATTGGGTCCATTTCGTTGAGCAAGGAGTAGGTCTTTTTTTTATTACATATTTGGCTTATGGAAAGTTATCTGTGCTAATTTCAGTCTCTGGTTTTATGCAGCACCCCAAGGCACCTTTCACCATAAGCAAGGACTAGTCGGTTTTATAAATTTGAGACCCTGTGCTGTTTTGTAATTCAGTTCATGTGTAGTCAAGTTTACATTCCGTGTATTAGTGATATCTTATGATGTTTCTTTTTCTGTGTGACGTAGTTCACGTAGAATCACCATACCTGCATCCACTTACTATGCCGCTACGGGCCTGATGACACAGATTTCATTGCTGAGTGATATTGCATTGCATGTACGTGCCACAACTTCTTTATCCATTTTTTGCTTTCTGGGATATTTACCTGATACTGTAGACGAGCTTCTTGTGAACACAGCCGTCCCAAATATTGGGGTGGCTGTCTGTTTTTGATTTTAATTTTCGTAAGCTATAGGACCATAAGTGGAAGTGCCATAGGCTGTGTTGCTTTGTTTCTTACGTGTTTCAGGAAACACCATACACTTCTCCAGGGTGGCTGCTGGCAATTTACATCCTGCCAATCAGCATAACAAGGCTCCCTGTTCTCCATATCCTGTCCTAACTTTCTGGATTTTACACATTTTTCAGATGGCCCTTTTGCCCGGGGGGGCAGTGAGATTTCATTGTAGTGCAGATTTCCTTTACAGGCTTGCTTGGTTGGCCAAAAAGGGCGTATGCGTTTTTTCCTGAATATATTCAGGAAAAAACGCATATGCCCTTTTTGGCCAAGTGCATCATTGTCGAGGTTCTGCCTCTTTTCCTATGCTTTCAGGGCAATTCCAGTCTACCCCCTGCAATCGTTTTCCTGAAATTCTGCCCTGCTTTCAAGTCCCCTTCGCAGGCTTACTTCAATATATTTTTGAAGGATAGCTGTCAATTATAACTCTGCAGGTTTGTGAATTACAGTGCCCCTGAGCTCCTTTCTTCAACTCGCTTTCTTGTGAGCTGGGCACAAAACCACAGGATTGCTTCAGGCCCTAATCTGTTTCCAGCAGGGCACACTGAGCCTTTGTTTAATTTCTCTTCCTGGTGGGCAATGAGCGTTACATTTGCCCGTGCAGACACCTACAGCTAGTCTCTCATTGGTTCTCCCTATTCCTGTTCATCTTGCACAGAAATTGCAAGCTGTGCCAAAGAGGAGGTTAAAGGCACTGACTCTCCAAGCGGGGAGAGTGTTAGTAAAGCATCTGGAAGGGTGAACACGAGGACCAGGATACGAAAACTGAGATGCATTTTAAATCGTTTCCCAATCACACGGTAGACGATACTCTGGGTTTCCCATGCATGTTTTAGCTGGAGGAAGAATGCCTTGAACCTGGAGAGTTGGGACCCATGGAATGGGTACCATGCAGTATGACTTCAAAGGGTCTGCATTTGCTCACCGAAACTCACCAATGCTATCAGCCTGAAGTGTCCAGCCTTATGTCTCAACCAGCTCTGGGTGTAGATGTGGTCAATCCCGGTTGCATCACATGCTCTGAGTGAATTATTTAAGAATTGCTCTCTATTTCACTGTTTTTGTTTTCGAAATTTATTTTGATAATGGGATTTATCGGATTTTCACTGCTGCGTTTCGGCCGCTGTACACACGCTTGATTCTCTTACGGAGACATATATATCCATGGGTTTTAAGATTCTTCCTAGTCAGGTATATTCCTAGGCGTTGAATATGTGGTGTTGGGTCCATTTCGTTGAGCAAGGAGTAGGTCTTTCTTATTACATATTTGGCTTATGGAAAGTTATCTGTGCTAATTTCAGTCTCTGGTTTTATGCAGCACCCCAAGGCACTTTTCACCATAAGCAAGCACTAGTCGGTTTTCTAAATTTGAGACCCTGTTCTGTTTTGTAATTCAGTTCATGTGTAGTCAAGTTTACATTCCGTGTATTAGTGATATCTTATGATGTTTCTTTTTCTGTGTGACGTAGTTCACGTAGAATCACCATACCTGCATCCACTTACTATGCCGCTATGGGCCTGATGACACAGATTTCATTGCTGAGTGATATTGCATTGCACGTACGTGCCACAACTTCTTTATCCATTTTTTGCTTTCTGGGATATTTACCTGATACTGTAGAAGAGCTTCTTGTGAACACAGCCGTCCCAAATATTGGGGTGGCTGTCTGTTTTTGATTTTAATTTCCGTAAGCTATAGGACCATAAGTGGAAGTGCCATAGGCTGTGTTGCTTTGTTTCTTACGTGTTTCAGGAAACACCATACACTTCTCCAGGGTGGCTGCTGGCAATTTACATCCTGCCAATCAGCATAACAAGGCTCCCTGTTCTCCATATCCTGTCCTACCTTTCTGGATTTTACACTTTTTTCAGATGGCCCTTTTGCCCGGGGGGCAGTGAGACTTCATTGTAGTGCAGATTTCCGTTACAGGCTTGCTTGGTTGGCCAAAAAGGGCGTATGCGTTTTTTCCTAAATATATTCAGGAAAAAACGCATACGCCCTTTTTGGCCAAGTGCATCATTGTCGATGTTCTGCCTCTTTTCCTAAGCTTTCAGGGCAATTCCAGTCTACCCCCTGCAATCGTTTTCCTGAAATTCTGCCCCGCTTTCAAGTCCCCTTCGCAGGCTTACTTCAATATATTTTTGGAGGAGAGCTGTCATTTATAACACTGCAGGTTTGTGAATTACAGTACCCCTGAGCTCCTTTCTTCAACACGCTTTCTTGTGAGCTGGACACAAAACCAAAGGATTGCTTCAGGCCCTAATCTGTTTTCAGCAGGGCACGCTGAGCCTTTGTTTACTTCCTCTTCCTGGTGGGCAATGAGCATTACATTGGCCCGTGCAGACACCTACAGCTAGTCTCTCATTGGTTCTCCCTATTCCTGTTCATCGTGCACAGAAATTGCAAGCTGTGCCAAACAGGAGGTTAAAGGCACTGACTCTCCAAGCGGGGAAAGTGTTAGTAAAGCATCTGGAATGGTGAACCCGAGGACCAGGATACGAAAACTGAGATGCATTTTAAATCGTTTCCCAATCACACGGTGGACGATACTCTGGGTTTCCCAGGCATGTTTTAGCTGGAGGAAGAATCCCTTGAACCTGGAGAGTTGGGACCCATGGAATGGGTACCATGCAGTATGACTTCAAAGGGTCTGCATTTGCTCACCGAAAGTGACCAATCCTATCAGGCTGAAGTGTCCAGCCTTATGTCTCAACCAGCTCTGGGTGTAGATGTGGTCAATCCCGGTTGCATCACATGCCCTGAGTGAATTATTTAAGAATTGCTCTCTATTTCACTGTCTTTGTGTTTTGTTTTCGAAATTTATTTTGATAATGGGATTTATCGGATTTTCACTGCTGCGTTTCGGCCGCTGTAAACACGCTTGATTCTCTTACGGAGACATATATATCCATGGGTTATAAGATTCTTCCTAGTCAGGTATATTCCTAGGCGTTGAATATGTGGTGTTGAGTCCATTTCGTTGAGCAAGGAGTAGGTCTTGTCTATTACATATTTGGCTTATGGAATGTTATCTGTGCTAATTTCAGTCACTGGTTTTATGCAGCACCCCAAGGCACCTTTCCCCATAAGCAAGCACTAGTTGGTTTTCTAAATTTGAGACCCTGTTCTGTTTTGTAATTCAGTTCATGTGTAGTCCAGTTTACATTCCGTGTATTAGTGATATCTTACGATGTTTCTTTTTCTGTGTGACGTAGTTCACGTAGAATCACCGTACCTGCATCCACTCACTATGCCGCTACGGGCCTGATGACACAGATTTCATTGCTGAGTGATATTGCATTGTACGTACGTGCCACAACTTCTTTATCCATTTTTTGCTTTCTGGGATATTTACCTGATACTGTAGACGAGCTTCTTGTGAACACAGCCGTCCCAAATCTTGGGGTGGCTGTCTGTTTTTGATTTTAATTTCCGTAAGCTATAGGACCATAAGTGGAAGTGCCATAGGCTGTGTTGCTTTGTTTCTTACGTGTTTCAGGAAACACCATACACTTCTCCAGGGTGGCTGCCGGCAATTTACATCCTGCCAATCAGCATAACAAGGCTCCCTGTTCTCCATATCCTGTCCTAGATTTCTGGATTTTACACTTTTTTCAGATGGCCCTTTTGCCCGGGGGGCAGTGAGACTTCATTGTAGTGCAGATTTCCTTTACAGGCTTGCTTGGTTGGCCAAAAAGGGCGTATGCGTTTTTTCCTGAATATATTCAGGAAAAAACGCATACGCCCTTTTTGGCCAAGTGCATCATTGTCGACGTTGTGCCTCTTTTCCTATGCTTTCAGGGCAATTCCAGTCTACCCCCTGCAATCGTTTTCCTGAAATTCTGCCCCCCTTACAAGTCCCCTTCGCAGGCATACTTCAATATATTTTTGGAGGATAGCTGTCATTTATAACTCTGCAGGTTTGTGAATTACAGTGCCCCTGAGCTCCTTTCTTCAACTCGCTTTCTTGTGAGCTGGGCACAAAACCGCAGGATTGCTTCAGGCCCTAATCTGTTTCCAGCAGGGCACACTGAGCCTTTGTTTAATTCCTCTTCCTGGTGGGCAATGAGCGTTACATTTGCCCGTGCAGACACCTACAGCTAGTCTCTCATTGGTTCTCCCTATTCCTGTTCATCTTGCACAGAAATTGCAAGCTGTGCCAAAGAGGAGGTTAAAGGCACTGACTCTCCAAGCGGGGAGAGTGTTAGTAAAGCATCTGGAAGGGTGAACACGAGGACCAGGATACGAAAACTGAGATGCATTTTAAATCGTTTCCCAATCACACGGTAGACGATACTCTGGGTTTCCCATGCATGTTTTAGCTGGAGGAAGAATGCCTTGAACCTGGAGAGTTGGGACCCATGGAATGGGTACCATGCAGTATGACTTCAAAGGGTCTGCATTTGCTCACCGAAACTCACCAATGCTATCAGCCTGAAGTGTCCAGCCTTATGTCTCAACCAGCTCTGGGTGTAGATGTGGTCAATCCCGGTTGCATCACATGCTCTGAGTGAATTATTTAAGAATTGCTCTCTATTTCACTGTTTTTGTTTTGGAAATTTATTTTGATAATGGGATTTAACGGATTTTCACTGCTGCGTTTCGGCCGCTGTACACACGCTTGATTCTCTTACGGAGACATATATATCCATGGGTTTTAAGATTCTTCCTAGTCAGGTATATTCCTAGGCGTTGAATATGTGGTGTTGGGTCCATTTCGTTGAGCAAGGAGTAGGTCTTTCTTATTACATATTTGGCTTATGGAAAGTTATCTGTGCTAATTTCAGTCTCTGGTTTTATGCAGCACCCCAAGGCACTTTTCACCATAAGCAAGCACTAGTCGGTTTTCTAAATTTGAGACCCTGTTCTGTTTTGTAATTCAGTTCATGTGTAGTCAAGTTTACATTCCGTGTATTAGTGATATCTTATGATGTTTCTTTTTCTGTGTGACGTAGTTCACGTAGAATCACCATACCTGCATCCACTTACTATGCCGCTACGGGCCTGATGACACAGATTTCATTGCTGAGTGATATTGCATTGCACGTACGTGCCACAACTTCTTTATCCATTTTTTGCTTTCTGGGATATTTACCTGATACTGTAGAAGAGCTTCTTGTGAACACAGCCGTCCCAAATATTGGGGTGGCTGTCTGTTTTTGATTTTAATTTCCGTAAGCTATAGGACCATAAGTGGAAGTGCCATAGGCTGTGTTGCTTTGTTTCTTACGTGTTTCAGGAAACACCATACACTTCTCCAGGGTGGCTGCTGGCAATTTACATCCTGCCAATCAGCATAACAAGGCTCCCTGTTCTCCATATCCTGTCCTACCTTTCTGGATTTTACACTTTTTTCAGATGGCCCTTTTGCCCGGGGGGCAGTGAGACTTCATTGTAGTGCAGATTTCCGTTACAGGCTTGCTTGGTTGGCCAAAAAGGGCGTATGCGTTTTTTCCTGAATATATTCAGGAAAAAACGCATACGCCCTTTTTGGCCAAGTGCATCATTGTCGATGTTCTGCCTCTTTTCCTATGCTTTCAGGGCAATTCCAGTCTACCCCCTGCAATCGTTTTCCTGAAATTCTGCCCCGCTTTTAAGTCCCCTTCGCAGGCTTACTTCAATATATTTTTCGAGGAGAGCTGTCATTTATAACACTGCAGGTTTGTGAATTACAGTGCCCCTGAGCTCCTTTCTTCAACACGCTTTCTTGTGAGCTGGACACAAAACCAAAGGATTGCTTCAGGCCCTAATCTGTTTTCAGCAGGGCACGCTGAGCCTTTGTTTAATTCCTCTTCCTGGTGGGCAATGAGCATTACATTGGCCCGTGCAGACACCTACAGCTAGTCTCTCATTGGTTCTCCCTATTCCTGTTCATCGTGCACAGAAATTGCAAGCTGTGCCAAACAGGAGGTTAAAGGCACTGACTCTCCAAGCGGGGAAAGTGTTAGTAAAGCATCTGGAATGGTGAACCCGAGGACCAGGATACGAAAACTGAGATGCATTTTAAATCGTTTCCCAATCACACTGTGGACGATACTCTAGGTTTCCCAGGCATGTTTTAGCTGGAGGAAGAATCCCTTGAACCTGGAGAGTTGGGACCCATGGAATGGGTACCATGCAGTATGACTTCAAAGGGTCTGCATTTGCTCACCGAAACTCACCAATGCTATCAGGCTGAAGTGTCCAGCCTTATGTCTCAACCAGCTGTGGGTGTAGATGTGGTCAATCCCGGTTGGATCACATGCCCTGAGTGAATTATTTAAGAATTGCTCTCTATTTCACTGTCTTTGTGTTTTGTTTTCGAAATTTATTTTGATAATGGGATTTATCGGATTTTCACTGCTGCGTTTCGGCCGCTGTACACACGCTTGATTTTCTTACGGAGACATATATATCCATGGGTTTTAAGATTCTTCCTAGTCAGGTATATTCCTAGGCGTTGAATATGTGGTGTTGAGTCCATTTCGTTGAGCAAGGAGTAGGTCTTGTGTATTACATATTTGGCTTATGGAATGTTATCTGTGCTAATTTCAGTCACTGGTTTTATGCAGCACCCCAAGGCACCTTTCCCCATAAGCAAGCACTAGTTGGTTTTCTAAATTTGAGACCCTGTTCTGTTTTGTAATTCAGTTCATGTGTAGTCAAGTTTACATTCCGTGTATTAGTGATATCTTACGATGTTTCTTTTTCTGTGTGACGTAGTTCACGTAGAATCACCGTACCTGCATCCACTCACTATGCCGCTACGGGCCTGATGACACAGATTTCATTGCTGAGTGATATTGCATTGTACGTACGTGCCACAACTTCTTTATCCATTTTTTGCTTTCTGGGATATTTACCTGATACTGTAGACGAGCTTCTTGTGAACACAGCCGTCCCAAATATTGGGGTGGCTGTCTGTTTTTGATTTTAATTTCCGTAAGCTATAGGACCATAAGTGGAAGTGCCATAGGCTGTGTTGCTTTGTTTCTTACCTGTTTCAGGAAACACCATACACTTCTCCAGGGTGGCTGCTGGCAATTTACATCCTGCCAATCAGCATAACAAGGATCTCTGTTCTCCATATCCTGTCCTACATTTCTGGATTTTACACTTTTTTCAAGTGGCCCTTTTGCCCGGAGGGGTGGGGGCAGTGAGACTTCATTGTAGTGCAGATTTCCATTACAGGCTTGCTTGGTTGGCCAAAAAGGGCGTATGCGTTTTTTCCTGAATATATTCAGGAAAAAACGCATACGCCCTTTTTGGCCAAGTGCATCATTGTCGACGTTCTGCCTCTTTTCCTATGCTTTCAGGGCAATTCCAGTCTACCCCCTGCAATCGTTTTCCTGAAATTCTGCCCCGCTTTCAAGTCCCCTTCGCAGTCTTACTTCAATATATTTTTGGAGGATAGCTGTCATTTATAACTCTGCAGGTTTGTGTATTACAGTGCCCCTGAGCTCCTTTCTTCAACTCGCTTTCTTGTGAGCTGGACACAAAACCGCAGGATTGCTTCAGGCCCTAATCTGTTTCCGGCAGGGCACACTGAGCCTTTGTTTAATTCCTCTTCCTGGTGGGAAATTAGCGTTACATTTGCCCGTGCAGACACCTATAGCTAGTCTCTCATTGTTTCTCCCTATTCCTGTTCATCTTGCACAGAAATTGCAAGCTGTGCCAAAGAGGAGGTTAAAAGCACTGACTCTCCAAGCAGGGAGAGTGTTAGTAAAGCATCTGGAATGGTGAACACGAGGACAAGGATACGAAAACTGGGATGCATTTTAAATTGTTTCCCAATCACACGGTGGACCATACTGTGTGTTTCCCATGCATGTTTTAGCTGGAGGAAGAATCCCTTGAACCTGAAGAGTTGGGACCCATGGAATAGGTACCATGCAGTATGACTTCAAAGGGTCTACATTTGCTCACCGAAACTCACCAATGCTATCAGCCTGTAGTGTCCAGCCTTATGTCTCAGCCAGCTCTGGGTGTAGATGTGGTCAATCCCGGTTGCATCACATGCCCTGAGTGAATTATTTAAGAATCTCTCTCTATTTCACTGTCTTTGTGTTTTGTTTTCGAAATTTATTTTGATAATGGGATTTATCGGATTTTCACTGCTGCGTATCGGCCGCTGTACACACGCTTGATTCTCTTACGGAGACATATATAACCATGGGTTTTAAGATTCTTCCTAGTCAGGTATATTCCTAGGCGTTGAATATGTGGTGTTGGGTCCATTTCGTTGAGCAAGGAGTAGGTCTTTCTTATTACATATTTGGCTTATGGAAAGTTATCTGTGCTAATTTCAGTCTCTGGTTTTATGCAGCACCCCAAGGCACTTTTCACCATAAGCAAGCACTAGTCGGTTTTCTAAATTTGAGACCCTGTTCTGTTTTGTAATTCAGTTCATGTGTAGTCAAGTTTACATTCCGTGTATTAGTGATATCTTATGATGTTTCTTTTTCTGTGTGACGTAGTTCACGTAGAATCACCATACCTGCATCCACTTACTATGCCGCTACGGGCCTGATGACACAGATTTCATTGCTGAGTGATATTGCATTGCACGTACGTGCCACAACTTCTTTATCCATTTTTTGCTTTCTGGGATATTTACCTGATACTGTAGAAGAGCTTCTTGTGAACACAGCCGTCCCAAATATTGGGGTGGCTGTCTGTTTTTGATTTTAATTTCCGTAAGCTATAGGACCATAAGTGGAAGTGCCATAGGCTGTGTTGCTTTGTTTCTTACGTGTTTCAGGAAACACCATACACTTCTCCAGGGTGGCTGCTGGCAATTTACATCCTGCCAATCAGCATAACAAGGCTCCCTGTTCTCCATATCCTGTCCTACCTTTCTGGATTTTACACTTTTTTCAGATGGCCCTTTTGCCCGGGGGGCAGTGAGACTTCATTGTAGTGCAGATTTCCGTTACAGGCTTGCTTGGTTGGCCAAAAAGGGCGTATGCGTTTTTTCCTGAATATATTCAGGAAAAAACGCATACGCCCTTTTTGGCCAAGTGCATCATTGTCGATGTTCTGCCTCTTTTCCTATGCTTTCAGGGCAATTCCAGTCTACCCCCTGCAATCGTTTTCCTGAAATTCTGCCCCGCTTTTAAGTCCCCTTCGCAGGCTTACTTCAATATATTTTTCGAGGAGAGCTGTCATTTATAACACTGCAGGTTTGTGAATTACAGTGCCCCTGAGCTCCTTTCTTCAACACGCTTTCTTGTGAGCTGGACACAAAACCAAAGGATTGCTTCAGGCCCTAATCTGTTTTCAGCAGGGCACGCTGAGCCTTTGTTTAATTCCTCTTCCTGGTGGGCAATGAGCATTACATTGGCCCGTGCAGACACCTACAGCTAGTCTCTCATTGGTTCTCCCTATTCCTGTTCATCGTGCACAGAAATTGCAAGCTGTGCCAAACAGGAGGTTAAAGGCACTGACTCTCCAAGCGGGGAAAGTGTTAGTAAAGCATCTGGAATGGTGAACCCGAGGACCAGGATACGAAAACTGAGATGCATTTTAAATCGTTTCCCAATCACACTGTGGACGATACTCTAGGTTTCCCAGGCATGTTTTAGCTGGAGGAAGAATCCCTTGAACCTGGAGAGTTGGGACCCATGGAATGGGTACCATGCAGTATGACTTCAAAGGGTCTGCATTTGCTCACCGAAACTCACCAATGCTATCAGGCTGAAGTGTCCAGCCTTATGTCTCAACCAGCTGTGGGTGTAGATGTGGTCAATCCCGGTTGGATCACATGCCCTGAGTGAATTATTTAAGAATTGCTCTCTATTTCACTGTCTTTGTGTTTTGTTTTCGAAATTTATTTTGATAATGGGATTTATCGGATTTTCACTGCTGCGTTTCGGCCGCTGTACACACGCTTGATTTTCTTACGGAGACATATATATCCATGGGTTTTAAGATTCTTCCTAGTCAGGTATATTCCTAGGCGTTGAATATGTGGTGTTGAGTCCATTTCGTTGAGCAAGGAGTAGGTCTTGTGTATTACATATTTGGCTTATGGAATGTTATCTGTGCTAATTTCAGTCACTGGTTTTATGCAGCACCCCAAGGCACCTTTCCCCATAAGCAAGCACTAGTTGGTTTTCTAAATTTGAGACCCTGTTCTGTTTTGTAATTCAGTTCATGTGTAGTCAAGTTTACATTCCGTGTATTAGTGATATCTTACGATGTTTCTTTTTCTGTGTGACGTAGTTCACGTAGAATCACCGTACCTGCATCCACTCACTATGCCGCTACGGGCCTGATGACACAGATTTCATTGCTGAGTGATATTGCATTGTACGTACGTGCCACAACTTCTTTATCCATTTTTTGCTTTCTGGGATATTTACCTGATACTGTAGACGAGCTTCTTGTGAACACAGCCGTCCCAAATATTGGGGTGGCTGTCTGTTTTTGATTTTAATTTCCGTAAGCTATAGGACCATAAGTGGAAGTGCCATAGGCTGTGTTGCTTTGTTTCTTACCTGTTTCAGGAAACACCATACACTTCTCCAGGGTGGCTGCTGGCAATTTACATCCTGCCAATCAGCATAACAAGGATCTCTGTTCTCCATATCCTGTCCTACATTTCTGGATTTTACACTTTTTTCAAGTGGCCCTTTTGCCCGGAGGGGTGGGGGCAGTGAGACTTCATTGTAGTGCAGATTTCCATTACAGGCTTGCTTGGTTGGCCAAAAAGGGCGTATGCGTTTTTTCCTGAATATATTCAGGAAAAAACGCATACGCCCTTTTTGGCCAAGTGCATCATTGTCGACGTTCTGCCTCTTTTCCTATGCTTTCAGGGCAATTCCAGTCTACCCCCTGCAATCGTTTTCCTGAAATTCTGCCCCGCTTTCAAGTCCCCTTCGCAGTCTTACTTCAATATATTTTTGGAGGATAGCTGTCATTTATAACTCTGCAGGTTTGTGTATTACAGTGCCCCTGAGCTCCTTTCTTCAACTCGCTTTCTTGTGAGCTGGACACAAAACCGCAGGATTGCTTCAGGCCCTAATCTGTTTCCGGCAGGGCACACTGAGCCTTTGTTTAATTCCTCTTCCTGGTGGGAAATTAGCGTTACATTTGCCCGTGCAGACACCTATAGCTAGTCTCTCATTGTTTCTCCCTATTCCTGTTCATCTTGCACAGAAATTGCAAGCTGTGCCAAAGAGGAGGTTAAAAGCACTGACTCTCCAAGCAGGGAGAGTGTTAGTAAAGCATCTGGAATGGTGAACACGAGGACAAGGATACGAAAACTGGGATGCATTTTAAATTGTTTCCCAATCACACGGTGGACCATACTGTGTGTTTCCCATGCATGTTTTAGCTGGAGGAAGAATCCCTTGAACCTGAAGAGTTGGGACCCATGGAATAGGTACCATGCAGTATGACTTCAAAGGGTCTACATTTGCTCACCGAAACTCACCAATGCTATCAGCCTGTAGTGTCCAGCCTTATGTCTCAACCAGCTCTGGGTGTAGATGTGGTCAATCCCGGTTGCATCACATGCCCTGAGTGAATTATTTAAGAATCGCTCTCTATTTCACTGTCTTTGTGTTTTGTTTTCGAAATTTATTTTGATAATGGGATTTATCGGATTTTCACTGCTGCGTATCGGCCGCTGTACACACGCTTGATTCTCTTACGGAGACATATATAACCATGGGTTTTAAGATTCTTCCTAGTCAGGTATATTCCTAGGCGTTGAATATGTGGTGTTGGGTCCATTTCGTTGAGCAAGGAGTAGGTCTTTCTTATTACATATTTGGCTTATGGAAAGTTATCTGTGCTAATTTCAGTCTCTGGTTTTATGCAGCACCCCAAGGCACTTTTCACCATAAGCAAGCACTAGTCGGTTTTCTAAATTTGAGACCCTGTTCTGTTTTGTAATTCAGTTCATGTGTAGTCAAGTTTACATTCCGTGTATTAGTGATATCTTATGATGTTTCTTTTTCTGTGTGACGTAGTTCACGTAGAATCACCGTACCTGCATCCACTCACTATGCCGCTACGGGCCTGATGACACAGATTTCATTGCTGAGTGATATTGCATTGTACGTACGTGCCACAACTTCTTTATCCATTTTTTGCTTTCTGGGATATTTACCTGATACTGTAGACGAGCTTCTTGTGAACACAGCCGTCCCAAATATTGGGGTGGCTGTCTGTTTTTGATTTTAATTTCCGTAAGCTATAGGACCATAAGTGGAAGTGCCATAGGCTGTGTTGCTTTGTTTCTTACCTGTTTCAGGAAACACCATACACTTCTCCAGGGTGGCTGCTGGCAATTTACATCCTGCCAATCAGCATAACAAGGATCTCTGTTCTCCATATCCTGTCCTACATTTCTGGATTTTACACTTTTTTCAAGTGGCCCTTTTGCCCGGAGGGGTGGGGGCAGTGAGACTTCATTGTAGTGCAGATTTCCATTACAGGCTTGCTTGGTTGGCCAAAAAGGGCGTATGCGTTTTTTCCTGAATATATTCAGGAAAAAACGCATACGCCCTTTTTGGCCAAGTGCATCATTGTCGACGTTCTGCCTCTTTTCCTATGCTTTCAGGGCAATTCCAGTCTACCCCCTGCAATCGTTTTCCTGAAATTCTGCCCCGCTTTCAAGTCCCCTTCGCAGTCTTACTTCAATATATTTTTGGAGGATAGCTGTCATTTATAACTCTGCAGGTTTGTGTATTACAGTGCCCCTGAGCTCCTTTCTTCAACTCGCTTTCTTGTGAGCTGGACACAAAACCGCAGGATTGCTTCAGGCCCTAATCTGTTTCCGGCAGGGCACACTGAGCCTTTGTTTAATTCCTCTTCCTGGTGGGAAATTAGCGTTACATTTGCCCGTGCAGACACCTATAGCTAGTCTCTCATTGTTTCTCCCTATTCCTGTTCATCTTGCACAGAAATTGCAAGCTGTGCCAAAGAGGAGGTTAAAAGCACTGACTCTCCAAGCAGGGAGAGTGTTAGTAAAGCATCTGGAATGGTGAACACGAGGACAAGGATACGAAAACTGGGATGCATTTTAAATTGTTTCCCAATCACACGGTGGACCATACTGTGTGTTTCCCATGCATGTTTTAGCTGGAGGAAGAATCCCTTGAACCTGAAGAGTTGGGACCCATGGAATAGGTACCATGCAGTATGACTTCAAAGGGTCTACATTTGCTCACCGAAACTCACCAATGCTATCAGCCTGTAGTGTCCAGCCTTATGTCTCAACCAGCTCTGGGTGTAGATGTGGTCAATCCCGGTTGCATCACATGCCCTGAGTGAATTATTTAAGAATCGCTCTCTATTTCACTGTCTTTGTGTTTTGTTTTCGAAATTTATTTTGATAATGGGATTTATCGGATTTTCACTGCTGCGTATCGGCCGCTGTACACACGCTTGATTCTCTTACGGAGACATATATAACCATGGGTTTTAAGATTCTTCCTAGTCAGGTATATTCCTAGGCGTTGAATATGTGGTGTTGAGTCCATTTCGTTGAGCAAGGAGTAGGTCTTGTCTATTACATATTTGTCTTATGGCATGTTATCTGTACTAATTTCAGTCTCTGGTTTTATGCAGCACCCCAAGGCACCTTTCCCCATAAGCAAGCACTAGTTGGTTTTCTAAATTTGAGACCCTGTTCTGTTTTGTAATTCAGTTCATGTGTAGTCAAGTTTACATTCCGTGTATTAGTGATATCTTATGATGTTTCTTTTTCTGTGTGACGTAGTTCACGTAGAATCACCGTACCTGCATCCACTCACTATGCCGCTATGGGCCTGATGACACAGATTTCATTGCTGAGTGATATTGCATTGTACGTACGTGCCAAAACTTCTTTATCCATTTTTTGGTTTCTGGGATATTTACCTGATACTGTAGACGAGCTTCTTGTGAACACAGCCGTCCCAAATATTGGGGTGGCTGTCTGTTTTTGATTTTAATTTCCGTAAGCTATAGGACCATAAGTAGAAGTGCCATAGGCTGTGTTGCTTTGTTTCTTACGTTTTTCAGGAAACACCATACACTTCTCCATGGTGGCTGCCGGCAATTTACATCCTGCCAGTCAGCATAACAAGGCTCCCTGTTCTCCATATCCTGTCCTAGATTTCTGGATTTTACACTTTTTTCAGATGGCCCTTTTGCCCGGGGGGCAGTGAGACTTCATTGTAGTGCAGATTTCCTTTACAGGCTTGCTTGGTTGGCCAAAAAGGGCGTATGCGTTTTTTCCTGAATATATTCAGGAAAAAACGCATACGCCCTTTTTGGCCAAGTGCATCATTGTCGACGTTGTGCCTCTTCTCCTATGCTTTCAGGGCAATTCCAGTCTACCCCCTGCAATCGTTTTCCTGAAATTCTGCCCCCCTTACAAGTCCCCTTCGCAGGCTTACTTCAATATATTTTTGGAGGATAGCTGTCATTTATAACTCTGCTGGTTTGTGAATTACAGTGCCCCTGAGCTCCTTTCTTCAACTCGCTTTCTTGTGAGCTGGGCACAAAACCGCAGGATTGCTTCAGGCCCTAATCTGTTTCCAGCAGGGCACACTGAGCCTTTGTTTAATTCCTCTTCCTGGTGGGCAATGAGCGTTACATTTGCCCGTGCAGACACCTACAGCTAGTCTCTCATTGGTTCTCCCTATTCCTGTTCATCTTGCACAGAAATTGCAAACTGTGCCAAAGAGGAGGTTAAAGGCACTGTCTCTCCAAGCGGGGAGAGTGTTAGTAAAGCATCTGGAAGGGTGAACACGAGGACCAGGATACGAAAACTGAGATGCATTTTAAATCGTTTCCCAATCACACGGTAGACGATACTCTGTGTTTCCCATGCATGTTTTAGCTGGAGGAAGAATGCCTTGAACCTGGAGAGTTGGGACCCATGGAATGGGTACCATGCAGTATGACTTCAAAGGGTCTGCATTTGCTCACCGAAACTCACCAATGCTATCAGCCTGAAGTGTCCAGCCTTATGTCTCAACCAGCTCTGGGTGTAGATGTGGTCAATCCCGGTTGCATCACATGCTCTGAGTGAATTATTTAAGAATTGCTCTCTATTTCACTGTTTTTGTTTTCGAAATTTATTTTGATAATGGGATTTATCGGATTTTCACTGCTGCGTTTCGGCCGCGGTACACACGCTTGATTCTCTTACGGAGACATATATATCCATGGGTTTTAAGATTCTTCCTAGTCAGGTATATTCCTAGGCGTTGAATATGTGGTGTTGGGTCCATTTCGTTGAGCAAGGAGTAGGTCTTTTTTATTACATATTTGGCTTATGGCAAGTTATCTGTGCTAATTTAAGTCTCTGGTTTTATGCAGCACCCCAAGGCACTTTTCACCATAAGCAAGCACTAGTCGGTTTTCTAAATTTGAGACCCTGTTCTGTTTTGTAATTCAGTTTATGTGTAGTCAAGTTTACATTCCGTGTATTAGTGATATCTTATGACGTTTCTTTTTCTGTGTGACGTAGTTCACGTAGAATCACCGTACCTGCATCCACTTAATATGCCGCTACGGGCCTGATGACACAGATTTCATTGCTGAGTGATATTGCATTGTACGTACGTGCCAAAACTTCTTTATCCATTTTTTGGTTTCTGGGATATTTACCTGATACTGTAGACGAGCTTCTTGTGAACACAGCCGTCCCAAATATTGGGGTGGCTGTCTGTTTTTGATTTTAATTTCCGTAAGCTATAGGACCATAAGTGGAAGTGCCATAGGCTGTGTTGCTTTGTTTCTTACGTTTTTCAGGAAACACCATACACTTCTCCATGGTGGCTGCCGGCAATTTACATCCTGCCAGTCAGCATAACAAGGCTCCCTGTTCTCCATATCCTGTCCTAGATTTCTGGATTTTACACTTTTTTCAGATGGCCCTTTTGCCCGGGGGGCAGTGAGACTTCATTGTAGTGCAGATTTCCTTTACAGGCTTGCTTGGTTGGCCAAAAAGGGCGTATGTGTTTTTTCCTGAATATATTCAGGAAAAAACGCATACGCCCTTTATGGCCAAGTGCATCATTGTCGACGTTGTGCCTCTTCTCCTATGCTTTCAGGGCAATTCCAGTCTACCCCCTGCAATCGTTTTCCTGAAATTCTGCCCCCCTTACAAGTCCCCTTCGCAGGCTTACTTCAATATATTTTTGGAGGATAGCTGTCATTTATAACTCTGCTGGTTTGTGAATTACAGTGCCCCTGAGCTCCTTTCTTCAACTCGCTTTCTTGTGAGCTGGGCACAAAACCGCAGGATTGCTTCAGGCCCTAATCTGTTTCCAGCAGGGCACACTGAGCCTTTGTTTAATTCCTCTTCCTGGTGGGCAATGAGCGTTACATTTGCCCGTGCAGACACCTACAGCTAGTCTCTCATTGGTTCTCCCTATTCCTGTTCATCTTGCACAGAAATTGCAAACTGTGCCAAAGAGGAGGTTAAAGGCACTGTCTCTCCAAGCAGGGAGAGTGTTAGTAAAGCATCTGGAAGGGTGAACACGAGGACCAGGATACGAAAACTGAGATGCATTTTAAATCGTTTCCCAATCACACGGTAGACGATACTCTGTGTTTCCCATGCATGTTTTAGCTGGAGGAAGAATGCCTTGAACCTGGAGAGTTGGGACCCATGGAATGGGTACCATGCAGTATGACTTCAAAGGGTCTGCATTTGCTCACCGAAACTCACCAATGCTATCAGCCTGAAGTGTCCAGCCTTATGTCTCAACCAGCTCTGGGTGTAGATGTGGTCAATCCCGGTTGCATCACATGCTCTGAGTGAATTATTTAAGAATTGCTCTCTATTTCACTGTTTTTGTTTTCGAAATTTATTTTGATAATGGGATTTATCGGATTTTCACTGCTGCGTTTCGGCCGCGGTACACACGCTTGATTCTCTTACGGAGACATATATATCCATGGGTTTTAAGATTCTTCCTAGTCAGGTATATTCCTAGGCGTTGAATATGTGGTGTTGGGTCCATTTCGTTGAGCAAGGAGTAGGTCTTTTTTATTACATATTTGGCTTATGGCAAGTTATCTGTGCTAATTTAAGTCTCTGGTTTTATGCAGCACCCCAAGGCACTTTTCACCATAAGCAAGCACTAGTCGGTTTTCTAAATTTGAGACCCTGTTCTGTTTTGTAATTCAGTTTATGTGTAGTCAAGTTTACATTCCGTGTATTAGTGATATCTTATGACGTTTCTTTTTCTGTGTGACGTAGTTCACGTAGAATCACCGTACCTGCATCCACTTAATATGCCGCTACGGGCCTGATGACACAGATTTCATTGCTGAGTGATATTGCATTGTACGTACGTGCCAAAACTTCTTTATCCATTTTTTGCTTTCTGGGATATTTACCTGATACTGTAGACGAGCTTCTTGTGAACACAGCCGTCCCAAATATTGGGGTGGCTGTCTGTTTTTGATTTTAATTTCCGTAAGCTATAGGACCATAAGTGGAATTGCCATAGGCTGTGTTGCTTTGTTTCTTACGTGTTTCAGGAAACACCATACACTTCTCCAGGGTGGCTGCTGGCAATTTACATCCTGCCAATCAGCATAACAAGGCTCCCAGTTCTCCATATCCTGTCCTACATTTCTGGATTTTACACTTTTTTCAGATGGCCCTTTTGCCCGGGGGGCAGTGAGACTTCATTGTAGTGCAGATTTCCTTTACAGGCTTGCTTGGTTGGCCAAAAAGTGCGCATGCGTTTTTTCCTGAATATATTCAGGAAAAAACGCATACGCACTTTTTGGCCAACTGCATCATTGTCGACGTTGTGCCTCTTTTCCTATGCTTTCAGGGCAATTCCAGTCTACCCCCTGCAATCGTTTTCCTGAAATTCTGCCCCGCTTTCAAGTCCCCTTCACAGGCTTACTTCAATATATTTTTGGAGGATAGCTGTCATTTATAACTCTGCAGGTTTGTGAATTACAGTGCCCCTGAGCTCCTTTCTTCAACTCGCTTTCTTGTGAGCTGGGCACAAAACCGCAGGATTGCTTCAGGCCCTAATCTGTTTTCAGCAGGGCACGCTGAGCCTTTGTTTAATTCCTCTTCCTGGTCGGCAATGAGCGTTATATTTGCCCGTGCAGACACCTACAGCTAGTCTCTCATTGGTTCTCCCTATTCCTGTTCATCTTGCACAGAAATTGCAAGCTGTGCCAAACAGGAGGTTAAAGGCACTGACTCTCCAAGCGGGGAGAGTGTTAGTAAAGCATCTGGAATGGTGAACCCGAGGACCAGGATACGAAAACTGAGATGCATTTTAAATCGTTTCCCAATCACACGGTGGACGATACTCTGGGTTTCCCATGCATGTTTTAGCTGGAGGAAGAATCCCTTGAACCTGGAGAGTTGGGACCCATGGAATGGGTACCATGCAGTATGACTTCAAAGGGTCTGCATTTGCTCACCGAAACTCACCAATGCTATCAGCCTGAAGTGTCCAGCCTTATGTCTCAACCAGCTGTGGGTGGAGATGTGGTCAATCCCGGTTGCATCACTTGCCCTGAGTGAATTATTTAAGAATTGCTCTCTATTTCACTGTCTTTGTGTTTTGTTTTCGAAATTTATTTTGATAATGGGATTTATCAGATTTTCACTGCTGTGTTTCGGCCGCTGTACACACGCTTGATTCTCTTACGGAGACATATATATCCATGGGTTTTAAGATTCTTCCTAGTCAGGTATATTCCTAGGCGTTGAATATGTGGTGTTGGGTCCATTTCGTTGAGCAAGGAGTAGGTCTTGTCTATTACATATTTGGTTTATGGAAAGTTATCTGTGCTAATTTCAGTCTCTGGTTTTATGCAGCACCCCAAGGCACCTTTCCCCATAAGCAAGCACTAGTTGGTTTTCTAAATTTGAGACCCTGTTCTGTTTTGTAATTCAGTTCATGTGTAGTCCAGTTTACATTCCGTGTATTAGTGATATCTTATGATGTTTCTTTTTCTGTGTGACGTAGTTCACGTAGATTCACCGTACCTGCATCCACTCACTATGCCACTACGGGCCTGATGACACAGATTTCATTCCTGAGTGATATTTCATTGTACGTACGTGCCACAACTTCTTTATCCATTTTTTGCTTTCTGGGATATTTACCTGATACTGTAGACGAGCTTCTTGTGAACACAGCCGTCCCAAATATTGGGGTGGCTGTCTGTTTTTGATTTTAATTTCCGTAAGCTATAGGACCATAAGTGGAAGTGCCATAGGCTGTGTTGCTTTGTTTCTTACGTGTTTCAGGAAACACCATACACTTCTCCATGGTGGCTGCCGGCAATTTACATCCTGCCAATCAGCATAACAAGGCTCCCTGTTCTCCATATCCTGTCCTAGATTTCTGGATTTTACACTTTTTTCAGATGGCCCTTTTGCCCGGGGGGCAGTGAGACTTCATTGTAGTGCAGATTTCCTTTACAGGCTTGCTTGGTTGGCCAAAAAGGGCGTATGCGTTTTTTCCTGAATATATTCAGGAAAAAACGCATACGCCCTTTTTGGCCAAGTGCATCATTGTCGACGTTGTGCCTCTTTTCCTATGATTTCAGGGCAATTCCAGTCTACCCCCTGCAATCGTTTTCCTGAAATTCTGCCCCCCTTACAAGTCCCCTTCGCAGGCTTACTTCAATATATTTTTGGAGGATAGCTGTCATTTATAACTCTGCTGGTTTGTGAATTACAGTGCCCCTGAGCTCCTTTCTTCAACTCGCTTTCTTGTGAGCTGGGCACAAACCCGCAGGATTGCTTCAGGCCCTAATCTGTTTCCAGCAGGGCACACTGAGCCTTTGTTTAATTCCTCTTCTTGGTGGGCAATGAGCGTTACATTTGCCCGTGCAGACACCTACAGCTAGTCTCTCATTGGTTCTCCCTATTCCTGTTCATCTTGCACAGAAATTGCAAGCTGTGCCAAAGAGGAGGTTAAAGGCACTGTCTCTCCAAGCGGGGAGAGTGTTAGTAAAGGATCTGGAAAGGTGAACACGAGGACCAGGATACGAAAACTGAGATGCATTTTAAATCGTTTCCCAATCACACGGTAGACGATACTCTGTGTTTCCCATGCATGTTTTAGCTGGAGGAAGAATGCCTTGAACCTGGAGAGTTGGTACCCATGGAATGGGTACCATGAAGTATGACTTCAAAGGGTCTGCATTTGCTCACCGAAACTAACCAATGCTATCAGCCTGAAGTGTCCAGCCTTATGTCTCAACCAGCTCTGGGTGTAGATGTGGTCAATCCCGGTTGCATCACATGCTCTCAGTGAATTATTTAAGAATTACTCTCTATTTCACTGTTTTTGTTTTCGAAATTTATTTTGATATTGGGATTTATCGGATTTTCACTGCTGCGTTTCGGCCGCTGTACACACGCTTGATTCTCTTACGGAGACATATATATCCATGGGTTTTAAGATTCTTCCTAGTCAGGTATATTCCTAGGCGTTGAATATGTGGTGTTGAGTCCATTTCGTTGAGCAAGGAGTAGGTCTTTTTTATTACATATTTGGCTTATGGAAAGTTATCTGTGCTAATTTCAGTCTCTGGTTTTATGCAACACCCCAAGGCACCTTTCACCATAAGCAAGGACTAGTCGGTTTTCTAAATTTGAGACCCTGTTCTGTTTTGTAATTCAGTTCATGTGTAGTCAAGTTTACATTCCGTGTATTAGTGATATCTTATGATGTTTCTTTTTCTGTGTGACGTAGTTCACGTAGAATCACCATACCTGCATCCACTTACTATGCCGCTACGGGCCTGATGACACAGATTTCATTGCTGAGTGATATTGCATTGCATGTACGTGCCACAACTTCTTTATCCATTTTTTGCTTTCTGGGATATTTACCTGATACTGTAGACGAGCTTCTTGTGAACACAGCCGTCCCAAATATTGGGGTGACTGTCTGTTTTTGATTTTAATTTCCGTAAGCTATAGGACCATAAGTGGAAGTGCCATAGGCTGTGTTGCTTTGTTTCTTACGTGTTTCAGGAAACACCATACACTTCTCCAGGGTGGCTGCTGGCAATTTACATCCTGCCAATCAGCATAACAAGGCTCCCTGTTCTCCATATCCTGTCCTACCTTTCTGGAATTTACACTTTTTTCAGATGGCCCTTTTGCCCGTGGGGCAGTGAGACTTCATTGTAGTGCAGATTTCCTTTACAGGCTTGCTTGGTCGGACAAAAAGGGCGTATGCGTTTTTTCCTGAATATATTCAGGAAAAAACGCATACGCCCTTTTTGGCCAAGTGCATCATTGTCGACGTTGTGCCTCTTTTCCTATGCTTTCAGGGCAATTCCAGTCTAACCCCTGCAATCGTTTTCCTGAAATTCTGCCCCGCTTTCAAGTCCCCTTCGCAGGCTTACTTCTATATATTTTTGGAGGATAGCTGTCATTTATAACTCTGCAGGTTTGTGAATTACATTGCCTCTGAGCTCCTTTCTTCAACTCGCTTTCTTGTGAGCTGGGCACAAAACCGCAGGATTGCTTCAGGCACTAATCTGTTTTCAGCAGGGCACGCTGAGCCTTTGGTTAATTCCTCTTCCTGGTGGGAAATGAGCATTACATTTGCCCGTGCAGACACCTACAGCTAGTCTCTCATTGGTTCTCCCTATTCCTGTTCATCTGGCACAGAAATTGCAAGCTGTGCCAAAGAGGAGGTTAAAGGCACTGATTCTCCAAGCGGGGAGAGTGTTAGTAAAGCATCTGGAATGGTGAACCCGAGGACCAGGATACGAAAACTGAGATGCATTTTAAATCGTTTCCCAATCACACGGTGGACGATACTCTGGGTTTCCCATGCATGTTTTAGCTGGAGGAAGAATCCCTTGAACCTGGAGAGTTGGGAGCCATGGAATAGGTACCATGCAGTATGACATCATAGGGTCTGCATTTGCTCACCGAAACTCACCAATGCTATCAGCCTGAAGTGTCCAGCCTTATGTCTCAACCAGCTCTGGGTGTAGATGTGGTCAATCCCGGTTGCATCACATGCCCTGAGTGAATTAGTTAAGAATTGCTCTCTATTTCACTGTCTTTGTGTTTTGTTTTCGCAATTTATTTTGATAATGGGATTTTCGGAGTTTCACTGCTGCGTTTCGGCCGCTGTACACATGCTTGATTCTCTTACGGAGACATATATATCCATGGGTTTTAAGATTCTTCGTAGTCAGGTATATTCCTAGGCGTTGAATATGTGGTGTTGAGTCCATTTCGTTGAGCAAGGAGTAGGTCTTGTCTATTACATATTTGGCTTATGGAATGTTATCTGTGCTAATTTCAGTCTCTGGTTTTATGCAGCTCCCCAAGGCACCTTTCCCCATAAGCAAGCACTAGTTGGTTTTCTAAATTTGACACCCTGTTCTGTTTTGTAATTCAGTTCATGTGTAGTCAAGTTTACATTCCGTGTATTAGTGATATCTTATGATGTTTCTTTTTCTGTGTGACGTAGTTCACGTAGAATCACCGTGCCTGCATCCACTCACTATGCCGCTACTGGCCTGATGACACAGATTTCATTGCTGAGTGATATTGCATTGCACGTACGTGCCACAACTTCTTTATCCATTTTATGCTTTCTGGGATATTTACCTGGTACTGTAGACGAGCTTCTTGGAAACACAGCCGTCCCAAACTTTGGAGTCGCTCTCTGTTTTTGATTTTAATTTCCCTAAGGAATAGGACCATAAGTGCAATTGCCATAGGCTGTGTTGCTTTATTTCTTACGTGTTTCAGGAAACACCATACACTTCTCCAGGGTGGCTGTTGGCAATTTACATCCTGCCAATCAGCATAACAAGGCTCCCTGTTCTCCATATCCTGTCCTACCTTTCTGGATTTTACACTTTTTTCAGATGGCCCTCTTGCCCGGGGGGCAGTGAGACTTCATTGTAGTGCAGATTTCCTTTACAGGCTTGCTTGGTTGGTCAAAAAGTGCGTATGCGTTTTTTCCTGAATATATTCAGGAAAAAACGCATACGCCCTTTTTGGCCAAGTGCATCATTGTCGACGTTGTGCCTCTTTTCCTATGCTTTCAGGGCAATTCCAGTCTACCCCCTGCAATCTTTTTCCTGAAATTCAGCCCTGCTTTCAAGTCCCCTTCGCAGGCTTACTTCAATATATTTTTGGAGGATAGCTGTCATTTATAACTCTGCAGGTTTGTGAATTACAGTGCCCCTGAGCTCCTTTCTTCAACTCGCTTTCTTGTGAGCTGGGCACAAAACCGCAGGATTGCTTCAGGCCCTAATCTGTTTCCAGCAGGGCACACTGAGCCTTTGTTTACTTCCTCTTCCTGGTGGGCAATGAGCGTTACATTTGCCCGTGCAGACACCTACAGCTAGTCTCTCATTGGTTCTCCCTATTCCTGTTCATCTTGCACAGAAATTGCAAGCTGTGCCAAAGAGGAGGTTAAAGGCACTGACTCTCTAAGCGGGGAGAGTGTTAGTAAAGCATCTGGAATGGTGAACCCGAGGACCAGGATACGAAAACTGAGATGCATTTTAAATCGTTTCCCAATCACACGGTGGACGATACTGTGGGTTTCCCATGCATGTTTTAGCTGGAGGAAGAATCCCTTGAACCTGGAGAGTTGGGACCCATGGAATGGGTACCATGCAGTATGACTTCAAAGGGTCTGCATTTGCTCACCGAAACTCACCAATGCTATCAGCCTGAAGTGTCCAGCCTTATGTCTCAACCAGCTCTGGGTGTAGATGTGGTCAATCCCGGTTGCATCACATGCCCTGAGTGAATTATTTAAGAATTGCTCTCTATTTCACTGTCTTTGTGTTTTGTTTTCGAAATTTATTTTGGTAATGGGATTTATCGGATTTTCACTGCTGCGTTTCGGCCGCTGTACACACGCTTGATTCTCTTACGGAGACATATATATCCATGGGTTTTAAGATTCTTCGTAGTCAGGTATATTCCTAGGCGTTGAATATGTGGTGTTGAGTCCATTTCGTTGAGCAAGGAGTAGGTCTTGTCTATTACATATTTGGCTTATGGAATGTTATCTGTGCTAATTTCAGTCTCTGGTTTTATGCAGCTCCCCAAGGCACCTTTCCCCATAAGCAAGCACTAGTTGGTTTTCTAAATTTGAGACCCTGTTCTGTTTTGTAATTCAGTTCATGTGTAGTCAAGTTTACATTCCGTGCATTAGTGATATCTTATGATGTTTCTTTTTCTGTGTGACGTAGTTCACGTAGAATCACCGTACCTGCATCCACTCACTATGCCGCTACGGGCCTGATGACACAGATTTCATTGCTGAGTGATACTGCATTGCACGTACGTGCCACAACTTCTTTATCCATTTTTTGCTTTCTGGGATATTTACCTGGTACTGTAGACGAGCTTCTTGGGAACACAGCCATCCCAATCTTTGGGGTGGCTCTCTGTTTTTGATTTTAATTTCCCTAAGGAATAGGACCATAAGTGCAATTGCCATAGGCTGTGTTGCTTTATTTCTTACGTGTTTCAGGAAACACCATACACTTCTCCAGGGTGGCTGTTGGCAATTTACATCCTGCCAATCAGCATAACAAGGCTCCCTGTTCTCCATATCCTGTCCTACCTTTCTGGATTTTACACTTTTTTCAGATGGCCCTTTTGCCCGTGGGGCAGTGAGACTTCATTGTAGTGCAGATTTCCTTTACAGGCTTGCTTGGTTGGCCAAAAAGGGCGTATGCGTTTTTTCCTGAATATATTCAGGAAAAAACGCATACGCCCTTTTTGGCCAAGTGCATCATTGTCGACGTTGTGCCTCTTTTCCTATGCTTTCAGGGCAGTTCCAGTCTACCCCCTGCAATCGTTTTCCTGAAATTCTGCCCCGCTTTCAAGTCCCCTTCGCAGGCTTACTTCAATATATTTTTGGAGGACAGCTGTCATTTATAACTCTGCAGGTTTGTGAATTACAGTGCCCCTGAGCTCCTTTCTTCAACTCGCTTTCTTGTGAGCTGGGCACAAAACCGCAGGATTGTTTCAGGCCCTAATCTGTTTCCGGCAGGGCATGCTGAGCCTTTCGTTAATTCCTCTTCCTGGTGGGAAATGAGCGTTACATTTGCCCGTGCAGACACCTACAGCTAGTCTCTCATTGGTTCTCCCTATTCCTGTTCATCTTGCACAGAAATTGCAAGCTGTGCCAAACAGGAGGTTAAAGGCACTGACTCTCCAAGCAGGGAGAGTGTTAGTAAAGCATCTGGAATGGTGAACCCGAGGACCAGGATACGAAAACTGAGATGCATTGTAAATCGTTTCCCCATCACACGGTGGACCATACTGTGGGTTTCCCTTGCATGTTTTAGCTGGAGGAAGAATCCCTTGAACCTGAATAGTTGGGACCCATGGAATAGGTACCATGCAGTATGACTTCAAAGGGTCTGCATTTGCTCACCGAAACTCACCAATGCTATCAGCCTGAAGTGTCAAGCCTTATGTGTCAACCAGCTCTGGGTGTAGATGTGGTCAATCCCGGTTGCATCACATTCCCTGAGTGAATTATTTAAGAATAGCTCTCTATTTCACTGTCTTTGTGTTTTGTTTCGAAATTTATTTTGATAATGGGATTTATCGGATTTTCACTGCTGCGTTTCGGCCGCTGTACACACGCTTGATTCTCTTACAGAGACATATATATCCATGGGTTTTAAGATTCTTCCTAGTCAGGTATATTCCTAGGCGTTGAATATGTGGTGTTGAGGCCATTTCGTTGAGCAAGGAGTAGGTCTTGTCTATTACATATTTGGCTTATGGAATGTTATCTGTGCTAATTTCAGTGTCTGGTTTTATGCAGCACCCCAAGGCAACTTTCCCCATAAGCAAGCACTAGTTGGTTTTCTAAATTTGAGACCCTGTTCTGTTTTGTAATTCAGTTCATGTGTAGTCAAGTTTACATTCCGTGTATTAGTGATATCTTATGATGTTTCTTTTTCTGTGTGACGTATTTCACGTAGAATCACCGTATCTGCATCCTCTCACTATGCCGCTACGGCCCTGATGACACAGATTTCATTGCTGAGTGATACTGCATTGCACGTACGTGCCACAACTTCTTTATCCATTTTTTGCCTTCTGGGATATTTACCTGATATTGTAGACGAGCTTCTTGTGAACACAGCCGTCCCAAATATTGGGGTGGCTGTCTGTTTTTGATTTTAATTTCCCTAAGGAATAGGACCATAAGTGCAATTGCCATAGGCTGTGTTGCTTTATTTCTTACGTGTTTCAGGAAGCACCATACACTTCTCCAGGGTGGCTGTTGGCAATTTACATCCTGCCAATCAGCATAACAAGGCTCCCTGTTCTCCATATCCTGTCCTACCTTTCTGGATTTTACACTTTTTTCAGATGGCCCTTTTGCCGGGGGGCAGTGAGACTTCATTGTAGTGCAGATTTCCTTTACAGGCTTGCTTGGTTGGCCAAAAAGGGCGTATGCGTTTTTTCCTGAATATATTCAGGAAAAAACGCATACGCCCTTTTTGGCCAAGTGCATCATTGTCGACGTTCTGCCTCTTTTCCTATGCTTTCAGGGCAATTCCAGTATACCCCCTGCAATCGTTTTCCAGAAATTCTGCCCCCCTTTCAAGTCCCCTTCGCAGGCTTACTTCAATATATTTTTGGAGGATAGCTGTCATTTATAACTCTGCAGGTTTGTGAATTACAGTGCCCCTGAGCTCCTTTCTTCAACTCGCTTTCTTGTGAGCTGGGCACAAAACCGCAGGATTGCTTCAGGCTCTAATCTGTTCCGGCAGGGCACACTGAGCCTTTGGTTAATTCCTCTTCCTGGTGGGAAATGAGCGTTACATTTGCCCGTGCAGACACCTATAGCTAGTCTCTCATTGGTTCTCCCTATTCCTGTTCATCTTGCACAGAAATTGCAAGCTGTGCGAAACAGGAGGTTAAAGGCACTGACTCTCCAAGCGGGGAGAGTGTTAGTAAAGCATCTGGAATGGTGAACCGAGGACCAGGATACGAAAACTGAGATGCATTTTAAATCGTTTCCCAATCACACGGAGGACCATACTGTGGGTTTCCCATGCATGTTTTAGCTGGAGGAAGAATCCCTTGAACCTGAAGAGTTGGGACCCATGGAATAGGTACCATGCAGTATGACTTCAAAGGGTCTGCATTTGCTCACCGAAACTCACTAATGCTATCAGCCTGAAGTGTCCAGCCTTATGTCTCAACTAGCTCTGGGTGTAGATGTGGTAAATCCCGGTTGCATCACATGCCCTGAGTGAATTATTTAAGAATTGCTCTCTATTTCACTGTCTTTGTGTTTTGTTTTCGAAATTTATTTTGATAATGGGATTTATCGGATTTTCACTGCTGCGTTTCGGCCGCTGTACACACGCTTGATTCTCTTACGGAGACATATATATCCATGGGTTTTTAGATTCTTCGTAGTCAGGTATATTCCTAGGCGTTGAATATGTGGTGTTGGTTCCATTTCGTTGAGCAAGGAGTAGGTCTTGTCTATTACATATTTGGCTTATGGAAAGTTATCTGTGCTAATTTCAGTCTCTGGTTTTATGCAGCCCCCCAAGGCACCTTTCCCCATAAGCAAGCACTAGTTGGTTTTCTAAATTTGAGACCCTGTTCTGTTTTGTAATTCAGTTCATGTGTAGTCAAGTTTACATTCCGTGCATTAGTGATAACTTATGATGTTTCTTTTTCTGTGTGACGTAGTTCACGTAGAATCACCGTACCTGCATCCACTCACTATGCCGCTACGGGCCTGATGACACAGATTTCATTGCTGAGTGATATTGCATTGTACGTACGTGCCACAACTTCTTTATCCATTTTTTGCTTTCTGGGATATTTACCTGATACTGTAGACGAGCTTCTTGTGAACACAGCCGTCCCAAATATTGGGGTGGCTGTCTGTTTTTGATTTTAATTTCCGTAAGCTATAGGACCATAAGTGGAAGTGCCATAGGCTGTGTTGCTTTGTTTCTTTCGTGTTTCAGGAAACACCATACACTTCTCCAGGGTGGCTGCTGGCAATTTACATCCTGCCAATCAGCATAACAAGGCTCCCTGTTCTCCATATCCTGTCCTACCTTTCTGGATTTTACACTTTTTTCAGATGGCCCTTTTGCCCGGGGGGCAGTGAGACTTCATTGTAGTGCAGATTTCCTTTACAGGCTTGCTTGGTTGGCCAAAAAGGGCGTATGCGTTTTTTCCTGAATATATTCAGGAAAAAACGCATACGCCCTTTTTGGCCAAGTGCATCATTGTCGACGTTCTGCCTCTTTTCCTATGCTTTCAGGGCAATTCCAGTCTACCCCCTGCAATCGTTTTCCTGAAATTCTGCCCCACTTTCAAGTCCCCTTCGCAGGTTTACTGCAATATATTTTTGGAGGATAGCTGTCATTTATAACTCTGCAGGTTTGTGAATTACAGTGCCCCTGAGCTCCTTTCTTCAACTCGCTTTCCTGTGAGCTGGGCACAAAACCGCAGGATTGCTTCAGGCCCTAATCTGTTTTCAGCAGGGCACGCTGAGCCTTTGTTTAATTCCTCTTCCTGGTGGGCAATGAGCGTTACATTTGCCCGTGCAGACACCTACAGCTAGTCTCTCATTGGTTCTCCCTATTCCTGTTCATCTTGCACAGAAATTGCAAGCTGTGCCAAAGAGGAGGTTAAAGGCCGTGACTCTCCAAGCGGGGAGAGTGTTAGTAAATCATCTTGAACGGTGAACCCGAGGACCAGGATACGAAAACTGAGATGCATTTTAAATCGTTTCCCAAACACACGGTGGACCATACTGTGGGTTTCCCATGCATGTTTTAGCTGGAGGAAGAATCCCTTGAACCTGAAGAGTTGGGACCCATGGAATAGGTACCATGCAGTATGACTTCAAAGGGTCTGCATTTGCTCACCGAAACTCACCAATGCTATCAGCCTGAAGTGTCCAGCCTTATGTCTCAACCAGCTCTGGGTGTAGATGTGGTCAATCCCGGTTGCATCACATGCCCTGAGTGAATTATTTAAGAATTGCTCTCTATTTCACTGTCTTTGTGTTTTGTTTTCGAAATTAATTTTGATAATGGGATTTATCGGATTTTCACTGCTGCGTTTCGGCCGCTGTACACATGCTTGATTCTCTTACGGAGACATATATATCCATGGGTTTTAAGATTCTTCCTAGTCAGGTATATTCCTAGGCGTTGAATATGTGGTGTTGAGTCCATTTCGTTGAGCAAGGAGTAGGTCTTGTCTATTACATATTTGGCTTTTGAAATGTTATCTGTGCTAATTTCAGTCTCTGGTTTTATGCAGCACCCCAAGGCACCTTTCCCCATAAGCAAGCACTAGTTGGTTTTCTAAATTTGAGACCCTGTTCTGTTTTGTAATTCAGTTCATGTGTAGTCAAGTTTACATTCCGTGTATTAGTGATATCTTATGATGTTTCTTTTTCTGTGTGACGTAGTTCACGTAGAATCACCGTACCTGCATCCACTCACTATGCCGCTACGGGCCTGATGACACAGATTTCATTGCTGAGTGATATTGCATTGTACGTACGTGCCACAACTTCTTTATCCAATCTTTGCTTTCTGGGATATTTACCTGATACTGTAGACGAGCTTCTTGTGAACACAGCCGTCCCAAATATTGGGGTGGCTGTCTGTTTTTGATTTTAATTTCCGTAAGCTATAGGACCATAAGTGGAAGTGCCATAGGCTGTGTTGCTTTGTTTGTTACGTGTTTCAGGAAACACCATACACTTCTCCATGGTGGCTGCTGGCAATTTACATGCTGCCAATCAGCATAACAAGGCTCCCTGTTCTCCATATCCTGTCGTACATTTCTGGATTTTACACTTTTTTCAGATGGCCCTTTTGCCCGGAGGGGTGGGGGCAGTGAGACTTCATTGTAGTGCAGATTTCCATTACAGGCTTGCTTGGTTGGCCAAAAAGTGCGTATGCGTTTTTTCCTGAATATATTCAGGAAAAAACGCATACGCCCTTTTTGGCCAAGTGCATCATTGTCGACGTTGTGCCTCTTTTCCTATGCTTTCAGGGCAATTCCAGTCTACCCCCTGCAATCTTTTTCCTGAAATTCAGCCCTGCTTTCAAGTCCCCTTCGCAGGCTTACTTCAATATATTTTTGGAGGATAGCTGTCATTTATAACTCTGCAGGTTTGTGAATTACAGTGCCCCTGAGCTCCTTTCTTCAACTCGCTTTCTTGTGAGCTGGGCACAAAACCGCAGGATTGCTTCAGGCCCTAATCTGTTTCCAGCAGGGCACACTGAGCCTTTGTTTACTTCCTCTTCCTGGTGGGCAATGAGCGTTACATTTGCCCGTGCAGACACCTACAGCTAGTCTCTCATTGGTTCTCCCTATTCCTGTTCATCTTGCACAGAAATTGCAAGCTGTGCCAAAGAGGAGGTTAAAGGCACTGACTCTCTAAGCGGGGAGAGTGTTAGTAAAGCATCTGGAATGGTGAACCCGAGGACCAGGATACGAAAACTGAGATGCATTTTAAATCGTTTCCCAATCACACGGTGGACGATACTGTGGGTTTCCCATGCATGTTTTAGCTGGAGGAAGAATCCCTTGAACCTGGAGAGTTGGGACCCATGGAATGGGTACCATGCAGTATGACTTCAAAGGGTCTGCATTTGCTCACCGAAACTCACCAATGCTATCAGCCTGAAGTGTCCAGCCTTATGTCTCAACCAGCTCTGGGTGTAGATGTGGTCAATCCCGGTTGCATCACATGCCCTGAGTGAATTATTTAAGAAT
Source organism: Phocoena phocoena (assembly GCF_963924675.1). Classification (NCBI taxonomy): domain Eukaryota; kingdom Metazoa; phylum Chordata; class Mammalia; order Artiodactyla; family Phocoenidae; genus Phocoena; species Phocoena phocoena. The sequence goes on from NW_027077452.1 coordinate 628,896, forward strand.
TGCTCTCTATTTCACTGTCTTTGTGTTTTGTTTTCGAAATTTATTTTGGTAATGGGATTTATCGGATTTTCACTGCTGCGTTTCGGCCGCTGTACACACGCTTGATTCTCTTACGGAGACATATATATCCATGGGTTTTAAGATTCTTCGTAGTCAGGTATATTCCTAGGCGTTGAATATGTGGTGTTGAGTCCATTTCGTTGAGCAAGGAGTAGGTCTTGTCTATTACATATTTGGCTTATGGAATGTTATCTGTGCTAATTTCAGTCTCTGGTTTTATGCAGCTCCCCAAGGCACCTTTCCCCATAAGCAAGCACTAGTTGGTTTTCTAAATTTGAGACCCTGTTCTGTTTTGTAATTCAGTTCATGTGTAGTCAAGTTTACATTCCGTGCATTAGTGATATCTTATGATGTTTCTTTTTCTGTGTGACGTAGTTCACGTAGAATCACCGTACCTGCATCCACTCACTATGCCGCTACGGGCCTGATGACACAGATTTCATTGCTGAGTGATACTGCATTGCACGTACGTGCCACAACTTCTTTATCCATTTTTTGCTTTCTGGGATATTTACCTGGTACTGTAGACGAGCTTCTTGGGAACACAGCCATCCCAATCTTTGGGGTGGCTCTCTGTTTTTGATTTTAATTTCCCTAAGGAATAGGACCATAAGTGCAATTGCCATAGGCTGTGTTGCTTTATTTCTTACGTGTTTCAGGAAACACCATACACTTCTCCAGGGTGGCTGTTGGCAATTTACATCCTGCCAATCAGCATAACAAGGCTCCCTGTTCTCCATATCCTGTCCTACCTTTCTGGATTTTACACTTTTTTCAGATGGCCCTTTTGCCCGTGGGGCAGTGAGACTTCATTGTAGTGCAGATTTCCTTTACAGGCTTGCTTGGTTGGCCAAAAAGGGCGTATGCGTTTTTTCCTGAATATATTCAGGAAAAAACGCATACGCCCTTTTTGGCCAAGTGCATCATTGTCGACGTTGTGCCTCTTTTCCTATGCTTTCAGGGCAGTTCCAGTCTACCCCCTGCAATCGTTTTCCTGAAATTCTGCCCCGCTTTCAAGTCCCCTTCGCAGGCTTACTTCAATATATTTTTGGAGGACAGCTGTCATTTATAACTCTGCAGGTTTGTGAATTACAGTGCCCCTGAGCTCCTTTTTTCAACTCGCTTTCTTGTGAGCTGGGCACAAAACCGCAGGATTGTTTCAGGCCCTAATCTGTTTCCGGCAGGGCATGCTGAGCCTTTCGTTAATTCCTCTTCCTGGTGGGCAATGAGCGTTACATTTGCCCGTGCAGACACCTACAGCTAGTCTCTCATTGGTTCTCCCTATTCCTGTTCATCTTGCACAGAAATTGCAAGCTGTGCCAAACAGGAGGTTAAAGGCACTGACTCTCCAAGCAGGGAGAGTGTTAGTAAAGCATCTGGAATGGTGAACCCGAGGACCAGGATACGAAAACTGAGATGCATTGTAAATCGTTTCCCAATCACACGGTGGACCATACTGTGGGTTTCCCTTGCATGTTTTAGCTGGAGGAAGAATCCCTTGAACCTGAATAGTTGGGACCCATGGAATAGGTACCATGCAGTATGACTTCAAAGGGTCTGCATTTGCTCACCGAAACTCACCAATGCTATCAGCCTGAAGTGTCAAGCCTTATGTGTCAACCAGCTCTGGGTGTAGATGTGGTCAATCCCGGTTGCATCACATTCCCTGAGTGAATTATTTAAGAATAGCTCTCTATTTCACTGTCTTTGTGTTTTGTTTCGAAATTTATTTTGATAATGGGATTTATCGGATTTTCACTGCTGCGTTTCGGCCGCTGTACACACGCTTGATTCTCTTACAGAGACATATATATCCATGGGTTTTAAGATTCTTCCTAGTCAGGTATATTCCTAGGCGTTGAATATGTGGTGTTGAGGCCATTTCGTTGAGCAAGGAGTAGGTCTTGTCTATTACATATTTGGCTTATGGAATGTTATCTGTGCTAATTTCAGTGTCTGGTTTTATGCAGCACCCCAAGGCAACTTTCCCCATAAGCAAGCACTATTTGGTTTTCTAAATTTGAGACCCTGTTCTGTTTTGTAATTCAGTTCATGTGTAGTCAAGTTTACATTCCGTGTATTAGTGATATCTTATGATGTTTCTTTTTCTGTGTGACGTATTTCACGTAGAATCACCGTATCTGCATCCTCTCACTATGCCGCTACGGCCCTGATGACACAGATTTCATTGCTGAGTGATACTGCATTGCACGTACGTGCCACAACTTCTTTATCCATTTTTTGCCTTCTGGGATATTTACCTGATATTGTAGACGAGCTTCTTGTGAACACAGCCGTCCCAAATATTGGGGTGGCTGTCTGTTTTTGATTTTAATTTCCCTAAGGAATAGGACCATAAGTGCAATTGCCATAGGCTGTGTTGCTTTATTTCTTACGTGTTTCAGGAAGCACCATACACTTCTCCAGGGTGGCTGTTGGCAATTTACATCCTGCCAATCAGCATAACAAGGCTCCCTGTTCTCCATATCCTGTCCTACCTTTCTGGATTTTACACTTTTTTCAGATGGCCCTTTTGCCGGGGGGCAGTGAGACTTCATTGTAGTGCAGATTTCCTTTACAGGCTTGCTTGGTTGGCCAAAAAGGGCGTATGCGTTTTTTCCTGAATATATTCAGGAAAAAACGCATACGCCCTTTTTGGCCAAGTGCATCATTGTCGACGTTCTGCCTCTTTTCCTATGCTTTCAGGGCAATTCCAGTATACCCCCTGCAATCGTTTTCCAGAAATTCTGCCCCCCTTTCAAGTCCCCTTCGCAGGCTTACTTCAATATATTTTTGGAGGATAGCTGTCATTTATAACTCTGCAGGTTTGTGAATTACAGTGCCCCTGAGCTCCTTTCTTCAACTCGCTTTCTTGTGAGCTGGGCACAAAACCGCAGGATTGCTTCAGGCTCTAATCTGTTCCGGCAGGGCACACTGAGCCTTTGGTTAATTCCTCTTCCTGGTGGGAAATGAGCGTTACATTTGCCCGTGCAGACACCTATAGCTAGTCTCTCATTGGTTCTCCCTATTCCTGTTCATCTTGCACAGAAATTGCAAGCTGTGCGAAACAGGAGGTTAAAGGCACTGACTCTCCAAGCGGGGAGAGTGTTAGTAAAGCATCTGGAATGGTGAACCGAGGACCAGGATACGAAAACTGAGATGCATTTTAAATCGTTTCCCAATCACACGGAGGACCATACTGTGGGTTTCCCATGCATGTTTTAGCTGGAGGAAGAATCCCTTGAACCTGAAGAGTTGGGACCCATGGAATAGGTACCATGCAGTATGACTTCAAAGGGTCTGCATTTGCTCACCGAAACTCACTAATGCTATCAGCCTGAAGTGTCCAGCCTTATGTCTCAACTAGCTCTGGGTGTAGATGTGGTAAATCCCGGTTGCATCACATGCCCTGAGTGAATTATTTAAGAATTGCTCTCTATTTCACTGTCTTTGTGTTTTGTTTTCGAAATTTATTTTGATAATGGGATTTATCGGATTTTCACTGCTGCGTTTCGGCCGCTGTACACATGCTTGATTCTCTTACGGAGACATATATATCCATGGGTTTTTAGATTCTTCGTAGTCAGGTATATTCCTAGGCGTTGAATATGTGGTGTTGGTTCCATTTCGTTGAGCAAGGAGTAGGTCTTGTCTATTACATATTTGGCTTATGGAAAGTTATCTGTGCTAATTTCAGTCTCTGGTTTTATGCAGCCCCCCAAGGCACCTTTCCCCATAAGCAAGCACTAGTTGGTTTTCTAAATTTGAGACCCTGTTCTGTTTTGTAATTCAGTTCATGTGTAGTCAAGTTTACATTCCGTGCATTAGTGATAACTTATGATGTTTCTTTTTCTGTGTGACGTAGTTCACGTAGAATCACCGTACCTGCATCCACTCACTATGCCGCTACGGGCCTGATGACACAGATTTCATTGCTGAGTGATATTGCATTGTACGTACGTGCCACAACTTCTTTATCCATTTTTTGCTTTCTGGGATATTTACCTGATACTGTAGACGAGCTTCTTGTGAACACAGCCGTCCCAAATATTGGGGTGGCTGTCTGTTTTTGATTTTAATTTCCGTAAGCTATAGGACCATAAGTGGAAGTGCCATAGGCTGTGTTGCTTTGTTTCTTTCGTGTTTCAGGAAACACCATACACTTCTCCAGGGTGGCTGCTGGCAATTTACATCCTGCCAATCAGCATAACAAGGCTCCCTGTTCTCCATATCCTGTCCTACCTTTCTGGATTTTACACTTTTTTCAGATGGCCCTTTTGCCCGGGGGGCAGTGAGACTTCATTGTAGTGCAGATTTCCTTTACAGGCTTGCTTGGTTGGCCAAAAAGGGCGTATGCGTTTTTTCCTGAATATATTCAGGAAAAAACGCATACGCCCTTTTTGGCCAAGTGCATCATTGTCGACGTTCTGCCTCTTTTCCTATGCTTTCAGGGCAATTCCAGTCTACCCCCTGCAATCGTTTTCCTGAAATTCTGCCCCACTTTCAAGTCCCCTTCGCAGGTTTACTGCAATATATTTTTGGAGGATAGCTGTCATTTATAACTCTGCAGGTTTGTGAATTACAGTGCCCCTGAGCTCCTTTCTTCAACTCGCTTTCCTGTGAGCTGGGCACAAAACCGCAGGATTGCTTCAGGCCCTAATCTGTTTTCAGCAGGGCACGCTGAGCCTTTGTTTAATTCCTCTTCCTGGTGGGCAATGAGCGTTACATTTGCCCGTGCAGACACCTACAGCTAGTCTCTCATTGGTTCTCCCTATTCCTGTTCATCTTGCACAGAAATTGCAAGCTGTGCCAAAGAGGAGGTTAAAGGCCGTGACTCTCCAAGCGGGGAGAGTGTTAGTAAATCATCTTGAACGGTGAACCCGAGGACCAGGATACGAAAACTGAGATGCATTTTAAATCGTTTCCCAAACACACGGTGGACCATACTGTGGGTTTCCCATGCATGTTTTAGCTGGAGGAAGAATCCCTTGAACCTGAAGAGTTGGGACCCATGGAATAGGTACCATGCAGTATGACTTCAAAGGGTCTGCATTTGCTCACCGAAACTCACCAATGCTATCAGCCTGAAGTGTCCAGCCTTATGTCTCAACCAGCTCTGGGTGTAGATGTGGTCAATCCCGGTTGCATCACATGCCCTGAGTGAATTATTTAAGAATTGCTCTCTATTTCACTGTCTTTGTGTTTTGTTTTCGAAATTAATTTTGATAATGGGATTTATCGGATTTTCACTGCTGCGTTTCGGCCGCTGTACACATGCTTGATTCTCTTACGGAGACATATATATCCATGGGTTTTAAGATTCTTCCTAGTCAGGTATATTCCTAGGCGTTGAATATGTGGTGTTGAGTCCATTTCGTTGAGCAAGGAGTAGGTCTTGTCTATTACATATTTGGCTTTTGAAATGTTATCTGTGCTAATTTCAGTCTCTGGTTTTATGCAGCACCCCAAGGCACCTTTCCCCATAAGCAAGCACTAGTTGGTTTTCTAAATTTGAGACCCTGTTCTGTTTTGTAATTCAGTTCATGTGTAGTCAAGTTTACATTCCGTGTATTAGTGATATCTTATGATGTTTCTTTTTCTGTGTGACGTAGTTCACGTAGAATCACCGTACCTGCATCCACTCACTATGCCGCTACGGGCCTGATGACACAGATTTCATTGCTGAGTGATATTGCATTGTACGTACGTGCCACAACTTCTTTATCCAATCTTTGCTTTCTGGGATATTTACCTGATACTGTAGACGAGCTTCTTGTGAACACAGCCGTCCCAAATATTGGGGTGGCTGTCTGTTTTTGATTTTAATTTCCGTAAGCTATAGGACCATAAGTGGAAGTGCCATAGGCTGTGTTGCTTTGTTTGTTACGTGTTTCAGGAAACACCATACACTTCTCCATGGTGGCTGCTGGCAATTTACATGCTGCCAATCAGCATAACAAGGCTCCCTGTTCTCCATATCCTGTCGTACATTTCTGGATTTTACACTTTTTTCAGATGGCCCTTTTGCCCGGAGGGGTGGGGGCAGTGAGACTTCATTGTAGTGCAGATTTCCATTACAGGCTCGCTTGGTTGGCCAAAAAGGGCGTATGCGTTTTTTCCTGAATATATTCAGGAAAAAACGCATACGCCCTTTTTGGCCAAGTGGATCATTGTCGACGTTCTGCCTCTTTTCCTATGCTTTCAGGGCAATTCCAGTCTACCCCCTGCAATCGTTTTCCTGAAATTCTGCCCCGCTTTCAAGTCCCCTTCGCAGTCTAACTTAAATATATTTTTGGAGGATAGCTGTCATTTATAACTCTGCAGGTTTGTGAATTACAGTGCCCCTGAGCTCCTTTCTTCAACTCGCTTTCTTGTGAGCTGGGCACAAAACCGCAGGATTGCTTCAGGCCCTAATCTGTTTCCGGCAGGGCACACTGAGCCTTTGGTTAATTCCTCTTCCTGGTGGGAAATGAGCGTTACATTTGCCCGTGCAGACACCTATAGCTAGTCTCTCATTGTTTCTCCCTATTCCTGTTCATCTTGCACAGAAATTGCAAGCTGTGCCAAAGAGGAGGTTAAAGGCACTGACTCTCCAAGCAGGGAGAGTGTTAGTAAAGCATCTGGAATGGTGAACCCGAGGACCAGGATACGAAAACTGAGATGCATTTTAAATCGTTTCCCAATCACACGGTGGACCATACTGTGGGTTTCCCATGCATGTTTTAGCTGGAGGAAGAATCCCTTGAACCTGAAGAGTTGGGACCCATGGAATAGGTACCATGCAGTATGACTTGAAAGGGTCTGCATTTGCTCACCGAAACTCACCAATGCTATCAGCCTGTAGTGTCCAGCCTTATGTCTCAACCAGCTCTGGGTGTAGATGTGGTCAATCCCGGTTGCATCACATGCCCTGAGTGAATTATTTAAGAATCGCTCTCTATTTCACTGTTTTTGTGTTTTGTTTTCGAAATTTATTTTGATAATGGGATTTATCGGATTTTCACTGCTGCGTATCGGCCGCTGTACACACGCTTGATTCTCTTACGGAGACATATATAACCATGGGTTTTAAGATTCTTCCTAGTCAGGTATATTCCTAGGCGTTGAATATGTGGTGTTGAGTCCATTTCGTTGAGCAAGGAGTAGGTCTTTTCTATTACATATTTGTCTTATGAAATGTTATCTGTACTAATTTCAGTCTCTGGTTTTATGCAGCACCCCAAGGCACATTTCCCCATAAGCAAGCACTAGTTGGTTTTCTAAATTTGAGACCCTGTTCGGTTTTGTAATTCAGTTCATGTGTAGTCAAGTTTACATTCCGTGTATTAGTGATATCTTATGATGTTTCTTTTTCTGTGTGACGGAGTTCACGTAGAATCACCGTACCTGCATCCACTCACTATGCCGCTATGGGCCTGATGACACAGATTTCATTGCTGAGTGATATTGCATTGTACGTACGTGCCAAAACTTCTTTATCCATTTTTTGCTTTCTGGGATATGTACCTGATACTGTAGACGAGCTTCTTGTGAACACAGCCGTGCCAAATATTGGGGTGGCTGTCTGTTTTTGATTTTAATTTCCGTAAGCTATAGGACCATAAGTGGAATTGCCATAGGCTGTGTTGCTTTGTTTCTTACGTGTTACAGGAAATACCATACACTTCTCCAGGGTGGCTGCCAGCAATTTACATCCTGCCAATCAGCATAACAAGGCTCCCAGTTCTCCATATCCTGTCCTACATTTCTGGATTGTACACTTTTTTCAGATGGCCCTTTTGCCCGGGGGGCAGTGAGACTTCATTGTAGTGCAGATTTCCTTTACAGGCTTGCTTGGTTGGCCAAAAAGTGCGCATGCGTTTTTTCCTGAATATATTCAGGAAAAAACGCATACGCACTTTTTGGCCAACTGCATCATTGTCGACGTTGTGCCTCTTTTCCTATGCTTTCAGGGCAATTCGAGTCTACCCCCTGCAATCGTTTTCCTGAAATTCTGCCCCGCTTTCAAGTCCCCTTCGCAGGCTTACTTCAATATATTTTTGGAGGATAGCTGTCATTTATAACTCTGCAGGTTTGTGAATTACAGTGCCCCTGAGCTCCTTTCTTCAACTCGCTTTCTTGTGAGCTGGGCACAAAACCGCAGGATTGCTTCAGGCCCTAATCTGTTTTCAGCAGGGCACGCTGAGCCTTTGTTTAATTCCTCTTCCTGGTGGGCAATGAGCGTTACATTTGCCCGTGCAGACACCTACAGCTAGTCTCTCATTGGTTCTCCCTATTCCTGTTCATCTTGCACAGAAATTGCAAGCTGTGCCAAACAGGAGGTTAAAGGCACTGACTCTCCAAGCAGGGAGAGTGTTAGTAAAGCATCTGGAATGGTGAACCCGAGGACCAGGATACGAAAACTGAGATGCATTTTAAATCGTTTCCCAATCACACGGTGGACCATACTGTGGGTTTCCCATGCATGTTTTAGCTGGAGGAAGAATCCCTTGAACCTGAAGAGTTGGGACCCATGGAATAGGTATCATGCAGTATGACTTCAAAGGGTCTGCATTTGCTCACCGAAACTCACCAATGCTATCAGCCTGAAGTGTCCAGCCTTATGTCTCAACCAGCTCTGGGTGTAGATGTGTTAAATCCCGTTTGCATCACATGCCCTGAGTGAATTATTTAAGAATTGCTCTCTATTTCACTGTCTTTGTGTTTTGTTTTCGAAATTTATTTCGATAATGGGATATATCGGATTTTCACTGCTGCGTATCGGCCGCTGTACACACGCTTGATTCTCTTATGGAGACATATATATCCATGGGTTTTAAGATTCTTCCTAGTCAGGTATATTCCTAGGCGTTGAATATGTGGTGTTGAGTCCATTTCGTTGAGAAAGGAGTAGGTCTTGTCTATTACATATTTGGCTTATGGAATGTTATCTGTGCTAATTTCAGTCTCTGGTTTTATGCAGCCCCCCAAGGCACCTTTCCCCATAAGCAAGCACTAGTTGGTTTTCTAAATTTGAGACCCTGTTCTGTTTTGTAATTCAGTTCATGTGTAGTCAAGTTTACATTCCGTGTATTAGTGATATCTTATGATGTTTCTTTTTCTGTGTGACGTAGTTCACGTAGAATCACCGTACCTGCATCCACTGACTATGCCGCTACGGGCCTGATGACACAGATTTCATTGCTGAGTGATATTGCATTGCACGTACGTGCCACAACTTCTTTATCCATTTTTTTCTTTCTGGGATATTTACCTGATACTGGAGACGAGCTTCTTGTGAACACAGCCATCCCAAATATTGGGGTGGCTGTCTGTTTTTGATTTTAATTTCCGTAAGCTATAGGACCATAAGTGGAAGTGCCATAGGCTGTGTTGCTTTGTTTCTTATGTGTTTCAGGAAACACCATACACTTCTCCACAGTGGCTGCTGGCAATTTACATCCTGCCAATTAGCATAACAAGGCTCCCTCTTCTCCATATCCTGTCCTACCTTTCTGGATTTTACACTTTTTTCAGATGGCCCTTTTGCCCGGGGGGGCAGTGAGATTTCATTGTAGTGCAGATTTCCTTTACAGGCTTGCTTGGTTGGCCAAAAAGGGCGTATGCGTTTTTTCCTGAATATATTCAGGAAAAAACGCATACGCCCTTTTTGGCCAAGTGCATCATTGTCCACGTTGTGCCTCTTTTCCTATGCTTTCAGGGCAATTCCAGTCTACCCCCTGCAATCGTTTTCCTGAAATTCTGCCCCGCTTTCAAGTCCCCTTCACAGGCTTACTTCAATATATTTTTGGAGGATAGCTGTCATTTATAACTCTGCAGGTTTGTGAATTACAGTGCCCCTGAGCTCCTTTCTTCAACTCGCTTTCCTGTGAGCTGGGCACAAAACCGCAGGATTGCTTCAGGCCCTAATCTGTTTTCAGCAGGGCACGCTGAGCCTTTGTTTAATTCCTCTTCCTGGTCGGCAATGAGCGTTACATTTGCCCGTGCAGACACCTACAGCTAGTCTCTCATTGGTTCTCCCTATTCCTGTTCATCTTGCACAGAAATTGCAAGCTGTGCCAAACAGGAAGTTAAAGGCACTGACTCTCCAAGCGGGGAGAGTGTTAGTAAAGCATCTGGAATGGTGAACCCGAGAACCAGGATACGAAAACTGAGATGCATTTTAAATCGTTTCCCAATCACACGGTGGACGATACTCTGGCTTTCCCATGCATGTTTTAGCTGGAGGAAGAATCCCTTGAACCT